>NC_069785.1:86115438-86427555 GCF_027406575.1 Nycticebus coucang
CAGGGCAGGTGTGGATAATGCTAAAACCTTGAGCTGGCTGACACCCAAGGGAGCCAAGCTTGGAGAAGCCTCACAGTATCCCATTATGTTAATGCTTCTGACTCCAGCAGTTGGAGCTACCCCAGGGCTGACTTCCTTGAACACATGGGCAGAGGTGAGCAGATTATGCCTACGACACCGCTCCATCTGTGGCTGCAGGGAACTGTTTGGATGGCAGAGTCTTCCCTGCCTCCCCACCTCATAGTCTGGCATAAGCTTCAAGAATTTGCCTCTACCACCCCCATGGGGATTCATCTCTCATACAGTTAATTACCAAGCCCAGAATAACATCAATGAATCAGGAAAACAAGACTGGATCTCTTTGGCAACTAGCTGATAACATCCTACCTCTACTACATGCAGAATACAGAGTACTGGGTTTTTTTCCCCCCCTCTTAACCAAGAAGTGCCACGTATTGTCATTAGGAAGAAAAGGTTTTTTCTTTTTCTTTTGCTTTTCCTAATCCTGGAGCATTACTTACGGACCATGCAATACATGTATTTTTGATTTTTTTCCTTTTTTTTTTTAACTTTTTTGTTTTTTCTTTTTTTTAACTTTATACTATTTCTATTCTCTTCTCCATTTCTTTTTCTTTATTTTTCTACTTTTCTAATCTTTCTCTCATAAATCCCTTAAGTAACAATCAAGATAATCTCTCTCTTTTGAGTGTGTTTTGTGTTTGGTTTTTTGGAAGACCATTTCTAAGGCCTCCATGGCAGTGTTGCAGCAATGGTCTGGCTCATGGTGGCCTTCAACACCTGGATTTGGAAATCCCTGCTTTGACCTCCTGAGGAGTTGCAACAGCTGTTCCTCACTAAAGTTCATGTTTTTGTTTGTTTGTTTGTTTTTTCCATATTTGATGGAAGTAGGGTGTCACTCTGGATAAGGCTGGTCAGAATCATCTAACTTTGGGTAATACACCTGCCCTAGAGCCGCCAGATCACTGATAATTGCTGGTATGCTTCACTATGCATGGCCTGTTACAATTATCATCATTAGCTTTCTTCTTTTTATCTCTCATTTTCTCATTCTTTTACTCTCCTTCCTTTTCATTTTTTAATCCTTGTACCAAAAGACAACTTTTTTATTTATTTATTTTTTTTTTAGAGACAGAGTCTCACTGTACCGCCCTTGGTAGAGTGCCGTGGCGTCACACGGGTCACAGCAACCTCTAACTCTTGGGCTTACGCGATTCTCTTGCCTGAGCCTCCCGAGTAGCTGGGACTACAGGCGCCCGCCACAACGCCCGGCTATTTTTTTTTTTGTTGTTGTTGCAGTTTGGCCGGGGCCGGGTTTGAACCCGCCACCCTCGGCATATGGGGCCGGCGCCCTACTCACTGAGCCACAGGCGCCGCCCAAAAGACAACTTTAATCTCAAAGCACAGAAACAAAGAGGCTTCAGGACAACTAGGAAGTGCGAAAAGTTAAGTAGGGGAAGGAAATAACAAGAAGTAACAACACATGCAGAGGATCCAACAAATAAAAATTATATCAACTTGAAAAACTAGAATAGACCAATCCTGCAAGGGATTACCAAGCTGCTGTCAAAGATGAAAAGACAAAAAGAATTTAGATTATAGATGTCCAAAGTGATGAAGAGAATTAAAGGGCCAGTGGAAAGTCACCAAACAGAAATAAAAAAAACTGACCCAAGAAACAATCAAAAGACATGATGAAATTAGAAAAGAGTTCAAAGTATTGAAGGAGTCATTCAAGGAGTTTAAAATGCAATAGAAAATTTCAATAACAGCATAAACCTTGAAGAAGAAAGAATCTTAGAACTTGAAGACAAGGCTCTTGAGCTAACTCACTTACTTAATGAGGCAGAAAAGAGGAGAGTAAAGGTCAGGTGTGATGGCACACACCTGTAATCCTAGCACTCTGTGAGGCCAAGGAGGGTGGATTGCTTGAGCTCACAGGTTTGAGACCAGCCTGAGCCAGAGTGAGACCTCATGTCTAAAAATAGGCATTGTGGCGGGCGCCTGTAGTCCCAGCTACTTGGGAGGCTGAGGCAAGAGGATTGCATGAGCCCGAGAGTTTGAGGTTCCTATTAGCTATGACACCACGGCACTCTACCTCAGGTGACAAAGTGACAGTCTATCTCAAAAAACAAAACAAACAAATCCAAGAGAGTAAAAGAATAGCAATCTTAGAGAATTATGGGATTTTATAAAGTTTAAAAACATACAAATTATAGGCACAGAAGACCTATTGGAGGATATCATAAATGAAAAATGTTTAAGTATTACCAAAGATTCAGAGAAAGTCCGTTGAGAAATATCAAAGCCCAGTTTATCTCAATTCAAACAGAGCATCTTCTAGACACATTGTAAAAAACTTGGCCAAAATGAAATAGAAAATTTTGAAGGCCACCAGGAATAAGCACCAGTTGACCTACAAGGACAATTCCATCAGAGTGACAGCAGATTTCTCAGCTGAAGAACAACAAGCTAGAATAGATAGGACTCTCATTTTCAATATACTCAAACACAACAACTCCCTGCCTAGGATTCTGTATTCTACGAAACTAAGTTCCATATTCAATGGATACATCGAATGTTTTCCTTGCAAGTAAACGTTGAAGAAATTTGCCACTATAAGACCACCTGTCCAGGAAGTATTCCAGAGTAATATTACACATCGAACATAACAATGTACCACAAGCAAAGACACACAGAAATTAAAGGTCATAGCCTAACTTCCTCAATGGTACAAGTGATAAATGTAGGTGGCAACCTTCACAAAAGACAAACACAAATCCATCATAGTCAAGCCATAGTGAATGGCTTGAATTACCCACTGATGAGACACAGACCAGATGACTGGATCAAAAGCACAAGCCAACTCTATGCTGTCCTCAGGTAACATATTTAACAGCTAAGGACAAAACAAGACTCAGGTTGAGGGATTAGAAATCAATATTCCAGGCAGATGGAAATCAAAAGAAAGCAGGGGTCACAATTTCAAGATACACTGGGCTTCAAACCACAAAAGATAAGGAATGATAAAAATAAAGTACTCTATTTTCTTGTCAAGGGAACAATACCAGGAGGCATCTCAATCCTAAGTCTTTATGCACCCAAATTCATTAAATGTTTCCAGATTTACAAAATGAACTCTAACAAGTCTGAACAATATAATATCCTATAACAGCATAATTTCTGGGGACTTCACACCCTATTGACAGAACTGGACAGACCCTCCAAACACAAACTGAGCAAAGAAACGATCGACTTTAACATGACTCTACAAAACATACCACCCCGATATTACCAAATACACATTCTCCTCAGTAGCTCATGAATAATTTTCCAAAACTGACCACATCCTAAGACACAAATCAAACCTCGCCTAATTTAAAAGAATAGAAATTATACCTTGTAGCTTACAGATTACTATGGAATCAAGGTCGAACTCATTTCCAACAAAACCTTTCATTCTCCAAATCATAAAAACTAAATGATCTTACGCGAAAGACAACTATTTCAAGGAGAAAACAAAGGAGAAAAATCATTAGATTTGTCTAACAAAATGATGATGAAAAACCTCTGGGATACTGAGAAAGCAGCCATAAGAGGGAAATTTATTGCATTACATGCCCACAGCCAATAATTTAAAAAGCACAAATCAACAATCTAATGCATCATTTCTAGGAACCGGAAAAGAAAGTGCTATCCAATCCCAAACCTAGCAGAAGGAAAGAACCAAAATCAGAGCAGAAGAAAATGAAATTGAGAACAAAAGAACCATTCAGGAGATTAAGAAAACAAAGAGTTGGTTCCTTAAAATAAATAAAATTGATAAAAATAAAAAAATTGATAAAACTTTGGCTAGTCTAGAAACAGAAAAGACCTCTAATAACCACACCGAGAAATGAAAGAGGGAAAATAACAATAGATGTCGCAGAAATACAAGAGATTATCTCTGATTGCTACAAAAATTGCTATGCCCAGAAATTTAACATTGTGGAGGAAATGGACTAATACCTGGAATCATACTACCTACCTAGACTTAACCAGGAAGAATTAGAACTCTTGAACAGACCGATATCAAGCACAGTAATCGCAAAAATAAAATAGCTTCTAATAACGACAACAAAAAGTCCTGGACCAGATGATTTTACACCAGAATTTAAACAAACATTCAAAGAAGAGCTCATACCTATGCTGCAGAATCCATTCAAAAACATTGAGAAGGAAAGAACACTCCCAATTCATCCTCTGGAGCAAATATCTTCCTGATACCAAACCATAAAAAGGACCCATTAAGAAAAACACACGCACACCCCCCAATTTCACTAATGAATACAATCCAACAATACTCAAAATCCTAGCAAATAGAATACAGGTGTGGGACGGCGCCAGCGCCCGGCGCGCTGCAGCGGGTGTCAACGGTCCCCACATCAGTCTCACCTCACCGGCTGCCGTTGTGACAACCGCTGCGGCTCCCCGGTGCCTCGCCGCCTCGGCCTCCAGCAGCCCCGCGTCGCAGCCAAGTCTCCGCCTCCGTCATCCCCGGTGCCTCGCCGCCTCGGCCTCCAGCAGCCCCTCGTCGCAGCCAAGTCTCCGCCTCCGTCATCCCCGGTGCCTCGCCGCCTCGGCCTCCAGCAGCCCCGCGTCGCAGCCAAGTCTCCGCCTCCGTCATCCCCGGTGCCTCGCCGCCTCGGCCTCCAGCAGCCCAGCGTCGCAGCCAAGTCTCCGCCTCCGTCAGCCGCGGCGCCAGCCCGACTGCGCGCCACGTGACCCAGCGCTGTGAGCTGTGCGTCTGGGACCCGTCCAGCCAGCCTGACCGCGCGCGACGACCGTTCCTGGCGCACCATCCATCCCCCGCGCCACGCGCTGCCGGGCCCGATAGTTTGGCCTCCTCCTCCCGGTGGACCTTCAGTTCCCGAGCCCTCCCGCGAAGCCTCAGCTGGCGGCGCCGGACCCTCCAGCCTCCGCCGCGCCTCGTCCAGATAGATAGGCGGCCTGGGTCAGCGGCTGCAGTCGCTTGGCCTGCTGTAGCCGTCCGCCTCGGCCTCCCGCAGGGCCTGGCTCAGGTCGCGCAGCCGCCACACCAGGCACAGTACCGCGCGCACCGGCGCGCGCACTTCGCCTAAGCTGGGCCTGGCGTGAGTGCGCTGCAGCACCCGGCAGGCTCGTCGCGGGGTCCCGAACACCGCCTCCAGCCACTGCCGGTCACGCAGTCTCTGGAGGACCACGTTGGCGTCGGTCCCCGGGAAGGGCCGGCACTGGGGCTGCGGCGAGCACCGCCTCCTGGCCCAGGGCCACTGTGGAGCCCCTGCTGTCCTGAGGCGCCTCGGCCGTCCGACGTGCGCGGGGACGCCGTCTTCCAGCGCCGGGTCACGTGATGCGGTCACGTTGTGCGCAGTCGGGCAGGCGGCGGCTGACGGAGGCGGAGAGTTGGCCGGACGCGGGGCTGCTGGAGGCAAAGGCGGCGAGGAACGGGGGAGCCGCAGCGGTTGTCACCACGGCAGCCGGTGAGGTGAGACTGACGAGGGGACTGTTGTCACCCGCCGCAGCGTGCTCGGGCGCTGGCGCCGTCCCACACCTGTATTCTATTTGCTAGGATTTTGAGTATTGTTGGATTGTATTCATTAGTGAAATTGGGGTGTGTGTGTGTGTGTTTTTCTTAATGGGTCCTTTTAACCAAATGGGTCCAAATAACCAAAGAAGTGGTTATTTGAGGTAAGTAAGTGTTACAGTCTTTCTTGATCAGAAACCATTTTATTGTTTTGTATATCACATGGGCTGTAATGTCCATTCCAACTCAAAAGTTCAAAGATTCCACGGCTAGAAAAGTCCCTGAAAAGAGAGGTCTAGAGAGACACAGTGATGTGGTGGAAGGAGTTCTGGTTCGGCAGCAGGAAGACTTGTGTGCTTATCTTGCTCTGCCATTTATCAGCTGTAGGCCTTCAGCAAGTTATTGATGCTTTCCAAGCCTCTGTTTCCTCATTTCTAATGTAAAAGTAATACTATTCATATTCCGGAGTTGTAATTATTAAACAAGATAAGAATATAAAGTAGCTGACACACAGTAGATGCTTACTTGAGAGTAGTTATTATCATCTGATACAATCGCCCAACTTGAGCTAGGATGACGTATTAGAGCTGTCCACCCCTGCCTGTTCATCCTATGTCTTGTCAATATGTGGCACACTTCAGGGGAAATTCCAGATTGTGTATGTTGACGAGGGCACAGAAGTAGCGAAAACAATCAGTGCATCACCAAATAGGTATTATCAGAAAGTGCTTTGCAGCCAAAATAAAGATGTGACTTGCCTACAGTTATAGTTAATTAGTATACCTCCAATCCAACCAAACCTTTTTTTTTCAATTTCAGATTAACATGAGGGTATAGGCGATTAGGTGACAAGGTTACCTAATTTGTTAGGTAAGATCACTGTTGTAATTGTGTCTCGCATCCGGGAGATGTGCTGTGTACCCTTACATTGTGCCCATTAGGTGGGAGCACACCAATCTCCCTCCCCCCACAACTTGATTACATTGAGTTTTTCTCATGTGGGCGTGTATTTGTTCATCTACTGGCTTCATATTAGTATTGAGTATATTGATTACTTGCTTTTCCATTTTTGTGATACTTTTTAAGAAGAATGTGTTCCAACTCTATCCAGGTTAGTACAAAGGATGTAAAGTCTCCATCTTTTTTTTTTTTTTTATGGTTGAAAAGTATTCCATGGTATACATATACCACAGTTTGTTAATATATTCCTGGATTGATAGGCACTTGGATTGTTTCCACACCTTGGTGACTACAAATAAATTGAGCTGCAATAAACAATCTAGTGCAAATGTCCTTATGATAAAATGTTTTTTTTTTCTTCTGGGTAGATGCTTAGTAATGGGATTTCATGATCAAATAGAAAGTCTATTTTGAGTTCTTTGAGGATTCTCCATAC
Source organism: Nycticebus coucang (assembly GCF_027406575.1). Classification (NCBI taxonomy): domain Eukaryota; kingdom Metazoa; phylum Chordata; class Mammalia; order Primates; family Lorisidae; genus Nycticebus; species Nycticebus coucang. The sequence goes on from NC_069785.1 coordinate 86,122,398, forward strand.
TTCTTTCCAAAGAGGCTGTATTAGTTTGCAATCCCACCAGTATTGTAAAAGTGTTCCCTTTTTTTCCACATTTGCACCAGCTTCTGCAGTTTTGGGATTCTATGATGATGGCTATTCTCACTGGGGTTAGGTGATGTCTTAGGAGTCCAATCAAAACTCTTGTTGGTTTAGCCACTAAATCAAACTTTACTGTTCCTAAATTGAGTATTTTTCTTTGGTCATAACCAAGGAAATTCACCAAAGTTTTGTGAGTTTAGGTGGTTGTCTAGGAAAGATGCTAAGATAAGTCAAAACAGACATCACTTTATTTTGTCAAATTCTATAACTTGTATGTCTACAACCCTATGTAAAATAATTTTCAAATACAAAACTCTTTCAGCTGAATTAGAACTGAGAGAGATTGATTCTGATGGTAAACCCAGTTTGCCAGGCCCTCAGGGACTGACTGGAGAGATGTGAGTTCACAAGTGTTAGGTGGTGAACTGAAGGTTAGTGTATTTACGCTGAAAATGATACTTCTCAAGATAAGGCACTGGCTGGCCAGTGCGTTCTGTCTGTCCCTCTTAGCAAAGGTTATATGGGTAGTCAAGTGACTATTAGTAGATTGTTTGGAAACATGGAGTTAGATGATCTCAATGGTAGATTCCAGAATTTGTGGAAGTTTCTCCATCCATCTCCTGTCAGCTGATTTGGTTGGCATCTTCTTACCCAGATAGTGTTGGTAAAAGATTGCCCTGTTTCCACACTCCCTGATGTCTTCTGTTGTGTCATGTATTGATTGTCATCACTGGGACTCCGGTTCTTACTGACTTGGTTCAGGTGGACTGTGTCCAAGCATGCACCTCCTGGCTCCCTTGCAGCTCTGTGAAATTCAGTGATACGAAGGGGAGGTCTGTTGGTTAAGGAAGGTTTTTGATAAATCTTGATAGCAGGGGCTTTCAAGCAAAGACTAGGCAGGCATTTGCTTTTTTCCCTATTCATTCCCATTTCTTTTAGCTAGGAGGTGATACAGCTGTCTTGTGACCTTGAAGGTAATGACCACATGCTAAGTTTGGTGGATTAGAAGTTTAAAGGGAGCCTGGATCCTTATTTATTTTCTTAGGTAGCAATACTATCCCTTGAATAATGTGTAGACTTCTTGTATTGTAAGGAAAATTACTCCTGGTAAGTCATGTTTCTGCAGTCCTAATTGATACATGTTTCATTGAAACACACAGATGGCCCATTTAATGTTCACTTTGACATCTGTCCCAGTTCTTCTGTCTAGCTCTGAACTGTTCTGGTCCTTTCACTGAGTTGCTTTAGGTAACCTTGATGTTTCCTAAGACGGTATATTTTCAAAATACCCCTTACATGTGCTGCTTTTTCAGGTGGTGAAGATAGTGGACTTTATGTTAACTTATCTCGTTATGCTTTGAGCAGGCAAACTGTGCCTGACCGCCAGTTTTTGGAGTTTTTTATATGACAGTGATTTTCAACCTCTGCTCCATGGCACACTGTGAGAGGATCTTAGGTGTGCCATGAAACTTTCAAAGATCATCAATTACATTGTTTTTGAAAGAAGAAGTTCAAGCACAGTAAATATATTCTTTTTTTTTTTTTTACTCTTTTACTCTTTTTGATCAGCAATTTAAGTATTCTGCGGAAGTTTAAGTATAGGTTCAAGTGTGCTGTGAGATAAAAAAGGTTGAAAAACACTGTTATATATTCACAATTTATGCTTGTTAGTTTAGCTCACTGAACTTTATTTCCTGGCACTCCTATCTCTTAAAATGCAGAGTCACCTTATGTAAATCCTGTTGACATTTAAAATACCTAGATGTGTGTTCTGATGGTGAATGTGAGCTCTGCTCCAACCTTAACCTTGTTTGTTATGTCTGGCTCAGCATCCAGGACCAAATCCAAGCTTGTCCTTTCTTTTGCTTGTTACATGTTGACAGAGGAAACAGACTCCCCAGTCTTACCTTCAGGAACATGTAATCTTTTAGCTTAGGCCACATTTGTGATGAATGTTGAGATATCCCATGATCACTCCTCCAGTTTTTTTCCACACTTCCTTTTCTTGCATAAACACTTCCTGCATTCTCATCCTGCAAAAAAACATTACATGTTCAGTGTTTGTGATGGAAGACTACAAGGAAATTAACTGGTGCTAGGCTTTTAGGAAAAGTGGGTTCGCATTCCCATTCTGAACACTGGTACTACCTGAAAAAAGGCAACCTGAGGACTTGTGAGTAAATGAATTACAATTACAGCCACAGTAGCAAACCCTAAAGTAGCCCTTGATAGGTGCCGGGCACTGATGTAAATGTTTTACACGTACTCATGTAATTCCACAAAAACTCATGAGGAAGGTACTCTTGTCCCACGTTTAGGGGTGCAGAAACCACGTCACAGGGAGGTTAAGAGTTTTGCTCAGGATGTTAAGGCTGCTGTGCGCTAGTTCTGTCTGTCTTGCTCCGGAATCCATACATTTAACCGTGCATTTATTTTTAGAAATGACGATTATTTCGGGAATGGAAAAATAATAACTAATAAAGGTCATTTTAAGAGAGAGAAATTAAGGATAAATACAAGCTAATTTTGTTATTTAGAATAAAGACTGCAAAATCACAACAGAAAGCTGATGTCAACAAGGCTAGAATTTCACAGGGCCGAGTCCATAATTCTTCATCTCGACCCTGTCTTCCACAAGAAGCCCAAAGATACCTGGCACACTACTGACCTGGAAAAGTTAACGTGCCTTCACAATATGATGACAATTAAAAATACAAAAAATGATAAATTTTATTCAGATGTATTTTTGACATATCAGTAATATAATTTTTATGAAGATTTCGAAGAAAATGGTAAATTTGTTTTTTTACTGATAGAACCAAGTAGGAGGACGAGGAGAATTCAAAATTTAGGTGGAGAGGGACATTTTAAAAGATACATATAATTGTGGAAATTCATCTGTGTAATATATCCCTTTCATTGGGAAATTACTGTGTTACCAGCCTGCAGGTACAACCTGCGGAATTGAGTGATGTGGTTCACAATGAAAGTCCTTAGTGATAACCCAGAGCTTTCTGCAGTCTGACCTCACTGCTCAAAGTCCTGATCTTAAGTGATCTCAAAACCAATGGGATAACTTATGTACTTGCCTTTGTGGAGTTGTTTTTATTACATAGAACGTATCTTTATTACAAAAGTCACATCCTATGGAGAATGAGAGAAAAAGAGCAACCGGTAAGCATCCTCTCTCCTTTTGCCTCCCAATAATTCCCCTCCTGCATGGAGGATGGGATTTAGGTCTGTATGTGATGGCAGGATTCAGGCAGCCAGGTGAGGAGTGAAGCAGTGGGTGGGGGGCTGTCAGCATCTGGTGGGGAGTGTGCCCTTGTCTCATGCTCTGTCAGGGTACAAATGTTCCCTGATTCATCACTCTCATAGTTTATTCCAAAGTTCACCATCAATTCTAAGTGAAGATCCACTGACCTGTGATAGGAGTGAAATCAGGGAGCAGAGGACAGTCTGGCTGGGAGCTTCCTGTTGGGTTATCAGAGGATCTGACAGTAAGCTCATGTTTTCTCTCACTAGGAGAGAAAAATTCGCCTTGTTGGACTTCAACAACTCAAATGACAGTAGCCTTTATAAACATGTAGCAAAAAAATGTAGGGAAGTTCCACATACAGATGTTTTCTTTTCTCAGGCCTAATAAACCTGATCCTTTCTCCCTTTAGCAGTCTCCGCTGGGCTGTGCGAGGCTGACGCTCAAATGAGTAAATCTGTGAGCCTGAAGGGTGGGTGAAGTAGGAAGTCATACGACTGCTTCCCTGGTGGTCTGCCCTGATGCAGGTATTAACATTTTTAGGATATTTCTCATGAATATACATGGTTTATGCTTGACTGTCACCAGAAACTGAAGCAGATACTTCAACTCCAAACAAATTGTGAAATACTTTAGACATACAGAAAACTATGATAAGTGAAGATTCAACATTGGTATCACTGATGAGTACCAGAGAGCTAGTCTTCTGTATTCATTGAAATAAAGTACAGATGCAGGGGAGATCAAGCTCTTCACAATTGTTGAAATAATGCTCATTGATTTGACTTGCATCGCTCAATGATTTTTGCTTATCTAAGCAGGTCTGCCGTGTTCTGGCTTACCAGTCATTCTCAAGTGTTTCTGCAGCATAGTGAGCAACACAGAAACCCCACAAGCATCTAGGAATAGGAAACCCTGAATGAAGTGCAGGCTTGGTTGTCATCCTGTGGAAACAGTTATTAATGGAATATTATTTGGCCTTTAAAAAGAAGGAAATCTTGTCATTTGTGACAACATGGATGAGCCCAGAGGACACTAGACTACATGATTATGCTTACGTGTGGAATCAAAAAAATTTGAGCTCGCATAAGTAGAGAGTAGAATTGTGGTTATCATTGGCTGGGGAAGTGTAGATCAAAAGATACAAAATCTCATTTAAATAGGAGGAATAAATTAAAGAGATCTGTTGTATAACATAGTGACTATAGATAGTAACTGTATTTTATGCTTGGTATAAATTATTTTTTTTTTTTTTTTTTTTTTCTTTTTTTTTATTGTTGGGGATTCATTGAGGGTACAATAAGCCAGTTACACTGATTGCAATTGTTAGGTAAAGTCCCTCTTGCAATCATGTCTTGCCCCCATAAAGTGTGACACACACTAAGGCCCCACCCTCCTCCCTCCATCCCTCTTTCTGCTTCCCCCCCCCATAACCTTAATTGTCATTAATTGTCCTCATATCAAGATTGAGTACATAGGATTCATGCTTCTCCATTTTTGTGATGCTTTACTAAGAATAATGTCTTCCACTTCCATCCAGGTTAATACGAAGGATGTAAAGTCTCCATTTTTTTTAATGGCTGAATAGTATTCCATGGTATACATATACCACAGCTTGTTAATCCATTCCTGGGTTGGTGGGCATTTAGGCTGTTTCCACATTTTGGCAATGGTAAATTGAGCTGCAATAAACAGTCTAGTACAAGTGTCCTTATGATAAAAGGATTTTTTTCCTTCTGGGTAGATGCCCAGTAATGGGATTGCAGGATCAAATGGGAGGTCTAGCTTGAGTGCTTTGAGGTTTCTCCATACTTCCTTCCAGAAAGGTTGTACTAGTTTGCAGTCCCACCAGCAGTGTAAAAGTGATCCCTTCTCTCCACATCCACGCCAGCATCTGCAGTTTTGAGATTTTGTGATGTGGGCCATTCTCACTGGGGTTAGATGATATCTCAGGGTTGTTTTGATTTGCATTTCTCTAATATATAGAGATGATGAACATTTTTTCATGTGTTTGTTAGCCATTCGTCTGTCGTCTTTAGAGAAAGTTCTATTCATGTCTCTTGCCCATTGATATAAGGGATTGTTGGCTTTTTTCATGTGGATTAATTTGAGTTCTCTATAGATCCTGGTTATCAAGCTTTTGTCTGATTGAAAATATGCAAATATCCTTTCCCATTGTGTAGGTTGTCTCTTTGCTTTGGTTATTGTCTCCTTAGCTGTACAGAAGCTTTTCAGTTTAATGAAGTCCCATTTGTTTATTTTTGTTGTTGTTGCCATTGTCATGGCAGTCTTCTTCATGAAGTCTTCCCCCAGGCCAATATCTTCCAGTGTTTTTCCTATGCTTTCTTGGAGGATTTTCATTGTTTCATGCCTTAAATTTAAGTCCTTTATCCATCTTGAATCAATTTTTGTGAGTGGGGAAAGGTGTGGGTCCAGTTTCAGTCTTTTACATGTAGACATCCAGTTCTCCCAACACCATTTATTGAATAGGGAGTCTTTCCCCCAAGGTAAGTTCTTGTTTGGTTTATCAAAGATTAGGTGGTTGTAAGATGTTAGTTTCATTTCTTGGTGTTCAATTCGATTCCAAGTGTCTATGTCTCTGTTTTTGTGCCAGTACCATGCTGTCTTGAGCACTATGGCTTTGTAGTACAGACTAAAATCTGGTATGCTGATGCCCCCAGCTTTATTTTTGTTACTAAGAACTGCCTTAGCTATACGGGGTTTTTTCCGGTTCCATACAAAACGCAGAATCATTTTTTCCAAATCTTGAAAGTACGATGTAGGTACTTTGATAGGAATGGCATTGAATAGGTAGATAGCTTTGGGAAGTATAGACATTTTAACAATGTTGATTCTTCCCATCCATGAGCATGGTATGTTCTTCCATTTGTTAATATCCTCTGCTATTTCCTTTCTGAGGATTTCATAGTTTTCTTTATAGAGGTCCTTCACCTCCTTTGTTAGGTATATTCCTAGGTATTTCATTTTCTTTGAAACTATGGTGAAGGGAGTTGTGTCCTTAATTAGTTTCTCATCTTGACTGTTATTGGTGTATACAAAGGCTACTGACTTGTGGACATTGATTTTATATCCTGAAACATTACTGTATTTTCTGATGACTTCTAGGAGTCTTGTGGTTGACTCTTTGGGGTTCTCTAAGTATAAGATCATGTCGTCAGCAAAGAGGGAGAGTTTGACCTCCTCTGCTCCCATTTGGATTCCCTTTATTTCCTTGTCTTGCCTAATTGTATTGGCTAGAACTTCCAGCACTATGTTGAATAGTAAAGGTGACAGAGGACAACCTTGTCTGGTTCCAGTTCTAAGAGGAAAAGCTTTCAGTTTTACTCCATTCAGTAAAATATTGGCTGTGGGTTTGTCATAGATAGCTTCAATCAGTTTTAGAAATGTGCCACCTATGCCTATACTCTTCAGTGTTCTAATTAGAAAACGATGCTGGATTTTATCAAATGCTTTTTCTGCATCTATTGAGAGGATCATGTGATCTTTATTTTTGCCTCTGTTAATATGGTGGATAACGTTTATGGACTTGCGTATGTTAAACCAGCCTTGCATCCCTGGGATGAAGCCTACTTGATCATGATGAATGACTTTTATGATGATAAGCTGTAATCTATTGGCTAGGATTTTGTTGAGAATTTTTCCATCTATATTCATGAGTGAGATTGGTCTGAAATTCTCCTTTTTGCTTGGGTCTTTTCCTGGTTTTGGTATCAGGGTGATGTTTGCTTCATAGAATGTGTTGGGGAAGATTCCTTCTTCCTCAATTTTTTGGAATAATTTCTGCAGTACAGGAATAAGCTCTTCCTTGAAGGTTTGATAGAATTCTGGAGTGAAGCCATCTGGACCAGGGCATTTTTTAGTTGGAAGCTTTTTTATTGTTTCTTTGATCTCAGTGCTTGAAATTGGTCTGTTCAGGAGGTCTATTTCTTCCTGGCTAAGTCTAGGGAGAGGGTGTGATTCCAAATATTGATCCATTTCCTTCACATTGTCAAATTTCTGGGCATAGAGTTTCTGGTAGTATTCAGAGATGATCTCTTGTATCTCTGTGGGATCAGTTGTTATTTCCCCTTTATCGTTTCTGATTGAGGTTATTAGAGATTTTACTTTTCTATTTCTAGTTAGTCTGGCCAATGGTTTATCTATTTTATTTATTTTTTCAAAAAACCAACTCCTTGTTTCATTAATTTTCTGAATGATTCTTTTGTTTTCAATTTCATTGATCTCTGATTTGATTTTGGATATTTCTTTTCTTCTACTGGGTTTAGGCTTAGATTGTTCTTCTTTTTCCAATTCCATAAGATCTCTTGTGAGATTGTTGATGTGCTCTCTTTCTGTTTTTCGAATGTAGGCATCTAAAGCGATGAATTTTCCTCTCAAAACTGCTTTTGCAGTATCCCACAGGTTTTGGTAGCTTGTGTCTTCATTGTTGTTATGCTCAAGGAAGTTAATGATTTCCTGTTTTATTTCTTCCTTCACCCATCTGTTATTCAACAGAAGATTGTTTAATTTCCATGCCTTTGGGTGGGGTTGAGCATTTTTGTTAGAGTTGAGTTCCATCTTTAGTGCCTTATGGTCTGAAAAGATACAAGGTAAAATTTCAATTCTTTTGATTCTGTTGATATTTGTTTTGTGTCCCAGGATATGATCAATTTTGGAGAATGTTCCATGAGGTGATGAGAAGAATGTATATTCTTTATCTTTGGGGTGGAGTGTTCTATATATGTCTATCAAGCATAGTTGGTCTAGGGTCTCATTTAAATCTCTTACATCTTTGTTTAATTTCTGTTTAGAGGATCTGTCCAGCTCTGTAAGAGGTGTGTTAAAGTCCCCTGTTATGATGGTATTATCAGATATCATATTGCTCAGACTTCGTAAGGTCTGCTTCAAGAATCTGGGAGCATTTAAATTGGGTGCATAAATATTTAGAATTGAAATGTCTTCTTGTTGTAGTTTTCCCTTGACCAATATAAAGTGACCATCTTTGTCTTTTTTGACTTTAGTTGCTTTAAATCCACATGTATCTGAAAATAAGATTGCAACTCCTCTTTTCTTCTGAATTCCATTTGCCTGAAAAATTGTCTTCCAACCCTTGACTCGGAGCTTTAATTTGTCTTTTGAAGCCAGGTGTGTTTCTTGCAGACAGCAAATGGATGGCTTGTGTTTTTTAATCCAGTCAGCCAATCTATGTCTCTTCAGTGGGGAATTCAAGCCATTAACATTTATTGAGATAATTGATAAGTGTGGTAGTATTCTATTCATCTTATTTGGTGAGAGTCCATTGCTTAGTTTTATCTTTTGCATCAGTGCGTAGGTTAGGTTTTGTCCTTTAATTTCTGAGTTCTTACTTTGCTGCTGATCCATTGTGGTGGTCAGTGTGCAGAACAGGTTGAAGTATTTCCTGTAGAGCTGGTCTTGTTGTGGCGAATTTCCTCAATGTTTGTATATCCGTAAATGATTTGATTTCTCCGTCAATTTTGAAGCTTAGCTTAGCAGGGTACAGAATTCTGGGCTGAAAATTGTTCTGTTTAAGTAGATTAAAGGTAGATGACCATTGTCTTCTTGCTTGGAAAGTTTCATTAGAGAAGTCTGTGGTAACTCTGATGGATTTGCCCCTGTAGGTCAACTGGCGCTTACTCCTGGCAGCTTGCAGAATCTTTTCTTTTGTCTTGGCTTTGGACAGGTTCATCACAATGTGTCTTGGAGAAGCTCGTTTAGAGTTGAGGCGACCCGGGGTCCGATATCCCTCTGAAAGCAGTGTGTCAGAATCTTTGGTGATGTTTGGGAAATTTTCTTTTATAATATTCTCTAGTATGGCTTCCATTCCTCTGGGGCATTCTTCTTCCCCTTCTGGAATTCCTATAACTCGTATGTTGGAACGCTTCATAAAGTCCCATAATTCTGACAGTGAACGTTCTGCTTTCTCTCTCTTCTTTTCTGCCTCTTTTACTGTCTGAGTTATCTCAAGAACTTTGTCTTCTACCTCTGAAATTCTTTCTTCTGCATGGTCTAACCTGTTGCTGATACTTTCCATTGCATCTTTAAGTTCCCTAATTGACTGTTTCAGTTCCTTCAGGTCTGCTATATCCTTTTTATATTCTTCATATCGTTCATCTCTTATTTGATTCTGTTTTTGGATTTCCTTTTGGTTATTTTCCACTTTATTAGCAATTTCCTTCATTGTTTCCATCATTTCTTTCATTGTTTTCAACATGTGTATTCTAAATTCCCTTTCTGTCATTCCTAACATTTCTATACTGGTGGAATCATCTGCAGTAGCTACCTCATGGTCCCTTGGTGGGGTTGTTCTAGACTGGTTCTTCATGTTGCCTGGAGTTTTCTGCTGATTCTTCCTCATGAGTGATTTCTTTTATCTGTTTGCTTGCCCTAATTTTCCTTTCACTTCCTCTTGCTCTTTAAGTTCTTGTGCCTGTGGACTATAGGTTACAGGACCAGAAGGGTGAGAAGGTTGAAGAGCAAAAAAAAAGGGGATGAAAGAAAGGAGGACCGAGTGATAAGAAAAAAAGAAAGATAGAGAAAGGAGAGGGGGTGGGTATAGGAATATCGACAAAAAGAAGAGAGGCACAGAAAGAGGGAGACAGGGCAATACAGGTGTACAGTAGGGTACTTTGACACAACCTTAAAAAACCCCACCTTCTGGGGGTGCCCAGTTGCGTGGTTCCCTTGAGGTCAGCAGCTCTTTGCTAACCTGATCAGACACAGTACCCCACCTCCACCAAGTAGAGAGGAAAGACAAAAATGCTATAAATCAAACCAAAAGAAGCAAACAGAAAACTTTACGGGGATAAAATTGGGTGAAAAACCAAATTATATCGGTAGAAACACTAGCAAAAATGAAGTTGAAGTTATTAAAAAAAGCAGCAATGGGAAATTATAATTAAACTAGGAAAATTGAGAAAGAAAAAGGGATCTGTGTGGAAAAGATTGAAATTAAAAAAACAAAAGAATATCAGCAACATCAAAATAAACAAACAAAAAAAACAACCAAGCAAAAAAAGAAAGAAAAAAATACACAACCAAAAACAAAGCAGTTTGTATATGTTATTGAATATTGTCTGGGCAACACGTGGTCTTCTGGGGTATGAGATGTTAGTCACAGTTCAGATACGACTGGAGGCTGCTGATTACTCAAACCCCAGCAGGTAGACACCCTGAATCTCTCTTCAGCCTACTTAAAAGGCACTTCGAACTTGTAAACTTGTTGAGCAGAAGCTTTCCCAGCTTTCTTGCTGGAATCGCTGCTGAAGTGGCTATCCACTTACTCAGTGTGCCAAAACCGGTCTCACTCTGCCCCTGAGGGTTAGGGCTGCAAGGCGGCTCAGACCCCACCCTTAGGCTACTTGGTTGCTGGGTTACCAGCTCCCACCCGTTTCTAGCTCTGCGACCCTGAGGGCGGAGCTTGCCGGGGCAGATCGCTGACAATGGATCCGTGTGACCCACCGCCAAACACTATTAGCTCCGTCTGGCTCAGCGGCTCAGACTGGGGCCCTAGACAACGGCCAAAGTTCTCGCACTCCCGCTCAGGCCTTCCCCAAGGCAGTTCAATTCAGTGCCAAGTCCAAGGACATCAAAACAGTTCACAGGTAAGGCCTTTCTGGTTTGCAGTCTCGCTGCTACTGAACTTACAGTTGTGGGCGGGTTTAGACGGATTGAACACACGCGACCACTTGCCGGTTTTCCACGGATTTAGTCCTCCTCTTGGGGTCCAGAAGTCTCTCGCTGACTCCCTGTATCCTCATAGGAGTGATGATAGGCAGTTCCCACCAGCCAGAGATGCCTGGAGTCCTATCTCCCCAGACTCACGGTGCCCAGATGCAAGGAAGCTGTTACTCGGCTGCCATCTTGCTCCGCCCCTATAAATTATTTTTTTAATTTTAAGAAGAGATGTTGGTTACTTTCATTAATTAAAGACAAATAATTTTTTTTTTATTTGAATGAATAGTCCTAGTGTTTCCCTTTGGAAATGTTTCTCAGTGAAAGAAATATTTGTAATCAGAATTTAAGGATTGTTATTGAGTATTAAGCTTTTATTTTCCCATGGTCTTAGCCTCTAAATTTTTAGTTTTACTGAACATGGAAAATTTACCTAACTTGGAAAATGATAACTTTTATTAGCTATCAGTTTGGAGAGTGGCAGGTATGCCAGGGTACTCTGGTTGCCGGCAACAGAAACCAGCTCTGGTTAACTTGTACTGATAGAATTTATTATACATTAGAAGGTGATGGGTTAGGGTTAATGTTTGGAAGGCAAGTCGAAACATTAGACTCAAAGAGGAGGGAGTGGACCACTGCTAAAGGAATCTTGGTGATAGAAACCAGTGTTCTCTTTTTTTTTTTTTGTAGAGACAGAGTTTCACTTTATGGCCCTCGGTAGAGTGCCGTGGCCTCACACAGCTCACAGTAACCTCCAATGGGCTTAAGCGATTCTCTTGCCTCAGCCTCCCAAGTAGCTGGGACTACAGGCGCCCGCCACAACGCCCGGCTATTTTCTGGTTGTTTTGCATTTTGGCCAGGGCCGATTTGAACCCGCCACCCTTGGTATATGGGGCCGGCGCCTTACCGACTGAGCCACAGGCGCCGCCCCAGTGTTCTCTTTTTGATCCAAGTCCAGAGTTGGACATCCGTGACCCTCAGCAAGGCCTTCCCTGACCATGACCCCTGTTTTCCAAGGACCCAGTTCCCCTTTGAATACTTTATTTTTTCTCACTTCTGACATCATCATGTCTATATTTTGCTGTTTACCTTGTTCCCTTTCTGTTTTCACGAGCATTTCTAACAGTGGCTCAAAGCAGGTGATGGCAGAGGTTACTGTAAGAACACAGAGTGCAGCTCTGCACCCGTAGTTCAGTGGTTAGAGTGCCGAGATACTGCATGTAAGTACAATGCAAAGTATAAATGCCTTACAGCCGCCCAAGGCAGTGGTTTCTGTCTGTTTTGTTTGCTGCCAGTGCTGAGAATGGTGCCTGGCACTCAGAAGGAAGGTGCTTAAACATTTTTATTTAATGAATCAATGACCAAAAATAGCCATTGGGATTCCTGTCTGATATCAGTTATAGATGAAATTGTCTGAAAGTGGTAGTCCAAAATAGTTAAGGTAAACAAGAGGATCATTTATAAAGATAGATTTGCTAGTACAATTTCTGAATTTTTCTTGAAGGCATAATAGTGTTTTCTAAAAAAAATCTGAAAACTGTGTTTCTACTTTCCCACCCTCCAACTTACAAAATTCTCATGTCTTCTGTGAGGCTATGCAAGACTATTTATAGTAGTTTGTTGGTTCAGCTTTACTTTAGCTATATGTCAGCATAGCCAAAAAAAGTTCTCATAGCAATTAGTGACTATAATTATTAATAGAAACTATAATAACTTTTAAGTTCTTTTCCCAGAAACGTCTCTGCACCATAAATAAATTTGAAGCAATTTCAATGAATGGGTAGCTAGTTTGTATTTAAATTTTCATCTGAATGGGAATAAGTAATGGGAAGGACAGAGACCAAAATAGCTTGGCTCTTTGCTCCACAGATAGGTGATAACCTTACCGAAAACACACAAAAATGGAATGACAGGGTTAGAGGTTCCAAACTGTGGATATCAGCATGAATGTTTCCAGGAGTTGTTAATGAGAAGTGCTCAAATTTTATAAAGAAGATAGAAAAAAACTCACTCTATTCACAACATATTTGGTTACTTGAATTTATGAGCCTTTGAATCAGAGGATTTGTGGTGATGGATAGCACACAAGCTCAGGAAACAGCCTGGCTGAGTTTATTTTCAGACTTTGCATTTTTAAGCTATGTGGCTTTGGATAAGTGACCTCACCTCTGTGTGGCTCAGCTGGCTTTTGTGAGAAATTGGAGTGATGATACATGAGGTTGTTTTGAGCGTTCAGTGAGATACTGCATGTAAAGTACAATGCAAAGCCTGGCACAGAACATAATGTCAAATATTATCATTATTGTTACATACATTTTGATGTTTTTTCTGTAAGTAAACGATCTCTATAATGACAGGATTTATAATCTTTTTTCTCTGCATTTTACAGGCTTGTGATGTTGTCGTTTTTCAAAAATATATTTTTAGAGGCTGCATAATGTTCTTTTGTATGACTGTGGCATCATTTAAAATTTTTTTTTTTTTTTTTTGTAGAGACAGAGTCTCACTTTATGGCCCTCGGTAGAGTGCCGTGGCCTCACACAGCTCACAGCAACCTCCAGCTCCTGGGCTTACGCGATTCTCTTGCCTCAGCCTCCCGAGTAGCTGGGACCACAGGCGCCCGCCACAACGCCCAGCTATTTTTTGGTTGCAGTTCGGCCGGGGCCGGGTTTGAACCCGTCACCCTCGGTATATGGGGCCGGCACCTTACCGACTGAGCCACAGGCGCCGCCCCATTTAAAAATTTTTAACTGTTTGACATTTTAGGTGTTTTCATTTACAAACAGTATGATGAGTATCTTTGAATGTGTTTCAAAGTCTGATAAAATTATAAGTTTTGTTGTTTTTTACCCTGAATTTTTATATGCATATCAAGTTAATTTATGAACAGGTATATCTTTGCTTCTTTGTTCTATCAGACTGCTTTTCTGTTCAGAGTCTTAATCAGATACTAGGTAAATTTTCACATAAATATTTTCCCTATCTCATATTTTAAATTGTGGATTATAATAACTCATGAGCACTGTTGATCGGCTGATCTCATTTGTTTATGTTTCTTTTCTCGTGCAGCAAGGGGTTCCCGTAGGACCACACTGGCTCTCTGTGTTCTTACAGTAAGCTCTGCTATTACCTGCTTTGTCTGAGCCGCTGTTGGAAATGCTGTTGAAACAACTGTTTGATGCACCATATGGACTGATTATTCCTACTGATTGCTGTGGTTGCCAGGCGCCTTTACTTAAGCCTTCAGGGGACCTTTGCCTCCTTCAACAGGTTTATACTCTTGCACAGAATTCTTTTTGGGATTCTAATATTCGCAAAATTGTAAAACCCAGCTGGATCAGAGTAACTGCTGACATCATGAACGTACTCTTTTGCCGAAGATACCTCTTTTGTGGTGTCAATCATAAAAGCATTTCTGTCTAATCTTGTGGCATACACTCATCAGCTGTGTGTAAAGCATCTATGTTGTTATTAAAGAAAATATTAACAAGCAGAAAGGAAACACGTAGGAAATGCGAACCGGGCAGTTCTTCCTAATTGAGCTCTCAAGCTATGCTGGTCTGAGTTCTCATCTTATTTTTTCCTGAGAGCCTCTGTCTAAGAGTGATGCTGTATCTCATCCTGGTGTTCTCTTTTCCTAAGACTAGTGATGTCGAACTTCAGGAATCCTCAACAGATGATGGCCCCTCTATTCCAGACAGAAACCAGGTGACCAATACCAGTGTGATCAGCTCATACCTGGGCTGCATTCCAGCCCTGTCTGTGCTGTGCAGAGGGTCGGTGCCATACTTCTTTGCTCTGTAATTCTAAGAAATACTGTAGATTTTGTTTGGAAGATTCTAGAAGTTATGAGATCCAGTGAAATGTTCCGATACAGTCCTCAGGACTGAGTCCTTCCAATGCAAGGGAGGAAACCAATCTCTAAATCTAATCTCTTACTTGTGAGCAGTCTGTGTTTTTATGTGCACACGTACATGCTGACGTGAGTGTAATGAACTATTCAAACTGCCGCAGTTGGCTTTCCTCACTTTGCTATGTCTTCAGTGTCTTTCCTGGCCAATAAATGCAGAGCAACATCTTCACTTAGTGTTATTATACAGTGTATGGATGTACACAGATGGACTTAATCCCTCTAGTATTCAAGTTTTGGATAATATATTCAATATTGCAAGACATTTAAAAATTTATGTTCATTATTCATTTATCGATGCCCAAATACATTCATAGGATAAACTCCTAGAACTGAAATTCCCATTTCAAAATTTATTACTACATTAAGGCTATTGATAAGGCTATTGATTAAGGCCACATTGTCCTTGAAAAAGGTTACATTAGTTTACATTTTGTACAGCAGCATGTTTGCACGTACACAACGAAATTCTGGGCAATATCATTCTTTTTAGTTTTTGATATATCTGTAGTTTTTTATGAGGTATTTTATAACTTTTATTTTTACTGTATTGGTTACTGGATAGGTTGACTACTTGTGTCTCATTACTGATTTTGTGTGTGTTTATAAATTTTCGGTTCAATCCTTTACTTACAGTTGTCATTGTTGTTTAGCTGGCCAGGGCTGGGTTCGAACCCACCAGTCTCAGTGTATGTGGCTGGCTCCCTACCCCCTGAGCTACGGGAATGCTATTGATTTTTACATATTTTGTATGTAGACATCTTATTGAACTCTCTGGATGTTTTCAAAAATAATATTGGGGGTTAATTTTCTATATTTTTAATAAGTATTTTTAAGGCACAAAATGAATAGGGCAGGAGGGAGAAAAGGGCAGATTGTATACAAACCAGAAAGAGGCCACAACAACTTACTTTTACGTCTTTTTTTTTTTTTTAGAGACAGAGTCTCACTTTGTCACCTTTGGTAGAGTGCTGTGGCATCACAGCTCACAGCAACCTCTAGCTCTTGGGCTTAGGCGATTCTCTTGCCTCAGTCTCCCGAGTAGCTGGGACTACAGGCACCCACCACAACGCCTGGCTATATCTTTTTGAATAAAATCTGTTTCTAGCAGGTCATAATGGCAAGAAATTTTAGAATAGCTTAACTGGTAGAGTTAAAACCCCCACTAAGGGCTGGGTGTGGTGGCTCGCTCCCATAATCCCAATACTTGGGGAGTTCTGAGTCAGGAGGATGACATGAGCCCAGGAGTTTGAGACCAGCTTGAACAACATAGACCCCATCTCTACAAAATAAGAATTTCAAAAAAACCCTCACCCCAGCTTATTTATCTTGAAAGCGTATCTTTTGTGAATGCAGAAATGCCCTCCATTTTATGGAGAGGAATGCAAAGATGGTAGGAATACTCATTACAGACGTGGTATAACAGCGGCTCAGTTTCTGGTGATTGAGCTTTCACCATGTGTTGGCCCTATCTTTTAACTTCTAAACCCTTTGTGGAATTAACTCATTTTGGGGAGAAACTTGTGAGGGAGGTGTTAGCATTATACTGTCCTTTTGACAGAGTGAGACCATGGCTCACTCTGTCACTCAGGCTGGAGTGCAATGGTGCAATCATAGCTTACTGCAGCTTCGAACTCTTGGGCTCAAGGATCCTTCTGTTTCAGCCTCCTGAGTTGCTGGGAGCATTTACCACCACACTAGGATAATTGTTTTTCATTCTTTTAGAGATGAGAGTCTCATTACGTTGCCCAGGTTGATCTTGAATGCCTGGCCTCAAGTGATCCTCCCAGCTTGGCCTCCCAGAGTGCTAAGATTACAGGTGGGAGCTGCTGCTCAGCCCATATCAAATTCTTTTAAATGTTTTAAAGTTGTATTTATAAATTTTTTGGTGATTATTAGGCAGGGTTAAAAATTTAACATCCTTGAGTATTTTTGCATGATCATTAAAAAAGATACCATTTTTTGTGGGGTGGGGGGACGACAGAGCCATCTCTCACTTGAGCCCAAGAGTTTGATTTTGTGTGAGCTATGATGCTAGGGCACCTTTTGCCTCAGCCTCTCAGGTAGCTGGGACTGTAGGTTCCTTCCACAAAGCCCAGCTATTTTTAGAGACCAGGACTTGCTCTGGCTCAGGCTGATCTTGAACTTAAAGAGTTCAGACAGTCCACCCTCTTCTGCCTCCCAGAGTGCTAGAATTACCGGTGTGGGCAACTGCACTCGACCATAAAAAGACATCTTTTCATGGGTTCTGTTTCTATCTTTTCTAACTGGCTCCTAGTAGTCTAGTGCCTCTCATTTTTATTTGCAAATAGATTGTAGGAATAGCTTAGAGACAAGAATTGCGAGATGGTTAGATTAGATTTGAATAAGGCGGCAGTAATAGCCTTTGTCTTGTTGGATCTTAAAGAGATTTCTTTTTTGTTCGGGTCTAGGTTTGAACCTACCACCTCCAGCATATGGGGCTGGTGCCCTACTCCTTTGAGCCACAGGCGCTGCCCAAGAGATTTCAGTCTTCATTGAGAAGATTTCATTTCTTTTTCATACTTACCTTTTAAAATTTCTTTCATGCTTTTAGTTTCCCTTTTTTCCCTCTCCTCTCTTCATTATATATTTATTTTAAAGGTGATTCTTCAACTTTTCCTTGTTTTCCATCTTAATAAAACATACAATTTTGGATTAACCGTATTAAGAAAGAAAACTCTATAGATGTAGAGACTTTGTCCAAGTCATCCTATGGCAGTGGTTCCATCTCATCTTGAAGAGCTTTGATTAGTTGTATGAGGAATGTGTTTTTGGTGGCTCTGCCTGCACTGGTTCTCTGCTTGAACTTCTGAGAGTGGGACCATTTGCTCGTTGCTGTCACATAACGGGTTCCTCTGGTCCTCCTTAGTCCTGTCTCACAGGCCACCAACTAGTCTTCAGACTTGGACGTCAAACCAGTTGCTGCAAGGGCACTCAGATTTCCTGGTGTATCTCTGAGATAATCCAATATACTCTTCTTCCAGTTCTATTGTTTCTGAGTTCAAGTTAAATGGAATTTTCTTGTTAATTCATTGGCACAAAAATATAAACGATTTAAAGGAGGGGATAAATTCAACAGTTTGTTGGTTTTGAGCCTTGGTTAAGTTGTTCCACAAGTGAAACAAAAACAAATCAAAATTTGTGGGCGGCGCCTGTGGCTCAAAGGAGTAGGGCGCTGGCCCCATGTGCCAGAGGGGGCGGGTTCAAACCCGGCCCTGGCCAAAAACTGCATTAATAAATAAATAAATAACTTAGTATTAAAAAAAAAAAGTCAGTCTCAAAAAAAAAAAATTGTCCTAGGATTCAGATCGAAAAGAAATACATACAAAAAAAAAAAATTTCCTAGGATTTAGATTGAAAAGAAACACATATCAAAATATTTCTCAGATGGTAATTGCCAACCATAACTTCAAGATTTAATTTAGAATTTTTTTAAAATTTAGAGTATGCAAAAAAGATAACAGCTTAGGAAAAAAATTGATTTTTCATATTGAAAATCCTAGA
Source organism: Nycticebus coucang (assembly GCF_027406575.1). Taxonomy (NCBI): domain Eukaryota; kingdom Metazoa; phylum Chordata; class Mammalia; order Primates; family Lorisidae; genus Nycticebus; species Nycticebus coucang. Next base: position 86,140,838 of record NC_069785.1, read on the forward strand.
AGAATAGTTGTAGAGTATCTTTTAAAAATCTGTTTTCTCTCACAGTTGACATCATTTACCTTAGTTAGCCATGGACATGGGAGCCTATAACAGCATGTCTTCTGTTATATTTCTTGCACAAGCAACATTTTAAAGCCCCGAATTCATTAGCACTTTGCTGACCAAACACACTGTATGTAGTCCCACTTAAAGAAATTCATCTGTTCTAACAATTTACATTTCCCTCTTTGCCCACACTCCTCCAGGAAATACTAACCATCCATTAGAGCTTGTCCGAGCTTGTTAGTGATTTCTGAAGACTAAAATTAGCTTATCTGTGAGCACCTTAACGCGGTGTTACATTGCAGTTACATTGACTTTGCCATTTCTGATCTTTGGAGGACAGTTTTGCGGTACCTTTTTCCATATACGTGTATGAGGAAGGATACGGGGGCCAAACCAGAGCCCACTAACTTTGCTTAAACACAGGCGTCTTCACGGCCGATACACGCATGCACATCCATGGGCAGGAATAAATCACTACATATGGTCGGCACATTTAATATAAACTTTACTTTTTTTTTCTTAACAGTCACTCTTATTTAGAGAGGATTCTATAGATTTCTTCATTCTATCACCAAATATGCCAGATATTTGTAACCAAGATGGGAGGATTCAGAAAATAAGAAGATAAATAAATACATGGCATGAGTTAGGTGAGATCAATAAAGCTAGGGAGGAAAAGAAAGCAGGGAAGGCGGCCAGGGAGTGTCAGAGGTAGGGAGGTGAGGAGGAAACCCCCTTCCCTCAAGAAGAAGGTGACATATGAATAAAGATGTGAAGAGATGCAGGAGAGGGCTGTGCAGCTATGGGGGGGAAGAGTTTTCCAGGCAGAAGCACAGAGAAAACTGCTTCTATTTGAGTGACAGCAAGGGTGGACAGTGTGTCTGCATCTGGAGGGGGCTGTGGAGGAAGGGGAGGAAGTTGGGGAAGGACAGTCTTATGCACCTTTGCATGGACTTGAGTGAAAGGGAACACTTTTGAAGGATTTTGAGCCAAGAAGTGACATCATCTAATATTCTCTTTTTAAAAACATCATGGTGGTTGCTGAATTGGGAATGAACTGCTGAAAAAGAATGGGTGAGGGACGGAGGCAGAGAGACCAGGTAGGAGGCTTTTGTAACAACATAGTTGGCAGATGATGATGAGTAGGACCAGGTGCTATCATGTGTGAACTTGTTGAAGGAGGGTTGGGTAGGGAGAGAGAGGGGAGTTAGGCTGGCTTCAAGGGTTCCAGCTTGAGCAACTTGGGGGTGTGGGGCTATTCATTGCAATGGGGAAAACTGCAAGGCAGAGGGTTAGGTGGAATATGCCATAGGAGCTCAGTTTGGGGCATCTTTAGTTTGAGGGAACTGTTGGACATGTGAAGATTTCCGGTTGGCAGGGGGATGAAAAGTCTGGAATTCTGGGGAGATACCTGAACTGGAATATAAATATGGGCATCACCTGCGTGTAAATGTGCCGAGGGGAGTGGCTGGGAGAAGGAAGTCCTGCGAATTCACTAATGCAGGAGGGAAGAAGCAGCATATGATCATGAAATATTACTGGACTGGGTGTTTGTAGGTTTCTGGGACTTTGAACAAATCTCTGTGTTTACCCTTAATTTTCTTATCTGTAGAGTCGGGGGAAGTAAACAGCCCCAGGCATCCCTTCCTGGAAGCAGGGCTCTGGTCATTTCTAAATATCAAGTCTAATGTTTGTGATTATTTGGCAGTTTTTAGTTTGTCAGTGGAGAAGGTATAATACTTTCATCTCTGTTTAGTAAGATTATTTCTGAGAGCCACTGTATAATTAATCATTTTACGGGTAATGACAGATACTATTTCTGACCCTCTTCTTTCCTTTGTTCAACACAAGTTCTGATCAAAAGTACACACATACAGGCACGCACGCACGCACATGTGCACACACACATACAGACACGCATGCACGCACATGTGCACACACAGGCATGCACGCACACGTGCACACACATAGGCATGCACGCACATGTGAACACACAGGCACCCACACACACGCGCATGTGCACACACACACATGTGCACACACACACGTGCAGACAGTTGTGCATAGACCTCACAGCAGAGGAGATCCTGTCCCTTTGGTGAGAGGGGAGTCGCCTGAGTGGCTGAAGACAGTGAGTGGCAGAAATTACCCCTGGGGTTGCTTCATTCACATGGGACCAGAAATGTTCTGGTAGGTATGTGGATTTTCCTTAAACGTTCGGGAAATCAGTCACAAATCCCTAACTCCTGTTTCAGGAATCTCAGCCCCTGGATCTTACGATCTTTCCTTGCATAGGGAACCGTGTGCTGAACCTGCACAAAGCTTTTGGTTGCAGAGCGTGACCAGTCCTGGGTCCTGCCTGTGGGAGCTAATGCGCTCCATCACCAGCTGGTGGAGGGGGACTTGTTCCCATGGGAGAGGAACGTTCACTGCCTACTGAGTCCACATGGGCACGTCTGGGTACTTCAGGAGCGTTATCCCGCTTCACTCCATCCTTTCATGCCCACGTGTAGCCCAGGACTGAGGTGCAGTCACTTAAATTCCTTGCCTTAGGTCGCATCAGCAGGATTGGTAGAGGTGGAGTTGGGAGCTAGCTGTCACACAGCTCTCCAGGGCCCCAGAGCACATGTGTGTCCTGTGACACCCACTGTGTGCTGGCCAGCAGAGCTGAGTGTGGGGGAGGTGGAGTCCACCGCGGGGCATCTGCAGGGGTCCGAGCCTGCAGCTCAGCACTGTCCTCTGGTGAGTGCAGCTCTGTGTTCCCAGTGCTCAGGAGATAACTGGGCAATCTGTTATTATCCTTCAGAACATTACCAATGCTTTTTCAAATCCGCTATTAAGGTACATATTTTGCCTTCATGAGGATTTTCTGCGGATTTAATGTGTTTCCTCTCTGTCTCACAGACATGTGAGGATTATGTAGCCAGCAATCCAGGAATGACAGAGAAATCTCAAAAGCCCACTCTGAAGATATTCAGATACATGTAAAACTAGCACATTTCTGCTTTCTGTCTGTTACAGTTGAGTAAGGGTTAAAGCGGACACAGAACAGTGTTTTATAAAGTATCCCACACGTGTTCAAGTACTGCTGTTGTGACTGAGTCAACCCCCTTAGAATTAGATAACTTTTTATTGTTAAAATCCAGGGCATTTATTTTTCTAATTTCAATCCCTGAGGTAATAATTGCAGTTCCACTTTTTCGTGATCAGCAAACTTGATATAAAAAGAATGATTTGTTTTCCTTCATATATTAATTTTTTTCTGGTGTGCTGAGATGAGTTGAAAAAGTCTTTTTACAGTTGAGACAGATTTCCACATAGTTCTCTCTCTCTCTTTTTTATTTTTCTTAACTCAAGGGACCTAAGTTCCAGAAATATTTCCCATGAGAATGGCTTTCTGAAGCCAAGGCAAATACCCAGTGTCCCTCTAATTATTTATTTGCCACATGGGTCATTTGTCCTTCCCTGTTAACTGCCAGTTTTTGTCTTCTTCTTTATGGTAAGATTCTTAGTCTCTTGTTACCTGAGCTTATGCTTTCAGTTCCAAATATGAAGTGTTAATCTTGTCTTTGGCTTAGAGAATCCCAAGACGCCAGAAACATGCATTCATCCCTCCCCTGCTTTTTTCTTTTTCATGGTCCTCTGTGACTATCATTTCTAAGCACAAGTTGTAAAGTTGCCAGGCTGGTTCTCTTTTTAACACTCCAGTGATTTCCATTCTTTATTTTTTGTCCAGGACAACAGTATTTGCCATCTACAGCTTCATCCTTAGCATATCTACTTCTGTTTCAAGTCTACATGGAAATTTTTAGCACTTCTAAGCCTTCATAAATCCTTGCTAATAATCCCTTTGGGGAGAAGATATAAACATGTTTTTGTTTTTGTTTTTTATTTTTTTAGTATAATAAACTTTTACATCTTCTCCCTGTTAACCAAGCTTCTATCCAGAGGTTATAGTATATCAATATGATTCCTAATTAAAAAGTTTTGAAAATTAGCCCAAAGCAGAGATTTTTCTCCTAAGAGTATTTTTTATTATACCCAGAAGTCATGCTAGAAGGAAATACTTTTCCCTTGTACTGATTAGAACTCATTCATATGTTTTGTCATGTTTCTTAAATTCTGTTTGGCTTTATCCTGGCCTTTCTTTCCTTTATAGGAGATTAATCCAGCAATTTTGTTACTGTGTTTTTTATTGAACATTTAACATTAAAATCTGTTTTACTGTAGTTGTAAATTTTTCATGGAAGCTATTCATTTTAGATAGTGGCTTTTCTAGGCAAAGGGGGACTCTCCTGCCTACCATCAGCATAGTAAGTCAAGCTGACATTGCATCTGAATCTTTGAATGTGCCCAAGTGACTGCCTGGCGTGTAGTACTTTATGGTCTATGAGGAACGTAGATACAGCCATAGATAAAAGGTGAACTAACATGAGAAAACCCTGTTACAGCTTCAAACACATTAAATGCCAGGTAAAATATGACAGAAATTTTCTCAAAAGTGCATAGTTGAGCTCAAAACAAATCAAAGGAAATCTTTAGATGCCAGGGGAGAGGAAGAACCCAAAGACGTGATAGTAGAAAGAATGGAAGCTAAAGAAGCCTGCAGTGGCATCTGAACCTGACATGCCTTAGGAGATGAGATTTCTAACATCAGAATCAAGGCTTCAGGCCCCTACACATGAAAGAGAAATGGATCTGAGCTCTCAGAGCAAGGGCTGAAACTGGGAGGGGGATTTCTTCATGAGTACCAGAAAAATCTCTGCCCATCAAATTTGCCATGTGACACGGAAGTAGGCTTTTTGTTCTAATTCTTGGGCAGAATAAAAGGTGACCTGAGAGAAACAAAAACCAGAGTGTTTTACACGTCGGTGGGAGCCTTCACGTGTACCACTTACCATCAGAAACCAGAACCAAGAAAGTGAGAATAGCAACACTACTATATCTAGCCCGCATTCTAGGGTGCAGTAGAGAAGCAGATACAGTATTCAAAGGCGTAATAGCAGAGCATTTGAGAAAGTCCTAGGATTGAAAATAACATTGAGTAGGGTTAGTTTGGATGGTATAGGATCAAAAGAAATTACCAAGTCACAGCCATTCCTCTGCCACTGGAGAAAATAGCCTTAAGTTCTGGTGGGAAAAGATTTTTTTTTAAATTTATTATTATTATTTTTTTTTAGAGACAACATTTCACTTTGTCACCCTCGGTAGAGTGCTGTGGCGTCACAGCTCACAGCAACCTCCAGCTCTTGGGCTTAGGTGATTCTCCTGCGTCAGCCTCCCAAGTAGCTGGGACCACAGGTGCCCACCACAGTGCCCAGCTATTTTTTTGTTGCAATTGTCATTGCTATTTAGCAGGCCCGGGCCGGGCTTGAACCCGCCAATTTCAGTGTATGTGGCCAGTACCCTACTCACTGAGCTACAGGTGCCAAGCCAGAAAAGATTTTATTTTTACTCATTTTTAATTTCTAGAGGAAGGGATTCAAAGCCTGCAGGGAAATGTATTAAAATATCTCTTAGGAATGCCATAGATCATAAGAGAATTTTGAGCTGAAAAAAATTTTGTATGTCATTGAATCTACTTCTGTGTTACAGTATATTAAACTGAGGTCCAGAGAAAGTAGTTGTGTGACTCAATGTGTCATGAGTAGGCACAGCTAAGGCTGGAACCCCAGCTTCCTTCTTAATGGTTATTTGTTTAAGAATGAATAAATAATGTGCCAGTTGAAAAATGTAAGTAATTGATTCCCATTGTATCTAGCTGTGAGGTCTGAACACAAGGTTTGAGCTCTTAATAGATGGGCTCTTGATATCCTTTGGCCTCTGGCCTTTGGCTTTCCTCTTAGCTAAAACCTTTATGTTTTTTTGTTTGTTTGTTTGTTTTTTTGATTTGCTAATTGAGCCTCTTTAAATTTCTTTCTTTCTTTTTTTTTTTTTTTGTGGCAGTTCAGCTGGGGTCAGGTTTGAACCCACCACCCTCGGTATATGGGGCCGGCGCCCTACTGACTGAGCCACAGGCGCCGCCCTAAATTTCTATTCTGTGGCTTTGAACAAGTGTGGTGGCTCATGCATATAATCCCAGTGCTAAGGGGATTGTGGCCAAGGTTTGAGGCCAGGAGTTTTAGACCAGCCTGGGCAACATAGTGAGACCTCGTCTCTGCAAAAAATAAAAAAAAAAATAGCTCACCGTGATGGTATGTGTTGGTAGTCTCACTACTTGGGTGGCTGAGACAGAAGGGTTACTTGAGCCCAAGAGGGTCAAGGGTTCAGTGAGCTATGGTCATGTCACTGCACCTGGGTGACAGAGCAACACACTGTCTCTAAATTTTTTAAAAAAAATTACTATACTTAAAAAAATCAGCATAAAAAATAAATGGCAACATTTACTCCTGTCTCTGTGCTTCGAAGTGTTGAAGATTTAGGTTGTATCCAGATTAATAATTCCTCATATTTTCTGCTATGGCTTACTAGAACACAAAATCAGATCTTGCCTGTCCAGATTTAAATACTCTGTGAAAGGTTCCGTACCCAAAGGTAAAAATCATTCCAACGCACAAGGCGAAAGGAAAGCGGAGATCCAATTTGTGCAATCAGAGTAGCTTTTATTCCACCTGGAGAGCAGGTGGGGCAAGATTCCTGACTAGGGAGAAATCCACACATGGGCTATGGGGGACGGGGATTTAAGCGGTTAGGGCAGCCAAGATTGGTCTGTCCATAGCTTTACCTGGGCAGGTTAGGTGGGACAGGGTTAGGGAGGCCTGGATTGGTCTGTTCTCTATTTCCTGGGAGGGACATGCTTCCCAGGAAAGGGGTTGGTAACCTGATTCTATAACTTTGTTTTATTTTTTATTTTTTTTAGAGACTGAGTCTTATTTTATAGCCCTTGGTAGAGTGCCGTGGCATCACACAGCTCACAGCGACCTCCAACTCATGGGCTTAAGCGATTGTCTTGCTTCAGCCTCCGGAGTAGCTGGGACTACAGGTGCCTGCCACAATGCCCGGCTATTTTTTTGTTGCAGTTTGGCGGGGCTGGGTTTGAACTGGTCACCCTCAGTATATGGGGCCAGTGCTTTACCGACTGAGCCACAGCTGCTGCCCGATTCTATCACTTTGACAATCTAATTATAACATTTGTTTATAGTATGTTAATTTTATGTCTGAATGTACGTCTTATAATGTCCATGTTGAACTTGGTCTCAAGAGTATTTTGGAATTCTAGTATCTCAAGTCTATTTCATTCTGTATCACTATTGCTAAAACCTTAATTCAAATGGCTTACAATTGAGAAATGATTACCAGTGAATGACCAGGCAAGACATATGAAGAAAAGCTATTGAAGTCTTTTCCCATTAAAGGGAAATGGGAATAAATAACTCATGCATACCCATACACACAAACACAATCACAATATATCCTCGTTCACACACATACTCTCTATTTTACGCCATTCTCTTCTAAAGTGTTTGATTAGGAGACTCTCCCCACAGCATACTTGGCATCTATACTTAATAATTAGAAGAGATAGAAGCAAGATGCAGGTTACGTAAGGCCATAAATTTTATAATTTATTTTTTACCAAAACAAATTCATTATAACTACTAGTTGATTACATCACCATTTGGGTTAAATTGGCATATTTAATACACATTCTACCAAACTCTCTTTGTGTATTATATATACCCGTATATGTGTCCCCTAACCAGGGCCTAAAAAAATATTAGCACTGCCAAAATATAATTTGTTAAGAGCACATTGTAACTGCTTTGAGTGAAGCTGTAGAGAAAACTGAGTGTTGCTAGTGATTGAATCATATTATCTTAGTTGCCCTGAGTCCTTAAGATGTTTCGTGGCAAAGAGTACAACAAGCTGTGCATGTGGACGCAAAACCAGGTAAGGAATGACAGCCCTTCCACTTATTGTTGTGAGTTTTAGGCAGGGCAGTAGTTTAGCTTTTTCAATAATCTGCAGTAAATATGGATTCAGGATACTTTCAAGAGTTTATCTTCCTTGGGAAGCCTTTCTTGCCCTGATTTTTTTCCCCTATGGTGCTGATCTTGGAGCGGAGATCTCTTTGAAGTCAGCAGGAATCTTGACACTTGAGTCACCACACAGCATGAGAAAAAGAAAGGGAGGAACAAGGCATTGGTGGGTAGTTCCCATCAGAAGGCACATTGGTAGGTGAATGCAGGGGTGGCTGTCACATTGTAATGGAGTATAACATCATCTAACAAGGACGGAATGAAGGAAATACCTTTTAATAAGGACAGAGCCCATTTCCATGTTAAAATATCATTTTTCCTGTTAGGAAAGATAGAATTAAGAACAAAAAGCAAAAGGCATTTTATGAGACTATTTTTTCATCTTTCTGTGAATGTTAGACAATACTTATGGTGTTGCTCAGCATCCTCATGTTTAAACAGTATAATGATTTAAAAAATAATTTTCTGACTTTTGAATATAAACAGGTCTATAAATGGGTTTTTAGTGAATATCTCCTTAATCTTTTATATGGGAAAGAGACTATTTGAAGTCTCCATTTACTTAATATGGGTTTATACATTTGGGGTCATTTCCAGTGACATATTTCAAGACCCCAGAGACTTTCTTACAGTATCGTATTTACTGAGAGGGAGAGAGAGAGGATTTAAATTAAGGTTTAAAGCAAGGTTTATATAATGCATCAGGAGGAATGTAGATTAGTTGGAAGTTGAAAATGAAAGTTGTGAACTAATGATTAAGTACCAAAAATATAACATTTTAAAATCAATGCAAGAAACAAATATTTTAAATAAATTCATTTCAAATGAATATTGTACAGTGTATCTGCGAAGTCAACACTCGTAGAGAGTGGTATGTGGCATGTAGCCGACATACTGTCATTTTCCTGTTTCCTGACTTAGTAGAATGAAGGGCGAGGTGAAGAACCAGACTTCAGGCTCTCACTGATTCTTGTGCTCTCCCCTTCTTGCCTGAAGGTTCACCAAATAATTAACAAACAAAATCAAAACAAAATGGAACAAAGACAAAACCACTGGCTTTAAACAAACCCTAAAAAGTAGTACGTATCAATAGTGCATAGCCTAAATTATCTTGGGGGGACTAACTTGGCAAGTGTCATAATGAAAAGATGTTTGCCTTCTCAAATAAGAACTGATATCTGAATATAAGTCCATTAGATTTTTATTTCATTTTAATTTTATTATTATACTTCTAGACATGATCACGGCTCACTGCAACCTAAAACTCCTGGGCTCAAGGGATCCTTCCACCTTAGCCTCCCTAGTAGCTATGACTACAGGTTCATGCCACCAGGCTGGGCTAATTTTTTTTTAATTTTTGTAGGGATGAAGTCTTACTGTGTTCCCTGGGCTGGTCTGGAACTCCTGGCCTCCAGAGGTCCTCTTGCCTTGTGGGATTACAGGTGTGAGCCACCCAACCAGCCACCATTAGACTTTTAAATTTAGGGGCTCAAAAGTGAAGGAAAGCATAGAAATAAATGATTATAAGAGTTAATTCGTGTATACACAAATGACATAGTGAAAATATTTTCATGGCAAGGGATGTTGGAAGATTTGATAGGAAAAGTTTAGGCTCACTCAACTGCATTGAATCATGGAATGTTAGACTGAAAGGAAGATCTCCTTAAAGCATATGTCTATAGAAAAAATTGAGAACATAACTCCCACCTAGCTAAGTGTGTTTTATTAGGACTACGATTTGGTGATAGGTGCAGTATCCAAAGTAGTCATTACATAATGACAATTATAAGACTTAAAGAACATGGTATTTATTTCCCTTCAAAATATCATGCTTATTGTCTTTTAATTATCTCCTCCTATTTTTGTTCACATGTAATTCAAAGGCATATGAATATGTTATTTGTTTGTAATTCAATGTACTAAACTGTTAACAACTTACAAACTGGTTAGTGCAAATAGTGTCAGATTTCTAGTAAAGCTAATTGCTGGTAAACTTGAGGGAGGACTGGGAAACCTATTGATTTTTTTTAAAAAGCAAAAAAAAGCAATTATAATGACAAAGCACTGAGATCTTTTTATGCTGAATTGCATTTCAGTGTTATTTATACAAATCTTATTTTCAGTAGTGTGTCAGTAGTCTTTTTAATACAGAAAGGGGCATAAATTATCATGGCATTATCCAATGTAGGAAGGGAAATATCTTCATGAAAACTGACCTTTAAGAGCCAAAGTTATGTGTTAAAAAAAAATAGAAAAGATTCAGAATGTTCTTCTGATAGTAGATGGCACTAGGAAATATATTTAGATAACTAAAGTGGATGTTAAAATCACTTAGTAATATTTGATTGATGCCTGAAATGTTTTCTATTTATCTTAAGTTTATATGTTTGCATAAATATGGGCAAACTCTCAGGAGCCACTTTAAAAATCGTATCTCTATTTAGTGTTTAATATGCCTTTTTGATATTAATATGGCTGAATTTCTCATCTTAGTGTATCATGAATTATTTATCATGGATTAATTTATTAGTAGATTTACTTCTATATTAATATATTTCTTGGAATTTATTTTAGGATATAGTATATTTTACAGAATCTCATTCAATTATAATATTAATTATTATAAATTTGACTATTCTAGAGAATATGTACAATGGTCTGAATGTTTGTATCCCCCTAAAATTCATATATTGAAATCCTAATCCCCAAGGTCATTGTATTGGGAGATGGGGGCCTTTGGGATGTGATTAGGTCATAATGATAGATCTCTCATGTATGAGATTAGTGTCCTTGTAAAAGTGACTCCACAGAGCTAGCTAACCTTTCTACCATGCGAGGATACACCAAGAAGGTCCCATCTAGGAACCAAGAAACAGGTCTCCATTGGGCACTGAAGCTGCCAGAGCCTTGATCTTGAACTTTCCAGCCTCCAGGACTGTGAGAAATGAATTTCTATTGTTTTTGAAGTACCCTGCTTGTGGTATTTTGTTACAATAACCTGGAATAGACTAACATGGTTTCCTTTAAGATACATATGCTAAAACTTTATATGAGTTGCCTTATTTTGTATTTTGCCACAAAAGTATGAATTCAGTCCACTGAACTTAATGATTATAATGGTTATGGGCATTAGAAGCACTAAGCATTAATGCTGGTAGACATCCTGGTTGATGCCTTTGTATGTCTGTTCTGAATTTGCTTTACTGGAGAAAAAGTAGTTATTCATCTGATGAAAATTATATTTTATACTTATTGTTTGTTGTAGTTTTGATAATACACAGAAATTAGTTTATTTTGAAAGAGGAAAAAGGTCATTTCATGCTAAAAATCTTTGTTAATGTGAAAAGGTTATAAATTTCAGAGGACCAAGTGCCATTGCTACTATAACTCTCTAAAGTATCATTGACATTGTAAGATGTAACTTTTCATAATAAATAACATATGATAATTTCTCATGTCAATGTACTGCATGCACCAGAGTCAAATTGCAGCCGTACTGGAAAAATACAATTTTTATATTTTACAAATGGAATATTTCTTTCGTGGCACACAATGTTTTACTACATCACTACATTCATTGGCTGGGCCTGCTGTAACAAGGCATTATAAACTGGATTGCTTAAAACCCAGAATTTATTGTCTCCCAGCTCTGGAGGCTAGATGTCCAAAATCCCGGGGCAGGTTTGATCCCTTCTGAGGGCTGTGAGAGCATGATCTGTTCCAGGCCTCTCTCCTTGCCTGGTGGATGCCTGTCTTTTCCATGTTTGTTCATATCGAATTCCTTCCACACATGTCTATCTCTGTGTTCAGATTTTCCCCCCTTTTTTTAAGGATACCAGATTTACTTTTACTTTATTACCCTTGAAAAGACCCTATCTCCAGGTAACATTACATTTTGAAACATTGGGTTTAGGACTTCAACATCCAAATTTTGGGGAAGACCCCACAGTTCAACCCATAGTAGTTAACCATTGTTTAGTATATGATGCCCAAAGGTATTTCATTGCTACATACAGTTAAAGGAACTGAATATGTTGTAAGATATAATGAATCACAGTTAATTTCCTTGAGATTTCTAAATGATAGAGGATATGTAAGAATAAAATTTTATGGCTAGTATTGAATTTTTAAATGCCAACGTTAGTTTTAAACTGCCTGAGAGGACTTGGAATGGTTTGATTCATTTGCAGGGAGATTATTCTATCGCCATAGCTAGTGTTTAGAAGATTTACTAGACCAACATGCAAGCACTAATATTTTGTATTAACTAAAATGACTTTGGCAGACCACTTAACATTTGTCTAGGGGAATTCATGAAAGCCAGATTTTTACTAAGCCTCTACAAATCATCATAGATGAAAGGCAATCACATCACACAAGCACTTACTTTTGTTTATCATGAATGTTTGTTGCCTCTGAGATAAATGTGTTGAGAATTTTATCCAAAGCTTAATGCATTAGAATCATATTTTCCTCTAACATACAGATCACTGTAGATTCCATAAGCAGAATTCTAAGAAATATATATTAATTCTGTTGTTATTCAGTTGTAAGACATACTGGATTGTAATAATTTCAAGAGACTAGAAGCACTAGCATTAAATATTAAACATTTAAATGAGGAAGTACTGATTAATTCATAATATTCTGAGCAGCTCATGAATGTTTAATACTCATATCTTGCCTTGATTGGACATTATTTAACTGAAGCCATGGTCACTGTAGAACTGCTTAGTTACTATTTTTAATTGCAGGTTCACTTTACAAAATGACTAATTTTACTTTAAGTAAATATGATTTTGAGTTTCTCACCATTTCTATTCACTGTTTCATAAGCTAGAACAGAATGAAAAATTACAGGTTAACAATAACTGTTAACATTTAAACTATAATTAGCTTTAAAGGTGATGGTTGAGATTAAATTTGTGTCGTAAATAAACTGTAAGTTCCTGAGTGGTGACTGTACATTGATTTTAATTTTTAGGTGGTCTGTAGATATGACTCAACCCTATTATGTGCTCAGCCCTGGGGAAACAGCAGCAGTGAACAAGGCATCTCAGTGCTTCGTGAAGCTTAGGAGGGATTTAGAGACTGAACAAGTAATTACAGTCATGAATCACTTGGTGAGGGGGATATGTTCCGAGAAATTCATCATTAGGCAATTTCGTCATTGTGTACACACCTAATAGAGTGTAGTGTCCTTATACACAGTAGGTGTCCTTACTGCTCCCAGGCTGCAAACCTGTAGAGCATGTTACCATGTTACACAGTGGTGTTTGTGTATCTAAACCTAGCTTAACTTAGATAAGGTACAGTCAAAAGACAGAATTATTATCTATGTCACCTGTCATATATGCACTCCGTCACTGACTACAACATCATTGTATGGCACGTAACTGTACTCAAATAATTACTTAATTACAATACAGTAAGTGTTAAGCAGGAAAAGTGTGAGATTTTGTGAGAACATTTGATGGAATTTGTAATCTGATCAGAGGGGTTAGGGAAAGCTTTATTGAGGGAACACAGTTATGATGTGGCTCATAAGCAGTGACTGAGCACCAGCAGAGGGGCTGGAAGGAGGAGCTTCTCTGCAGAGAGGACCATCCACCTTAAGGACCATCAGTCTTTGGAGGGGAGGACACTGAACCCAGTTTAAAGTCCAAACTAGTATTACAGATGAGAATTGGTTTTCTTTAGAGATCGAATTGGTTTTCTTTAGAGATCAGGATTAGCTGTTGGGGAATATGTCCGGGAGGCCTAGAGAACCAGAAGCGTGATCTCAGTTTGTGATAACGGACTTCCTTAATTTTGGTCAACTTTTGTTGTACTTAATTCTCTGGTGGGCTGGTGGAGTTAGTTCTCAGGCACATATTCTCCCAGAATTTGCACGTCTTCACTTGAATGTGGCCTCAAGAAGTTGTCGTTAAATTTCCATTGTTGTACCACTAACCATCTCTGTGACTTCCTTTTCATTAAATCTCAAGCACAAGGCTTTACGTTGCTGTTCTAACTGGCTGATGGTCAGGATGGAAATGTTTTTCTGGCTCAAGACAGCTGTCACAATTTTAATCCAATTGTGTCCCATCTTATCTCCACCTTGAATCCACCGCTCTTGCATCCATATGACCAAGGCTAAACCTACCTTCTTTGGACGAAGAGCGTAGCTTTTCTCTTTTGAGAAGGAAAACTAGAATTGCAATGATATGATTTAGTTCTTCTTTTCCTATCCCGTATTATGTATTGGGTTCAGTTTAGGAGAAAGTCATTGTCATCAATAAATCATATTATGTGTACAGTTACTACCGACCAAGTCTTCACAGTGACATTGAAAAATGTAAATATGTTTCCTTGAGTTTTGATTCTTGAAACAGTCCTCCTTCCCAATTCTGTTAATTAAGAGACAAACCAGTGGTTCTCCAACTTTAGCGCTTTTAAGAATTATTTGGTATATTTATTAAACAAGCAGTCTCTCTAGGTCTCTCTCTGTAGGTTTTCCTTCTGCCACTCCCCGTATCCTGCCTGGAAATTCTGTTTCTTAGATGTTTGGTTGGGGTTGAAAATCTGCATTACTACTAAGTCCTCGAAGTGGTTTCTACACAGATTGTATTCTGTAGACTGCATTTGGGAATCATTGAGTTAAGAAATGTGTCTCTCGTTCAACTAAGTGAAACAGGTGAGGCAAACAAAGACAAATACCACACCATCCGATTTATGTGGGGGCTCCAGGAGAGTAGAACTCTAGAAAAGGAGGGTAGAGTGGTGGTTTCCAGGGACTGGGTGGGGACGGAGGAGCGGGAGAGATGTTGGTTAAGGATACAAAATTCCAGTTAGGAGAAAGAAATTCCGGAAATCTATTCTATGGCATGGTGACTGTTAATAATAATGTTTTGCAGGCTTGAAAATTACAAAGATAGTAGATCTTAAATGTTCTTACCACATATGAAACAATGGGGTCTGAGGTGATGGATATGTGAATAAAAGAAAAAGAAACATGTCTCTTAATTTATTGTTGCAGGCATAAATTTAGTCTTTGCTTTTGAAAATAGCAAAGCATATAAGCTTAGCATATTTTTGTAAAGTAATATAATAAATATAATGATATAATATATAAACTATTAAATTGTATAATATAATAAATATGGAAATAAATATAATAAATTGTATAAATATACAATATAATAAATTATATTTTTAACCTTAACTATGCTATTTGAGTAAAATACTTCAATATTAGTGATCATATATTTATTGCCATATAAGTATATATAATTATTATGTAATAATATACTGCTCATATAATATTTTAAAATTAGTATGTCCACAAATCGCTTTACTTAAAGAGATTTTGCTACCTGGAAAGTTGTCTCTTTTTCTTCCAGTGGTCTAAAGTTCTGCAGATCCCTAAAACAATCTGATGGTGTCATCAGTAGACTCATAGCCTGATTTATAATTTTTAGTTTTAAAGAAGTCAGAAGTTCTTTGATTACCAGAGAAGTAGTAGACAAATATCCTTTGGTTAAATGTTATAGTTATATATATATACCTGGAATAAAATGTTGACATCAGAGATTTCTAGATAAAAGTGTTTCAAGTGATTTTATCTTTTTTCTAAAACATTACATTTTTTTTCAAAATTTTAAAATGAGTAGGCATTACCTTTACAATCAGAAAAATGTAATTTAGTTTCAATAATTGAAAAATAATTCCCATTTGGCTAGGTGTGGTTGGAGAAAGATATTAAAAATAATCAATAAAATCAAATGAAAATAAAATGAATTATCCTTCATGCATCTTTCTTACTAGATTATAGGTTATTTTAGGGCAAGAAATAATAACTTGTTGTGCTCTGGGCTTAAAACAACATCTTATACATATGTTGGTCCATAGTAAATATTTATTGGCTTTAACATAAATTTATGTATTCATTCAAAGAACATTTTGAGCAACCAGAAATAGGTTCTCAAATATTATACAGTTACCACAACAGATAACATGCAGTCCTTGTTATCACGTAACTCATAATTGTATAGGGAACATCTGAGAAAAACATGGGCAGTTTTTATGGATGACATCTTATTAATATATTAATAAGTGCCAGTGAGTTTCACAGTGTAAATAAGTGTGAATAAAAACAAAGAAATCAGCTCTCGTTGGGAGTTTGACTGAAGGGGAAAAAGCCAGTGTCTTTTAAAAGGAAGAAAATAGCTTGAATTCTTCTATGCCTTTTGGACAATCTTGACAACCTGCGTTTGTCTTCATAAGCTCCAGTTTGTCTAAAAACATTTTACCTACCACTTAGAGGAAACCCAGGAGGGTCTGGGATTTATGATCAGAGTAAGTGTAGTAGAAACTTCAGTACATCTTCTTTTTTTTTTCAGCTGTTAGGACACTCACTGAAGGTGAGAGTTATGAAAGTCTGATCTCTTCTGAGGGGATAGTATGTCCTAGACAAATTGTACCAGTCTAGTTTTGGCCTGGTGGTGTGAGAGAAGGAAGGGAAGGGGAGGTGCCCAAGGCAGGTAATAATACCATTGAGGGAGGAAGATTTGGATTTTGAATGTTTATTGAGTAGTAGCTAACCTCAATGCATTCTTGACCTTTGGAAGTAGAAGTTATTATTAATTTACAGTGAAGTTGCCAGGCTCGGGTTGAATCCAAAATGTCCTTCAAAGTGTTAGATAATAGGCAAAGCTTAGTAAAGGAAGGAAATGGTACCTACAGCTGATAGTCTATGAATTTACTTCATCAACAAAATCAACTGTGGAAATTTTTGGTTTCTGTATTTCTTCTATGAATCTGTTATCTAATGCATCACCCACACAGCTACCTCCAAATGAAGCGATTTCATTGAATCTGGAGGCAAATGAAGGCAATTTGCCTGTCTCTAAGGTTTCAGATATGCTTGTCTTTTCAGGGATCAGATGGGAAGTTTATGCCTCAGGAAGCTCCAATGCTGTTCCAGGAACTCTGTGGGGTTCTGTGAGGAATGAGAGATGCCAGTGTGGAAATTATGGCAGCTGCTGGTCAGCAGAGGCAGTTGTGGGGCATGGGGGTTGGTACTGTAGTATGGTAGTCCCTCTAAATTTTTAGTGATTGCTTGCAATAACCTCATTCTCAATAGGAATTTAAATCCTATTCAATGGTAATTTTAATAACAAATCTAACAGTTTGAGCACAAGTACCAGAAATTATTCTAAAAATTTTATATATGTCATCTAATTTAATTCTTAAATCATGGTAGTCCCAGTTGACCTTCTTTAGAAACTCAAAGAGGTCATATAGCCCCAGACAACCCAACCAGTAAGTAGTGAAGCTGTGTGTCTGTTCTCAAGATAGGCCTTCTTCCGACCTGAGTTATATGGGTTACCAAGGCAAGTGCTGGGGAGATTCACATTTATTTTGTCCATATTTCTCTCCATTTGTTTGGATTGGGCCTATGTATGAAATACTATAAATCAACCTTTAACCAAGTGCCCTATTGATGTATGTCATGGATATAGAAAAATAGCAAGTAGCTTAAGCGTATAGCTTGTTGAATTTTCACAAGCTAAACAGATCTATATAACCTTCACCCACACCAACAGCAACAACATTTATAAAGCAACATTCGTGAATATACTTTTAAACAAAATTGGATCCTACTGTAACAAGAGTTTAGCCTCCTACTTTTTCCATTTAACATTTTGTTGTCAAATATTTCCAATGTTAATACACATTATTCAAAAAGCGAGCTTTTTAATGGCTGCATGATATAGATGTTCACATGGGTGTATAATAATTTATTTAATGATTCTTTGGATATTGAACATTTAGGCTACTCTAGTTTTTCGACATTGTAAATAGCAGTTTATAGTATTGACCATAAATATTGGGTTGTATCTTTGATTATTTCCTTAGGATACAGTTCTAGAATTACTGTAGTAATTGTAATTACTAGATCAAATAGCATGACTATCTTAATGCTCTTGACACATATAGAGAAATTATCCCACAGAATGGTTACACCAAGCGACCAGTGTTCACGGGTGCTCCTATTCCAATACTGAATCTTCTCCTCACGTGGGAATGGTGAGGATGTCTGTGTTTGTTTTTGCCTTTTTAACAGAAAGTAATTACTGTCTGAGTACTGTTTGGGTTTTATCAGTGAGGATAATATGTTTTCATATGTTTATTGGACATGTTACTGTATTTTCTATACTTTATATATAGAAAATATATACAAGATTATTCATTACTTATTCTTAGTTTCTTTGGGAGATAAAAGCTTATTGGACAGAGATCCAGGCTTCATAAATCTTTAGGAGAGAGGCTGAGGTGGGGCAATCACTTGAAGCCAGAGTTTAAGACCAGACTGAGCAAGAGCAAGACCGTAGCTTTACAAAAGAATGGAAAAATTAACTGGATGTGGGGCATGTGCCGATAATCCTAGCTACTCAGGAGGCTGAGGCATAAGGCTTGCTTAAGCCCAGGAATTTGAGGAGGCTGTGAACTATGATGATGCCACTGCACTGTAGCCTGGGCAATAGAGTGAGACCCTGTCTTAAAAAGAAAAAAAATTAGAAGAATCTCTTATGTAGCTCCTAAAGTCATAGGAAAGTAATGGAATAACTTTCCCCTTCATGATCCCCTTTTCAAAGCGTCCATATAACTATTTTAGAGAAAGGTATGTGTCCACTTCCAAAAACTGCTCTAGAAAGATGTGTATGACAAGTGAGTCTTAAATGGTATGTTTACTTAAAAGCCATTTTATACTGTTGCCTTGCAAGTGCCTGTGGTCTTATATGGTAACTCACTTCTTCAATAGTCTCAGACTACTGTTCCTATATTAAAGAAACTATATTAGAAGGCAATATGTATTTGAATAAGTGAAACAGCATATTTAGGTAATTTGGTTATGATTACTAATTTGGACATCCCTATTTATAATATTCCTTATTTGTAGAAAAAGATTGGACTAGGTTTTAGATCGCTTTTTACCTTTTGAGACATATGAATTTGAAATTTAAGGATTATTGTAAACAAAATTAGAATGAAAATGATACACATCAATGGGTAATTAGTTGACTATTCAGTACGTGGAAACATTTTGATATTAAGGTTGTCTTTAGGCTTTAAAGGTATATTCAATTTTAAAAACATTTGGGAAACATAGAATATAGGAAGATTTAATAATTTCAGGAGCTAAGGTTTTACTAAAGTAACTTTTACATGAGGGGAATGGAAATTTAATAAAATAAAGAAGAATTTATTCAGAGAAGTAAGAGTTAGTGAAAATAGGGCAGGTGGTCTGTTGCTGTGTGTATCTTCATTTACCTCTGGTTCCGTCCCGAGCCTCATTACTGAGATGAGGCTGCCAGAACTGGCAGATTGTGCCATCTCTTATGTAATGGTGACCAACAACCTGTAGTTCTGAGCCTATTAAGATGAGGCTGTTTTAATACATGTGTTTTAATCTCTGTTAGAATTCTGATCTCCAGATGTTATACGCATTAAGCTATCCTTTCCTCTTTTATAAGTAAATTCACCGGAATATTTTCTATACTTGAGAGCACTTGGATGCTATCTCTGAGCTTTACCTTTTAGTATTGTTTTCTATACAATTTGATGTCAACTAAATTCAGTCCCCCTCTATCATTCCATAAGCAACTTTTTTCTATGTAATAAAGGCATAGATTATTTTTACATTTGGAAGAGACCTTAGCGATCATACCATCCTTTAGATCTTCAAATCCACGTGCCTTCTAGAACAAACAATAACTATGTGATGTTATTCGGGCTAGGGATGTGATGGTGTCTGCGCAGACTGCCACAATAAACCTCACTTAAAGGCATTAACTTCAAAAGTTTGTTCACACATGTGCTGTCCTAATAAAACGTGTCCTGTCTGTGGGCCACATTTGGCCTGTAGGCGTCTGAATTTCAATCTCTGTAGTCTTCTCATTTTAAAAATAACCTAATCTTCCTAGTACACTTCCTGTGAACAGGGATTAGAGATCAGGTTTTCTGACTTCCAGTTAATTCGTTTAATATCTGTTGAGAGCCCACTTCCATCAGATATTTTCATATATTTACTTCATTTATTATGTACATGCCACCTACTTACAAAAGCATATTTCAGGCTAAAGACAATTAAGTGCACACACTGACCTATCCATAAGGAGGATAAAATAAAGATGGGATGCTAACTTGTTGACATTAGTTGGTTCACAGATACCCTTGGCAATAGTTCAAAGTAAGAATATAGATGTAAACTGAAAGAACATATGGACAGGGAAGGCTTAGCTGCCACAGTGGCAGAAGAACTAGAATTTTACCAGGCAGAGGTGAGTATGTACATTGGAACGTTCTCAGGAAACGAAATAGCTGGTATATAGGTTCTGTGATTTGGTAGAGAGAAGGTAAATGTGGCTAGAACAGACAGGGCAAGATGAAGCTGAGCAATCAAGAGTGTGGGGGCCATTTTTTAAGGATTTTTGTCCTATATCCAAAGAATGCAGAGATGCTGAGGAGAGATTTTAACCTGGGAGTATGAGTGGGGAAGGAGGGTCCTATGATCAGATCTGCCTTTTGCAAAGCCCACTCAGACTATGTAGGGAAGCAGACTAGAGTGAATGCTGAAAGACCAGGTAAGAAGCCAGGGAAGCAATTTATGCAAGATAGAAGCTTGGAATGGAACTTGAGATACGGACAAACATCAAATATATTTAAGAGATAAAATTGGCAGTATTAGGAATGGATGTGGCTGGGAGTTGGGACAGTGACAGAGATTAAAGATGATTTCAATCCTTGGATTTTGCATTTGTTTGGATGGCTGTGCAATTTAGGGAGGTGGGGAGCACTGAGAAAGGATCAGATTGGGGGTAGGGGAATGGAGAGTTTTCATGCCTCATGCAGTCAGGGGCACAGTCTTATTCACAGATGTCTTTGAGCCTGGTACACAGTGGGTACTCAATAAATGTGACAGTGCCTGGTACACAGTGGGTACTCAACAAATGTTGGTTATCTAAATGAATTATACATTCAGGTTTAGACAGATTTGAGTTTGAATGTCATTGAGACATTCAAGTGGTGATGTGAAGTAGAAGTCTGGACTTGGAGCAAAGCTGGAGCCGAGAGGAGAGAGACTTGAGAGCCACTAACTTGTAGGTGGCACAAGGTGCCAGGACCAGCTGGGGGTAGGACAGCATAAAAATAGGAACAGAATACGAAAGAGCTGTGGGCAGAGACCAAAGGATATTCCCAGCCTTTACACATTAGGAAAGGTGGTCAGTAAAGGATGAAGAAA
The DNA here is from genome assembly GCF_027406575.1 of Nycticebus coucang. NCBI lineage: Eukaryota > Metazoa > Chordata > Mammalia > Primates > Lorisidae > Nycticebus > Nycticebus coucang. Next base: position 86,162,150 of record NC_069785.1, read on the forward strand.
CACTTTCAGTTATGTGGGAGAAAAACTGTGGGCTCCCGGAAGTTAAGGGAAGAGGGAATAGAGCAATAAAGAGGAGTCTAGTAAGATGAGGACGAAAAGTGCTGCTGGATTCAGCAACAAAGGAGCCATTAGTGACTTCTGTGGAGTGCTGCTCTTGGGGTACATATGAGGTGGAAGCTGGTTTGGAATTGATTGAAGAGTGAAGGGGTGGTGAAGGAAGAAACATATTTGATCACTAATAGAATATGGTTAGAGACCAACTAAAACCCCAGGAAATCCAGGAACCTGCAATGTACTTTCATACAAATACTTGGGGTGCAGAGAAATTTCATTCACCAAACATTTACTGAGCACTTTCTGGTGCCAGGTCTCGTGCTCGAGGAATGCATCGCAGAGATGGCTTTTCCTTTTGTGTATAGCCACTGTGATTGGAGATGTCTGCAGCTCTGTTCTTCAGCTGCTCGTTGTTAGAGCTGGTGGATAGGTGCTACCTCCACTGCCAGGTGGAATAACAGGAGCGTTGCTGCCAGACAGCCTGGTTGCCTAGCAACAGGAGCAGATGCTATTGTCCCTCAGTTTGTGAGCGCAATATATTCTAGCCCAAGGTGCTTGATGAACACAGTCATTACATGAACCCTCCACGTCACCTTTGGAAGTTGTGGTTCTGAGACTGGGAAGTCAGACTGTCTTTGGAAGCTGCATTTGCAAGAGAAAGAGGCATATAGGATATGATCATCTGGCTACATAGATAAGTATTGAAAAACAGGATTTGGGTTTCTGGCTATGGCTTAAGCTACAAGAATAATAGGCTCCTGGGAAAGGATAAAGTATATCTCATGAAACAAAAAATAATGTGTCTGGCAGGCGTGCGATTCTCCCTGAATCTGAGGAAGTGGGAGACAAATGCCTGGATAATCTGAAAAACAAAACATAGATTTCATGGAGGATACCAGGTGTGAAATAGAAAGAACCACAGTGGGAAAGGACACACAGAGTGAATTTCAAATTTTAATACATGACAATAATTCATTTCCTAGCTAGTACTGAGACTTGGAAGTTCAAGGTGAGTCCCTTTGTGGTCAAACGACTATCCTGAAAGGGATTGGGACAAATTCCCCACTGTCAGAGTGTGGATGAACAAATAGGCATTATTAGGAACACTTAAAGAAAAAAGGAGTAAGAAAAATTGGAGGTTTTTGCTATTTCTCATCATCCCCATAGAGAGGTGGGCAGGGACAAGGGCTGCTGCCGAGCACTTTGTTTGGGTCTGTGTTCCAGTGAAAGGCGGCTCCCCACCCTCATGGTGTTCCCTTTTAACAGAGAAAGTAGGAATAAAAACAGTGGGACTGGGGGTAATCAATCTTTGTGGGTCCAGGTAATCTTATCGGTGGGGGAATGATCAGTCTATGTGTGGCGAGGCAGTCAGAAACCATAGTTGTCTGGAAAGTCAACCCAGCCTCTGGGGCCTATGGAGTGTTGCAGTGTCCATGGGGGGAGGTAGCCCCCATTTTATGGGAAGCTCAGCTTTGCTGCTACCCTCTTCTTTTGCAAAATGGAGGACCCATCTCCAGCTAGCTTCCAGGCACCCCAGGCTTGTGGACAATTCCGTTTGTTGCCCCACATGGTAAGATAGAATACATGGTTGGAATACAGCATAGAAAGTGTACATTTTGTTCAAAAAGAACAGGTAGTGTAACAGATACTTTAGTGTATATCCCTCATATTCAATCAGTTTATGAATGCTATTGATTAAATTTGCAGGTATTTTGCAAGACAGCTGTTAAACAGTGATCGTTAAAAATTAAATTATGGGCCGGGTGCAGTGGCTCATGCCTGTAATCTTAGCATTTTGGGAGATCAAGGTGGAACTGTCGCTTGAGTCTAGGAGATCATAGTGAGACACCCTCCTTCTCTACAGAAAATAGAAAACTTATCTAGATATGATAGCATGCACCTGTTGTCCCTGGCTATTCAGGAAGCTGAGGCAGGAGGATTGCTTGAGCCTGGGGGTTTGTGGTTGCAGTGAACTGTGATGATGCCACTGCACTCTAGTCTGGGTAACTGAGACCCTGTCTCAAAAATAAAAATTAAGCTATTCAAAATTAAAATTAAATAAATCATAATAGAAGCAAAGGCAGTACATGCCCCAGACTAATCATCTCACTGCATTTCACTGCTGTTTGCCCAGTGTCTGTAAGGTGGAGGTGCTCCCACAGGATAATGGCATCTCGTCCACTTCATTGTTCGTGAGTTAGCAGTTGGAAACTTGGATTCTGCCATGCAGGAGTTTGTAATATTTATAAATACATTGCCCACATCCCTTGAACTTTGACATTTTGTTCATTGTGCTCCAGCCCAGAAGCTCCAGCCTGCTTCTCTCTGGGACTGCCTGCATCTCTGTACCAGAGGCTTTCTCTGGAAGGTCACTTTACACCTGCCCACGTGCATTGCTGGCAGGAATCAGCTTCCTGCAGGAGCAGCCCTCAGCTTATCCTTCAAGTGGGATGACTTTGAGCAAGTGTTCTACACCATTTCCTACTACCCACGATGGCAGTGCATTTCATATTGTACTTTTATTAACAGATATCTGCCCTCCCTTCCCTAGACCACTTCTTTTCCTCTGTCCTGGTGTTCACTCTGCTTGCCTCAAGGTCTACCTCTGAGTGAGGCATGCTGTGGATGTATATTGGAGAACTTTGGGGCAGGATTCGGGGTAGCTCGTGAGAAGTGACAGTGACCCGTGCAGCCAGGCTCAGACATGGATGCTGATTTTCTAATAGCTATCACAAAATTAGCAGAAAAGCAAGGCTGGTAGTCATGAGGGACTTCAACTGTATTTACCTAATTTAAATCCAAGTTCTACTAAAAGCAAAGCATATCTGCTTTAAAACATTTGCTAATAACCTAGTGGGGACTCTGCTGAGTGGTGTGGGGATGCGACAGTGAATAAGCCATTGCCAATGGTAGTGATAGCATATTGAGGGTTATCGGATGTGCACACAAACACAAGGGTAGAATGTGGTCATTTTCACAGAGCTGAGCGCGAGTGCAGCTTGTCGGGGAGGAAGAGGCTTGGAGGAAGGAGGACAGTCCTGGAATAGCTAACATTTAGCTGAGATGGTGAATTGGAAGGATTTCAGCAGGGAGAGATGGAGAGGAAAAGAGTTGTGGGCAGTAATGCTGGTGAGAAGACAGGCCTGAAACCGAGAAAATGTCTTGGACAGGGAGAGGTATTTAGGGGCATGGACTCAGAGGAAAGTCTGGAAAAGCATATTAGAGGCAGGGTGTAGAGGCTTGGGTGGAATCTGGGGCATTCCCAGTACCTGTCTAATATAATAAGCGCCTAGGATGCAGAGGACTGTAGAAGGGGTCTGATTTCCTGGCCATGCTAGAGCTCCACAAGAGAATTCTTGAGACTCAAGAGGGAAAGTGGTCTGTAAATAGTCAATACTAATTATGTTATAACTTGTTATAAGAGCGTTCTGATCAGCTTAGATTTCAGAAGCATTTAAAAAGACACTCAACCAAGAGGCATGACTTGGAGAATGTCTTTGGGAAGTCCAAGCCTGCAGTAAACTAAAGCATGGGGGAAAGCAGTGTGCGACAGACGTGCTTGGTGTTACGGGCTGTGGGCTGCCCCTTCCCCAAATGCCTGTGTTCAGGCCCTAACCCCAAGTGCCTCCTAATGTGACTGTATTTGAAGATAAGATCTCTAGGGAGGTTAAAATTCGGTCATTAGGGGGCTCCAATGCCGTATGACTGGTGTCATTGTAACTAGAAGAAATTTGGATACAGACACGAGTGAGCATAGAGGAAGGGCTATGTGGAGACATAGGGAGAAGGCGGCCAGCACAAGCCAAGGAGGGGGGCTTCAGAAGAAACCAGACCTGTGGATACCTTGGGCTCCAACTTCTAGCCTCCAGAACTCTAAAAAAAAATAAATAAATTTCTGTTGTTTAAACCACCCCGTCTGTGGTACGTTGTCAACAGCAACCCTAGCAAAGTAATGACTTGGCATGAGGAGAGCAATGAAATGATGGGGTCTTTGCCTTGGGGCAGATAACATAGTTGATCCTCATTATTTGCAGGTTTTTATTTGTGACCCCCATTACCCCCAAATCCATGCTGAACTCCATTTCATGGTCACTTGAAATTGTGCACAGAGCAAGTGCTGGACAATGTGAACTGGCCAGTGCTCGTTTACCAGGCAAGGCCAAGGGCTCTGCCTTCCTGCTGTAGCTCTCATACTGTAAACAGTCTGGAGGGCATAGTTTTAATTATTGTCCTTTACTTGGTGATTTCACTTTTAAAACAGCCCGCAGGTATAGCACTAAAGTGCTGAAGGCTGAGATATGCCTTACAGAGAAAACATGGGTGTTAGATAAGCTTCCTTCAGGCATGGGTTTCAGTGCTGTTGGCCATGAGTTCAGTGTTAATGAATCAACAATATGTATTGAATAAAGTCGTCTTTAAACAGAAAAATGCATAAAACAAGGCTATGAATTGATTGGTTGATGAAAAAGTTGTGACTAGGGATTCACAGGACTCTAACTCCGTATGTCCTCTAGGAGCTGTGTTTCAATATTTGCTAATTCAGTGTTAGTAGTGATTTTATAGAACGTAACTACTGCAAATAATGGGAATCTGTTGTATCATGTTGCAGAGTGGCTGTTGGAAAGTCGACCTATGCAAATCCTGATTCCACCTTCTCCACCAATAAGGTTATTTCAGATTGAAAAATGTAGAACACAAATACCTTTAGACGAGAGTTGAAGCTCAAGGTAGGTAGAGAAGTAGTGGAATTACTACCTAGACATTGGAAGTGAGATTCCAGCAACAACCATTTAACTCGATGTTGATTCATGAGTAAATTCAAGAAATTCTGATGGCCTGATAGCAAGCAGGAAAGAAAGGGGTACTCCCTTACATTCGGCAAGGATTCCCTACAAGACATGCTAATGAAACTATAATATCTATGTAACATTGGCTAAATGTTCTTTAAATGTTCACCTGCCAAATTCAGGACGTATTCACTTCTGTTGTGAGTTTGCAGTCAGCACTCTGACATTGCTCTTTAGAGCTCACCCCAAATCTCCTGCAACCTCGGCTGCTTCTCCTCATTCTGTTTCGTCCTCATCAGTCAGAGAAAATTTGCTGGCACATGTGAGGTCTCCTAAGAACAGGTGTCCCATTACATACTTATCTTGTTAAACATCATTTGTACTAGGAGGAAACTGCGGTATATTAAAAGGCAAAGTGGCTTTTTACTGTAGTTGAATTCTTAATGTGGTCTCAATTCAGTTCATTTGTAATTTTTAGTCCCATGGATAGCCTTCGTTGGAGATTCTGTTTCCCAGGAGCTATGAATCTGAAAGTTTTGCTGTCACTGGGACTTGTCTGCCCCAGGACCACCGACAAAATGTACTGAGCTGACATTGTTAAACATGCTGATTCCTGGGCTTTATCCTAATAATACAGAATCAGAAGCCCTGGGGGAGCTGGGAATCTGGACTTTTTTTTTTACAGACATGGTTTCACTTTATCATTGTCTGTAGAGTGCTGCAGTGTCACAGCTCACAGCAACCTCCAACTCCTGGGCTCAGGTGATTCTCTTGCCTCAGCCTCCCAAGTAGCTGGGACTACAGGCGCCCACTAGAACGCCCGGCAATTTTTTTGTTGCAGTTTGGCCGGGGCCAGGTTTGAACCCACCACCCTTGGTATATGGGGCCAGCGCCCTACCCACTAAGCTACAGATGCCGTTCTGGGAATCTGAATTTTAAAAAGCTTCTTAGGTGATTGGAAGTTTTACTTATAAAAGTGAAATAGTCTTTGAGAGAATTTAGTTGTTCTGCCAGATACTGATTATTTGACACAGAATATGAATCCACCTGTATCCAATAGATATTTTAATATTTTCAATTCTGTTTAGAGCTATATCTTGACCAGAGTGCAGTAGCTCACGTCTGTAATCTTAGCACTCAGGGAGGCTGAAGCAGGTAGATCACCTAAGCTCAGAAGTTGGATACCAGCTGGAGCAAAGTGAGACCAGTGTGTACTAAAAATGGAAAAACTAGCTAAGTGTTGTGGTGGGTGCCTGTAGTCCTAGCTACTGGCAAGGGTGAGGCAAGAGGATCTCTTGAGGCCAAGAGTTTGAGGTTGCTGTGAGCACTCTGCCCAGGGTGACAGGGTGAGACTGTGTCTCAAAAACAACCAACCAACCAAACAAATAATATCTTTAGCATTTCTGTGTAGCAGTAATTGCAAGCAAGAAATACGTTGATAAAAATGTATCTGTATGTTATCTATGTTAGTTTGCCTTTCATCAAATTTTAGTTTTCCAGGCCAAGTCTTTAACTTGAGAATTTAGATCAGTTCTCTAAAAACAGTTTGACAAATCAAAACCCAAACATATACTAAAGTTAGATTAAGATTTTCTTGGAAATCATGGACCAGAAAATGAGAATTACCACAATTGCAAAAATTACTTAGTACTTTTTCAAAATTCTTTCATCTATACACTCTTTAGATAACTAATCATTGGACTTTTTCCTATACTCCTAGGCCTCAAAACATTTTCTGATGATTATTCACATCTGGAGTTTTTCTTTATCCTTATCTTTGGAAAAATGGTCTCATGGCTATATGGCTTTATTGAAAATGCAAATTTATACTTAACTGCAAGAGGTGTTTTAATTTTAGTGATGATTCTAAGGCTCGTACTAAGTGCCATGTTGCAATATAAAGGGTACAACATTTTCCATTTTTAACTATAGGAGAAGTATTATCTAGAGTTATAATTTAATATTATGCAAATTAGTTGTTCATTTATTTCTTGTGTAATTTACCAAATAACTATTCGATGCCATCTGTCAATGTAATGTCATTTAAATTACATTCCTAGTGATAATTTTAATCTAAAAATTAAAGAAAACCTTTCACTTATAGCATATTTAAAGAGCAACTGGCTGTGCTGATACTTAAAAATTTGTCAGATCATTTACTTAACATTATCTTGCGAATTTCATTGTTAGCAATGGAATTTTAGGGTTTTATGAATTGAATTTTGAAACATGAAGTAGAGATTCTTCGGAAAGGGACAGGAACATTTATTCAAATGTTACTTTTGTAACTATACAGAGGGTTCATCATTATATCCTCAGTATCAAGAGTAGTATTTTATAAATATTTGTTTTAATTGAATAAGTTAAGCAGTACACAGTCTGATCTTATAAAGTAAATGAAAATTTTAAAATTTGCCTTACATAGAGTTTTATAGTTAATTTATATGCATTCCATATGTGTAACATACTCAGCATATACTTAAATAAATTCTTTTGATGTTAGGACAGTAGCTTATAATTAGTTTAAGTATATTGAAATGAATACTTGGAAGTCCCAAAAGAGAATACTGTGGAAAACAGTATTAAAAACAGTATAAAAACAGTATAAAAATAATACTGGTATTATTCAGCCTCATATACATGAAAAACAAGGTTAGAGATAAATAAAAAATACCAGTAACTCTTGGCTATAATTCTCCATTTATAAAGAAAAAAAAATTTGATTCTAAAAACTAAACAATTGTATCACTATTTGTAGGAATTTCTTTAAATTAAGAATTAAATTAAAGCTGAAAATGGTTGACAAAAATGGAATCATTCCTGTTTTAAGTGCAATCAGAACTAGAAATAGGGTAGAGTATTGTAAAATTATATTTTTCTTCTTGATAGCCGAGATCAGTAGTTAGGGAATTTGTATTTAGGATAGATTGGCCAATCTTCAGGGGATTTCAGAAATATACTTCAGGACCTCATTTAGGTGCTTTATTCTAACATAGGACTTCAAGTCCAGAGAGTCTAGAGAAAGGATTTTATCCTAAGGTTAATGTTTCAGAATGGAGAAAGAGAGAGGAAAGAGGAGGAGGAGAGAGAGAAAGAAAAACAAACACACCCGGGTCATAAAAAAGAGAAAACAGCAATGTGGAGGGATGAAGAAACAGGAAGATTTATACTCACCAAATACTGTCATTTAAACTTTCTTCCAAGGGGCTTAATTTTAAAATAATATATTCACAAGCACATTTTATCTCCTGTTTTATCTCCTAAGAAGTACTATATCTATCTATCTATCTATCTATATCTATATCTGTATATATATATATTAAATCAACTGTGTACATTAGTGCAATCAAGGGGTACAATGTGCCGGTTTCATATAAAATCTGAAATATTTTCATCAAACTGTTTAATATAGCCTTCGTGGCATATTCTTCTTAGCAAAGTATCTCAAGAATGGAAGAAAAAGTATCCAATGTACTCAGCCCTACTATGAAGCTAATTTATACCTTTCATATGAAGGCTATAACCCAACTATAGCACAAGAATATGGGGAAAGGGCCAAGGGAGGGGAGGGGAGGGGGGAGGTTGGGGTGGAGGGAGGGTAATTGATGGGGTCATACCTATGGTGCATCCTAGAATGGGTATAGGTAAAACTTACTAAATGTAGAATACAAATGTCTACATACAAAATCCTAAGAAGCACTTTACAGAGGGAAAATCTTAGTGAATCTCCTTTTATTACTGGTGGTGCCAGAAGATAAGACTTAGAGACTACATATGGTTCTTCTGAATTTTGAGTTTATGATAAATATAATAGGATTTACTAATAGGGTACCACGAAGATGCTGGATCCCTCTTCTGGCTAACAAATAGTGTTTTTCAGACTCTAGGAAGTGTTTTAGTTTATCTTTAAATGTTGCGTAGGATGGGTCTTCTGCACCTGCCCTAATTCCGGAGTCCTGTTTGGTTTGCCCTCCCCTTTTAGGTGTAGACGAAGGTGGTGGGCGTTTTCCAGGGCATTGGCCCTGCTTTTCCACGTGGGCTGCCTCATCCAGGGCTCTTTGAACTTGCTGTTTTGATCTTCAGCTTAGTCCTCTATCACACTGCATTTAGTCCTCCCTGGGGACCATTTCTCCTCCTTCCTTTGTCCCCCATGGAACTGTACAGATCTGTATAAAATTAAAGAGAAACATAATACTGATGATCATAAATGGCTTTGATAATAATTGGTGCAGCAGACATCAGGTTAAGTGCATTGTGCAGGGCAGCCTGCTGGGCATGCTCCCAGGAGGTTGCACCCCTATATCTGGAGCTTGGGAGCACACTGTACCACTGCCTTCTGAGAGAAGGTGGAGCCCCTGTCACTTTCTCAGCACCGCAGGAGACAGAGGCTGTGCTATGTACTTGGCAGTCGGTTGAGGATGGGGAACACAGTTCCATTTCTTAGAGCCACCTTTTACATGCCAGTTAAGGTACATTATTTGGCCCTCTCCCCATTTTATTTCAGCTTTCTCATGGCTACAAAGGATGTAATAATAGTCCTTGTCTAAAATGGAGATTAAATAATACCTATAAAAGACTTAGAATGGTACCTGGACTGTACTGCTCAAATATTCTTTAGCTGTGTTACTATTAAGGAGAGGTCTGTTAAACTGTGAAGAGCTCTTAGGGATGATGTGGATCGGCCGAAGAATGTGGGTGGGTATGGTACATTCAGCAGTGCTTCTCTGGAAATGGGCAGGTGGACAGCCACGTCCTTCCTCATCATGCCCCTTATCTGTTTTTGGGATAAATAGGTAAAGCAGAAGCAGACGGCTGATCAGAGTCCCATTTTTTCCTGATCTAATTATTTGAGATCTCTGTTCACTACTGTGGATTCATATCCTCCATCAGTGAATCATGACCCACAGTGATTGCTTTTATGTATTTACTGGGCTGATTTCTTTCTATTGCTGTTGTTGGTTTGGTAATGTTATTGTTGAAATGCCTGACTTAGTATTTGAAAATCACATAAAACTATGTCAAAATGGAACAAATAGATGCAATGAGAAGTAGTTCAGGGGTCATGTTCTTCTGGAGGTTTGGAATGGAGATGGTAATGCTTTTTTTGATGATGTTTATTTGGTACTCAGAGCTATTGGTACTTTAAAGGCGAGTCAGTAGTTGAACACACAGTGTTGATGAAATTTTGCAGCAAATAAACTCCGTTTCTTTCATTTTCAAAGAAATACATGTGTTCCTTAGGCTATTTAATCTGTGTTCAAAAAGCAAACGAGTTCTTGTTCCTAGGCAAGATGCTGTGATGATTTTAAAAATATTGACAATATTAGATTCTGCTGGTGTTTTTTCGTCTTCAAAATATATAAAACCAAGAAATGGAAACTGTGCAATTGATGCATAATCACTGATACTTAAGTCCTAATTTCAAAATTTGTGTAATTTGTGTGACGGTTGTCATCTTAAGAAATATGGAAACATTTCAAATATTGTTTGCTATGTTTATTTTCTGCACATATTAAAAGCCTTTTGTATAAAATAGTCCTGGAATATCCTGGAAGTGATCAAAATTTAATAGACCATAGAGCATTTGCAGACCAGAAGCTTTAGGATGAAATGCAAACAGCATTAAATGTCTAAATTTATTTTCTTCCAGACTTTCATCTTACAGTGATTTTCTGCAAGAACAGCATTAGAGCCTTGTTCGGAACATTTAATAGAAGCTGTAACAGATAATCACTGACTCTGTAATTAGTCATCTCTACGGAGGTGCTCTTTGAGCCACTGATAAGAATTGGATTGTGTTGCTACATCATGTTTTCATTCTGCTGTCACAACCCAGCCATCCATATTTATAGTCTCCTGGCGCTAAGCTCATTGCCAGTTTAACACAGATGTGAAGAGATACGCATAACTTCCGCCTTCTGATCCCTGATGTTTATTTTAAGGAACTGGCTGAGTAACTTTACAGTGAAGATAATAGTATTAGGTACCTTAGTGACAAAGCTTAATAGAAGATTAATTTGGTTTGTACATAAAATATGTATATATTTATGCACAAAATACAGACACACAAAAGAAACATAGTTAAATGTAAAATTCAACCAAAACTTTTATAGACATTTCTGATTTTTGGGTACTATAACAAAATACCACATTATTTTTTATTTTCTTTTCAGGGGAAACTGTTACGTATCATATGAATAACAAACTCTCGCCCTTTTTTCTGTTGAAGGGAAGTTAGATTTTACAATGCAAATAACATTGACTGCAATCCATTTCTCCGTTATATTCTTTTTTTATCCTTGTATGTTATTTTATGTTGGAACAAATATTTCTGTGTGGTTGAACTGCACACGTGTTGGTTGAGCTCCTTCTTTGACCCAAGCTCTGGGGAAAGCAGAGTGTGATCAAGTGCCCTGCAGTTTCCCAGAGCTGTGTGTCTCTGAAGTGGGTGAGGAGGCTTTCACCAAGGGATCTGTCTTCATAAGAGAGGTGGCATTCAAGCCTGTGCCTAGAGAATGGGTGGGGTTTTAACAAAAGGTAACAGGGGGAGTCATCCCGGGTGAGAAGGCCAGGGAGGCGGGGAAGTGTAAAACATGTTGTGATTTCACTGGATCCAAGGGTATTTTCAGCTGAAATGGAGAAATTCAACCACAGAGATGGGTGATGGCCACAGCTTGAAGGTCTTTGAAACCTGCTGAAGAGTTAGGGTTTTAATCTGTGAAAGTTAGAGATGTTTACTGAACAAGGGAATGGTGATCTGGTAGGACACATTGCCTTTCTGATTATAGGTAATAATATACATGCCTTATTTGCCCCCCTAAAAATGTACCGGCAATTTGGAAATACTATTTGCAATCTATAATACTTATGTTTTTCCCATATAATTAAAGTTATTAGTTCTGTTTACTATATTTTGATGCAAAACTATGAAATATAAAAATTGACTCCAAGGGGGAAAAAGTACCCTGGAAAAGAATTTTACAAATTTTACCATGAAAATGTATAAATCCATGAAGAGAAACAGATCGGGGGGAGAATGGATTGTATAAGTAAGTGTTCAGCTATTTAAAATTGTTTGATGATTTTACATAAATAAAACTTTGGTATTGGAAATGAATAGCTCATGGTTCCTATCCCACAGGGGTGATGCATTTTAATTTGTATAAAATAGCTGGAATTGACAGACTGTCAGAGTTTATAAACATTGTTGTCAAGGGGGGACTAGTTATAAATGTCTCTTTTTAACTTCTAGTTAGTAAAACCCAAATTCCGGTGCTTACATGGTTCTCTGGCTCTTACAGAAGGTGTCTGTCAATCAACCAGTCATGCGCCTTGCTCAGTTCTTGAAGTCTGAATGTGTTATGTACCTTCTAGTATGTTTTATTGTTTGGGCTAGTTTGCTTTAGTGCATTTATGATAAATTTCTTCCCCCAAACTTTTTAATATAAAATTTTTGTAAAATGAGAGTTAAAATACAAGTACCACAAACATCTGTATACCTACACCTAGATTTGGCAATTATTCCTATAAAAATTCTTCAATAAACTCCTTTAAAAGTGAATTGAATGATGCCCCATGATCATATCAATGTACACAGCTATGATTTAATAAAAAAAAATTAAAAAAAAGTGAATTGACACTTGGTAAATACTATTTGTTCCCCATCTTAACATTAAGTAGAGCATTTGGCTGATGATCGTGGAAAAAACATGAAGGGTTTGCTTAATTAACTGAGCTTAGTTAGATATCAGTTAGACACATGCAGCCCAACAACTGTTTATCTTAAAGGTAGTTCAAATGTAAACATTTTGTGAAAATTTTTCCTATCTTAATGTACTCAAATTTGTATCTTTTAACTCTAACTTCAACTTATGCAAAGATACTTCATAAATATTTTTATAGGAAACATTTTAAAATGGCAGGAGCTATAGAAAAATTTAAACTATGTAGTTGGTACTATATAACATTTTTAATCAGAGTATCAGAAAATTACAAGAATATCTGTAGTGGGAATTAGGACTGTGTATTTTACGTTCTACAAATGAGTATATTTAGATCTACACACATACATATAATCTTACGATTCATGGATAGTTCATTTAAAATAGTAGATAACAGTTTTCTGACTTTAGCTAATGAGCCTCATCAGTAGGCTAACTATTGTAGGCACCATGAACGTTTTAAGTTTACCTTCTAGTTCATGCACATATTAACACAATAGGCCCTCCATAGTTGATCACTTCCTTACATTGACCAACTCTTTAAGTTGACCTAATTTTCATAGATTGGACGTGCAGCACATGTACGTATCAGTACAGTAGACCTGGTTCCTTATGCTGACCACCTCTGTATGTTGACCAGTTTGTCACAGTCCCTTGGGTGGTCATCTTACAGAGGTTCTCTTGTAATTTAATATTCACAAACATGAATCTCAACTTTTTTCTCATGAGGCATATTGGTTTTAAGCTTTTCCTTTAATTTATCATAAATTACTCTTCTGCTTTCAAGATCATGCCAGTTGCCCAGATGGCAGCAGGTTGTAGACAGGAGTGATGAGTAGACTAGAAAAACTAAAGCAGTGCTTGAAGGGTGAGTCCAGTGAAACTGGAGGAAAGGAAGTCAAGGCAGGGCACACAGGAAGGACAAGAGCTTGTGCACCGTGGGAGTCAAGTGCACTTTGATGAAAGGGAACTGGGAAGACACTAGAGGGCAAGATGTGGGGAGAGGCCCTACAGGAAGCCAGCCTGCAGGGGTGAATCACGCGGGGCTATGCAGGTCACAACAGCTGGGGCGTGGGGACACAGCAGCCAGAGAGCACCGCCTGACACTGTCCATGCTTGTTTACTCTGACAGATTAGCCAGGGGCTGTAAGTAGAGATAAAAGAAGGGTGTTCCTGATGCAGTTTCAGAGTCAGAGTGCCTTGGTGTAGAGTCTCAGTGAGCTCCTGTAGACTGCTACTCACGGCCAGGGCTCTGGTCAATAAGAACAGCGGGGACATCCTGAAATGTCCTGTGTGCTAACAGGGAAGTGCGAACTGTGTCTGGTGTTCTTTAAACACAGAAATTGGACCCGTTTTCTTGAATAAAAGAGCCTTGTGATCAGAAAGCTATGTCTTAAGTTGCATGCAAGTCTGGGCAGGGCTTCCTCTTTCTAAAATAAAGAGACTAGTTGCCAGTTCACGTATCTATTGTGCTTCTGTCTCAAGGAGGAAAAGAATGCTTATTCCATACAGTCAAAAGAGTAGCATGTTTCCAAAGGGAAACATTGTTTTTCCTAAAAAATAGTTTAAATTTCCAACTCTAGCATGCAGAGAGATGGGTTATAATCAGTTTGTTTCATATAAGGAAACTCACTTTGCATGGCTCTTGTAAACACACAGCATGTGAGAACTTAGGGGTACTTAAGCTTTTTTCCTAAGTGCCTTTAGCTGGTCCCTTGGTCAGTTTCTCTCTGCATTGATCTGTCTTGTGCTCTAGAAAACATTTTACATATTTAAATAGCCAACTTTTCTCTGCCTTCCTTTTATTCGGTGTGGCTTTTCCATGCAGGATTCATCTGACACATAAAGTCTAGGATTCATAATATTCTCTGGAAATAAGTTGAAGATAAGACAGCCTCGTACTACTTTTGAATGAATGAGTTTTTAACAGCTCACTAAATGTTTATTGATCACTTAAATGTGCCAGGAATCTTTCAAGACATTGAACAGAATACTCAAGATACCTGCCTTGATGGAGATTACATTCTATAGAATGAGACTGACAATAAACAAAAATATTGTATGTAGATATATCAGTACAATGTGTTAGAAGGTGATAATTCTAAAAGGAGGGGAAATAGAGTCAAGCAAGGGGGACTGGGAATGTGGGGACAGTGGGAGCCAGTGTGCAGGGTCTTTCTGCAAATTTAAATAGTGTAGTCAAGGCAGGCATCATGAAGAGGGTGACGTGTGAGCTGAAACATGAAGGAGGTGAGGACCCCTTCAGTATCTGGAAGAAGGGAGTCCAAGGCAGAGGAAATGGCTGGGGCAAAGGCCTGATGTATCTGCGCAATAGCAAACAGACCAGCGTGCTACAGTGGAGTGGGCCAGGAGGAGAGCAGGAGGCGGCGAGAATAGAGAGGGAGCAGAGGCAGGTCATGCAGGACCACAAGGCCACTGTGGAGACTCTGAGCATTTGAAGAGCCACTGGAAAATTGTAAAGAGAGAAGTGACATGATTGTTTCAAAAGCTTCCCTCTGACTCACACTGAAAATATATTAGAGAGCTGAGGATAGGACTGGGCAGACCAGATTGATGTCTAAAGAAATAAATAATCCGCGGGTGTGAGGCTAGTCCCTCCGACCAGGCAAGGGGTCACATTCTGGACAGCCTCTAAAGGCAGAGCCACCAGGATTCTCTGAGCCCCTGGAAGCAGCCTGTATGAGAAAGGCAATCCCCCAGTTGGCTCAGAGGTTTTTTGCCTGAGCAACTGGAAGTCTGCAGGAGAAGGTTTGGGAGTAGGGGTGATATGGGCATTCCATGTTGGCCATGTTGAGGTTGAGATGTCTCTGGGACAGCTTGACATACGTCTGCATCTTGCGAAGAGGTCTGGACTGGAGATGGAAATTTGGGAGTAGTCAGCTTATGGATAATAGGTATTTAAAATGGAGAAATAAGTATTTTTCTTAGAAATTCTATTTTTATTCTAAGATTCAATGTTTAGAAATTATTTCCCACATATTTAAAAACACTTAGCAATGAGCTTACAGAGTAATAGGTATTTGTATCAGTGCTAGGAATAGAAGCAAGCGATAGAAAATCGTGCCAAGTCTGACATAGCAACTTAATATATTTTAATATGTTGGGAATAAAATCCAGAAGTCTTTACTTCTGGGCTGTTCTCATTAGACCTTGCTGCTTTAGCATCCAAGAATCTATATCAAGGAGAGAACTGATCTGAAACAGGTTTTTTGGTGTGTGATGGAGTAAAAATAAGAATTTGTTTCATCCTCTGAGGCAGGAGAAGTCTGGCCTGCCCACTGAGAGGGTGAGAAGGGGTCTGGTGAGGGGTTAACAGCTTGGCTGGATGTCTGACAAGTGATCTTGGTCATCTCAATACCCAAATGAGTCACAGGCCTTCCAGGCAGCTTCCTGGAGGCCTATCTCTAAGGGATTAAAACATCACTGGATACGCACAGGCTACCAATGAGTTCAAATAACAATGCTACACTAGACTGGCAGGGCTTTTGTTTTGCTGGGTGGGTTGTACCCATTTGGGACAAGAGCTGAGTCTCTGAGGGGCTGCCAAGGAAAGAGTGAGAGCTGCCTGTTGTTCTCGTTCTCGGCCCATCTCCAAGAGTGGTTGGCTTCTGTTTTTAATAAACCCTGAGCAGGTACTTAAAGAATATCCTTTGGAAGGGAAAACAAATTAATAACAAGCTGGAGATACTTGTTCTGGATGCACTGAGATCACAGCTTAGACTTGGTGAGGACCATGGTCAGAGGGGAAGTGGCGGTGGGGAGGGTGGAGGCAGATGTAGGACTCAGATGTGGGCAGTTCAGTAACCCTACGTGCCTAGGCCCTGGGAGGTAGATGCCCAGAAATTTGTGGGGACTCCTGGTCTCAGGAATTGAAGGAGCTCTGGGTCTGAGAGAGGACAGGAAAGGGGGAGGGGGGGAAAGGAAGAAAAGAAGGAGGAGGAAAAGGAGGAGAGAGAGATACTAGTTCTTACAACAGACCTCACAGTATTATTATTCCCTTCTGTGAATGAAGAATCTGAGACTCCCTCAAGGTCACCTACTGATCAGAGGTGGATAGATAGGTGGGATTCAAATTCAGGTTTGCCTCCCTTCCAGACCTGTGAAACTCTAATCTCCTTCCCCCCCCCCCCAGAATTTGGGAAATAGGAGCCAGAGCAAAAGCAGAAAGGAATAGGGCAACACCCACAAGCCTGTGCACCAGTACAGCATTGCTGTCTCTGAAAGCGGATTGGGGTGGTGTGAGCTGAGGGGACTCCATGGGGCCACGATGAGGCTCTGCAGATTGAGTGTGATCTGCTGTGAAGGATGATCTGAGACACAATATTAAAGTCTCATGGTCACTATGGTGAATCTAATAGGAATTAAATTAATTTTAAACCCTACTTGGAGCACTGAAGCAATTCAAGCACGTTCTGTCTTGGTTAACTTGAACTCATGTTTCAAAGGGAGGAAGCATTCCCAGAACCAGTTGTGGGAATCTGAGATCAACAAAACAGGGTGGGCGACAGACAATTAGATAATTACCCCGTAGATGTGGAAATCAAGACTGAGAGAGATGAGCTGGCTTACTCAAGAACACCCAGCCAGCAGGTAGCAGATGATGGCCCAGCGTCCAGGGCTCATCCTTCTTACCCTGAGGCTTGTCTGCCATATCCTAGAGGACATCTCCCAAGAGCCTTTGGCTCTCCTTCTAATAACCACGATACAAACTCCTGATGCTTTCCTTTCCTTTTTCTTTAAATATTCTTCCTCCATGTGAATAATCTGGGGAGGGAGCGATTGAACAAGGATTTGGCAGTGATCTCTTTGCCACTTTGGGATCTGGGCTGAGCAGAGGGAAAAATAGGGGAGAACCCACATAAACAACATCAGAACATTTTAAGATGATAAATGGTGCTGGCCAAGGTTCTTAAATGGCCGTAAATTCCTCATTTGTGTGCTGGAAGAAATAATTGCACCCCTGCTGTGCTTTTTTCAGTTAAATGTAAATTCCTTAGGTAGGTGCCCAGGGGAGTGGTTTACATGTGGATTACATGTCAGTACTCAAAAGTATTAGTTATTATTTCTTGTTAAAGAATGGTAAGGTAATTTGTTCTAAAATCCAGTCCCATTTGGGGGTTAACATAGTATCATGGTATCAGACACCTTATATATGTATCTTGTTTTATGGTTTATAACATGAATGTTCCAGACCATTCAGCTTCGTTCAATGGATTTCCTGGAGTTTAATTTAAAAATTGTCTTCAAAGTTTATGTGACTCTGGCCATCCTCCTTTTTTTTTTTTTATTGTTGGGGATTCATTAAGGGTACAATAAGCCAGGTTACACTGATTGCATTTGTTAGGTAAAGTCCCTCTTGCAATCATGTCTTGCCCCCAGAAGGTGTGGCACACACCAAGGCCCCATCCCTCTCCCTCCTTTCCCTCTCTCTGCTTTTCCTTCCCCACCCCATGACCTTTATTGTCATTAAGTGTCCTCATATCAAAATTGAGTACATAGGATTCACGATTCTCCATTCTTGTGATGCTTTACTAAGAATAATGTCTTCCACTTCCATCCAGGTTAATACGAAGGATGTAAAGTCTCCATTTTTTTTAATAGCTGCATAGTATTCTATGATATACATATACCACAGCTTGTTAATCCATTCCTGGGTTGTTGGGCATTTAGGCCGTCTCCACATTTTGGCGATTGTAAATTGAGCTGCAATAAACAGTCTAGTACAAGTGTCTTTATGATAAAAGAATTTTTTTTCCTTCTGGGTAGATGCCCAGTAATGGGATTGCAGGATCAAATGGGAGGTCTAGCTTGAGTGCTTTGAGGTTTCTCCATACTTCCTTCCAGAAAGGTTGTACTAGTTTGCAGTCCCACCAGCAGTGTAAAAGTGTTCCCTTCTCTCCACAAGCACGCAAGCATCTGCAGTTTTGAGATTTTTGTGATGTGGGCCATTCTCACTGGGGTTAGATGGTATCTCAGGGTGGTTTTGATTTGCATTTCTCTAATATATAGAGATGATGAACATTTTTTCATGTGTTTGTTAGCCATTCGTCTGTCTTCTTTGGAGAAGTTTCTATTCATGTCTCTTGCCCATCGATATATGGGATTGTTGGCTTTTTTCATGTGGATTAAGTTGAGTTCTCTATAGATCCTAGTTATCAAGCTTTTGTCTGATTGAAAATATGCAAATATCCTTTCCCATTGTGTAGGTTGTCTCTTTGCTTTGGTTGTTGTTTCCTTGGCTGTACAGAAGCTTTTCAGTTTAATGAAGTCCCATTTGTTTATTTTTGTTGTTGTTGCAATTGCCATGGCCGTCTTCTTCATTAAGTCTTTCACAAGGCCAATGTTACCTCCCCCTGCCTGCTTCCTGCAAATGGCATCATAGTGGCCTTATAAAACCTATGCAGGAGAAAATTTATCATGTCAAGCAGGAAATTATGATCAATTTTTAAGATGGTGAGCAAGAAAAATGTTAAAAACCCAAACCTGAGTCGCATACAGATACACTTAACTTGACCCTTTTCTTCCCAGGAACATCCCAATTTTTTGGTTATGGAACCATTTGGACCCCTCCTGTAGACTTTGTTCTAAGACTTAAAGCATGCAGTGGCCTTGGGCGGCGCCTGTGGCTCAGTGAGTAGGCGCCGGCCCCATATGCCGAGGGTGGCGTATTCAGGCCCAGCCCTGGCCAAACTGCAACAAAAAAATAGCCGGGTGTTGTGGCGGGCGCCAGTAGTCCCAGCTGCTCGGAAGGCTGAGGCAAGAGAATCACCTAAGCCCAGGAGTTAGAGGTTGCTGTGAGCCGTGTGACACCACGGCACTCTACCTGAGGGCAGTACAGTGAGACTCTGTCTCTACAAAAAAAAAAAAAAAAGCATGAGAAAAGGGCTGCCCTCATGCAAATTAGTCTGTTTTTGTTGGAAACCTTCAGGGAATTTACCTGTGAAATGGAGACTCACAATAAGAAATACAGCACATCTTACTGTTCCGCTTTCAGCCAGTGTAATATTGTTTCCCACAGCATGGAATGCTTAAAAAAAAGTGTTTCATCCCAGCGCCAAAACTCCAGCCATGGCTTTGACTGCCTTCAGGGGTGGTAATGGAAGTGGGGAACCATCTTTTCAATACTGTATTATTTTCAGATGATTTTCCACCTACCTGGAAATGTGTAAATGAATGCAGAAAGGTTGAACTGAGATACTAAATTTAGGACAGGCAATTATAGACGCTGGAGTTCTGAGCTTCCTTTTGCTCCTCGGTAACTTCTGGCGTAAAAATACTAAGTGTGGATAGTGTAAAAATAATTTGTTAATAATGAGCAAAGATCGTTTTGACAATGTCTGACATTTCAGAAATCTACTGCATTGTTCTGACTGTATTAATTGACACTTCTTTCTTTTCTTTTCCTTATCTATCAGTGACAATTTCAACAAGCACCTTCTTTGACGGCTTGCTGGTGACAGGGCTGTACATGTCCACAAGTGTCCAGGCTTCACAGAGCATTGCAGGTTCCAGTGCCTTTGGATTTGGTAAGCTGCCCTGACAAAAGAAACCAGTAGTAGTGGCTATTTTATGCAGTTGTAGGTCTTATTTTTTGAAATTATCTCTTTTAAAAGTAATGAAAATTGACTACTTCAGAGAAAATAATGTGAAGTGACTTGTGTGTATTTGCTTGAAGCTGGGCGAATTGAAGTAAGTCCTGCAAATGTGCAGCCAGCTTTGATCATGATGAGCTTTCTCTATCTTTCTACACCTGCCACCACTGTTATTCTGGTCCTGTGGGGTTCACGTAAATTTCTGGGTTCCTTCACCAAGGCTGCTGGAATTAGCTCTGATGCCCATGCGATCTTTCAGTAATCTGTTCTCATAAATAGTAAATAAAAAGTGTACATGTCAAGTTTGACAAGTAATCATTGTATAAAACAGAAGATAGCAGTGGTTGTTAAAATGATTGAAGTCTATGAGTATTCATAAAAGAATGCTATTTAATGTTTAAGATATTTATTTGGAGTCTTTATCTTTAAATCAGAGACCTGTCAGGTTACTTATTGGAGAGGCAGAAGACCACATGGTAGCCATTAATCCCAGAGGTTTCTCAATTTGGAAATCTCTGGTTTACTCATAACGCTATCAACATGCCAAGCTGGGATTAAGTCAACCTTTCACAGCATCAAAAAATGCAAATATAACATATCAGTTTATGTAAGACATGAAATTATTGATCTTTCTCTCAAATTGGAAAACTATACATGACTTCATAGACGTTAAAAGGATAGAATTGTATTATCAAAGGCAGGTGTATGTTCAGTCTTTTTTCCTGTTGTATTTATAAATGGTTTTATAAATTTATAAATGGAAATAAGTGGTTTTTACCTGTTTTTTTTGTATATGAAAGAGCCCCCTGCTCTGTGTCGAGTCCCAGCAGTAGCTCTGCCCAGGTGACTCATTGGCTATGTTGATGCTGCCTTCTCTCTCTGCTTGCCCCAGATGAGGTCCACAGCCCTAGGGCTTAAAGGAGCCTCAAAGTCATTTAATTCCTAAGTCTTAGACTATGAGAATTAAGTCCCATAGTTTTAGACTATGAGAATTTACCTATATTTAAAAAGTCATAGATGAGATTTTATAATGTTTTGGTAACGACTTCTAGGTCTAAACCTCAGGGAAAAAATTTTCTCTTATGTCTAAAAATACCACATCTTCAGACCCACTCTTCTTACGCGCTGTAGAGATGAAGAGTCAGGTTACGATCATGTATAAATGTGCAAGTATATTGCATACTATCTGTTTTGTTATAAGTAGGGCTGTCAGATTTAGCAAATAAAATACATTACAGTGGGTTAAATTTAAATTTTAGATAAACCACTAAATTTTGTAGTATAAGCATGTAATATTTGGAATAAGAACTCTTGGGCTCCACCATAGCCCGGTTAAATCAAACCTCTGGAGCCGGGCCTGGGAATTGGTAACTTTTAAAGCTCTCCAGTTGGTTCCCAGTCCAGTAACATCAGCAACTCTGGGAAGTTGTAATTGCAGAGTTCGGGGCCTCACTACTGACATGGTGATCAGTAGAGGGTGGGACCCACTGGCCATTTATTTAATACTCCAGGTGATGTTGATACATGCTGAAATGTGAATAATTCTAGTAGAAAGACAAATATCGATGAAATGATCAGGTAAGTGGGGCTGACAAATACACTGAATGCTGGGAAAGGGTCTCACAAGGAAACTAGACCTAGTCTTAGGTAAGGTGGGGTGTACTTTGGAAAGGTTTTCCTGAGGAAATGGTATCAGAGTGGAGATCTGAAGGAGCAGGAATTATTTGGCTAAAGGCCTGTGAAAGGCAGGGCATAGCATGCCCAAAGGAAAGAAGGGCAGTGCAAAGGCTTAGAGTGGGAACAGGCTGGCCGTATCCTAGATAAAGGAAGGGACACTGGTGTGGCTGGGCCTGGAATCCAGAGGGAAAATGATAACTATGGTTGGATAAGAGACCAGGAACAGACTATTTGGGATGTTGTAAGATTTGGGTCTTCATTCCAAGAGCAAGGAAAGCCATTGAGAAATGTAGGCTGAGGAGTGACTTGAATAGCCTTTGATTTTGAAGAAATCACTCTGGGGTCAGTACTGAGAACAAATTGTAATGGATGCCGAAAACAGTTCTGAAGTGTAATTAATCTGTACTATGTTGGTGGAGATGATTTGAGAGAACTTGGCTGAATTAAGTAACTATCATTTGTTAATTTGGGGGCTTTAAGGAAAGTCATTAAAGATCATTCACAAGTATGTTACAAGTACATTTGAAGGAACATATAAAATATACGTATCATATTGTCTCCGATTTTAGCTGGAAAGACAAACACAACACTAATAACAAAATTGTTAAGCATGATTTAAGAAACCCAGGCATCAAGACATTTTTTACAGTGACTTTGAAAGATACGAAAAATCAATTTTTAGTTGAATTATTATCTATTTTGGGGAGCTGAAATTGCACTTAGGCTTCCCATCACTGTCAATCCTGTATCCTTGGTTTAATGATCCAAAGAGGCTTCCGAATATAAACAGAGTCCATTGATGATAGTTTGACTTCCACAGCCAAGTGCTCAGGTCTTGAACTAGATATTTTCCTTTTTTATAGAACATAATTTTTATATGGATGGATAGGTCGATTCCAATAATATCCTAATAATTGTATGCTTGTTTATGTGATACTGATAAATAACTTTAAAATGAAATTTAATAGTATGCCTGAATATTACATAGCAGAGTTAATCTTCATAAATAATGTTTAGAATGGAAAGCAGGAGGTTAAATGTCTTTTTAGATAAAATGGTCACTTTTGAAGTAAACTGTATTGTTCTTTGGTATTTGATTTAAATTAAACATATTCTTTAGAATATAAGAACAAAATAAAAAAGATTTAATTTGTTTAGGGTACAGGTAGGAAAGTAGGGGAAACTTATAGAAGGTAAAATTCAAAAGAATTGCTGCTTTTTGGTAGTTTAGAATTTATATGAGAATCAGGCTGAAGTAATATGGCATTCTTTGACCTAGAACAAAAGAGTTATTGAACACTGACTCCATTGTTAATCTCTGACCTTTTTAATGGAATGTTAAGCAAACCTAGTTTGGCATTTTTCCAAATCCTAGAATGATTGTGATATATTTAGCTGTGACAGTAAGGCAAAATAAAGTATATGATTGAGTCGAAATAGGTACTTTGGAAAGTTTTTTTTCTAGAGTTGTTTGAATTGTACTAATTATACTATGGTTACAGCCACTCTCTTTTGAATATAAAACGTGTATATGACCATCCAAAATAAGTCCATAATTATTCTTAAGATACTGTGGTAGGAATGTAATTGCACTAACGTAAGTACAGCTTTTTATGCAAAACCAGAATTCTATAAAATGCATGCCTCACCGACCAAAAATAGACAAATGCCTAATAGCCAGAAATACATTAAAACAATAGCTATGCAAAAAAATGACTGTAAGCCAGCAATGTCTGATTTGTAATGCCTCATTTTGCTTGTCAATATAAGAAAACATGCTGCCCTAGGAAAGTGTGATGTTTAATTATGGATATCTCTTTGTGTGTCCCAGAAAAAAAATGCTTCTCTCTTGTCTTTGGCTTTGAATTCCAGCTCAATCATGTAAATCTTCAAGGCTCCTTGTGGTTGCTCAATGAAGAGCGATTTGAATATCCTTTCGTGCAAAATTGTTCCTGTTCCAGGGCTGAAATGCATTTTACTCAATATTTAGTATTCTGGCTCTAAATGCTAGAGATTTTACTCAATTTTTAATATTCTGGTTCGAAGACCTGAAAATCAGGTTTGCAAGTCTGATAAATACCAGCCACAATTGTTAGACCTTGCATAAATTAAGGTCTTTGCAATTCCTAGATAATCTTGCTTAACTAACCCATGAGGCATTTTAGCAATTTTTCAAAACTTAAAGTTTTATAATTTCCTACTTGTTTCATATTTTTGTTTTGTAATAATTAGGCATTCTAGATCCAATAATTTAAGTAATAAAACTTTTAAAATGGCAATTTTTGATGAAATTCAAGAGTTTGGGATGGTGATCTGATGAACAGGTCTAGGATTATTTTTTTCTTTTTAATTTTCTCTCTTAAACATTCATGTTATATTTTTAATAGAGATTAAGCAATTAACATAAAATTAATATTTTCAATGTTATCTTTAAAACACAGTATTAGAATTTTTAACTTGATATTATTTTTTTAAATGTGATTTGACACTCTAGATTGGGTATATTTATACAACAAATTACTTAAATACTTTCAGAAGGACTTCAAATTTTAGTAAATCTTATATTGTCACTAGTTAGTAAAAATGTGTACTTTGCCAGTAGATTTAGATGGTATGTTAATGTTTCATCACCAGAATGCAAGCTTTTACTACTTTGTTTTATTTTCACTAAAGATGAACCTACAGGGTTGGCTGGGCATAGTGGCTCACGCCTATAATCCTAGCACCTTGGGAGGCCAAGGTTGTAGGATCACTTGAGGCCAGGAGTTTAAGGACTGCCTGAGTGAGAGTGAGACCCTGTTTCCACTAAAAATAGAAAAAAATAATGGGCCCGGTGGTGTACACCTGTAGTAACAGCCACTTGGCAGGCTGAGGCAGTAGGATGCTTTGCGCCTGGGAATTAGAGGTTGTAGTGAGCTGTAATCATGCCACTGCCCTCTATCCTTGGCAATAGAGTGGGACTCCATTTCCAAAAATAAAAGGAAAGAAAAGAAAAATACAGGGTCTCTTTAAGCTAACTGTTTTGGTTATCATGTTAAGACTAAGTTGAACCTTTTATGACTTTGCTAATTATCATTAAGACTCCTCCCCCCCCAAGCATTAGCTACAGTTCAGTCCTAAGGGTCTTGTTTCTGTGTCAGATGCACAGTCTGAATACATGAGCATAAGAAATTAATGTCTGTAAAGGGGGGTAGCCCCTACTGACTTTATTAAATAGGATCTGTTCTGGTATTTACCAGTCCAGATTAAGCTTACTATATTCAGGATGATCTGGATAAATTTGTCTTGTCTGTCTCTTTACAAGGAAATAAAAAATAAATGCAATTGAAATATACTTGAGGAATTCAAAGGCACGACCTTTTACTAGGTATAATAAATGATCTAAAATTAACAGGAAGACTCAATTAAACAAATTACTCTGGTCAATGGTATAAGGAGCACAGCTGACAAGAGGTGAAATTGCCATTATTTATTTATTTTTTTTTATTGTTGGGGATTCATTGAGGGTACAGTAAGCCAGGTTACACTGATTGCAATTGTTAGGTAAAGTCCCTCTTGCAATCATGTCTTGCCCCCATAAAGTGTGACACACACCAAGACCCCACCCCCCTCCCTCCATCCCTCTTTCTGCTTCCCCCCCCATAACCTTAATTGTCATTAATTGTCCTCATATCAAAATTGAGTACATAGGATTCATCCTTCTCCATTCTTGTGATGCTTTACTAAGAATAATGTCTTCCACTTCCATCCAGGTTAATACAAAGGATGTAAAGTCTCCATTTTTTTTAATGGCTGAATAGTATTCCATGGTATACATATACCACAGCTTGTTAATCCATTCCTGGGTTGGTGGGCATTTAAGCTGTTTCCACATTTTGGCGATTGTAAATTGAGCTGCAATAAACAGTCTAGTACAAGTGTCCTTATGATAAAAGGATTTGAAATTGCCATTAATTTTTCCTGTTTACAGAGTATTAACTTAAATTTGGTCTTTATTTATTCTACTTAGGTATGCCAGCATTACCTTCATTAAGAAGTAGTTTTATTTAGTTTATATTTGACATACGATAAAGAATTCAGGGATATTTCCTAACTTCTAAATAGCCAACTTGAAAAGAATCACTTGCTACAATAGAATAGTGGGCATAGTCCATATACTGTTGAGTTCATCAGTCAACAAATTGCTTATGCGTATGTTTAAGGCCATGAGATTTGAGCCAAGACAGAGAAATTGGTTGGTAGAGAAAGGTAACTCATTGTGAATGGTTCATCACATGACCTCCGGAGCTGGCAGTTTAGGTTTTGTGCCTGGCCCTGCTTCTTGCTAACCTAAGCAATAGACTTACCTTCCCCAAGCCCTAGTTTCTGTATTTGTAAAATGAGAATAACAGTAGTGCTCAGTACAGAGAGTTATTGGATGGAGTAAATAAAATTACCATTCAAATACAAAGTATATTACATGTTCCAAACAGGTATTATTTAAAGACTCAGAAAGAAGCAAGAATTATTTCTTTGAGAAGGGCGATGGAATGGGAGGATTGTTCAAGAAGGTTTAAAAGGAGAGAGTTTGCCTCTGATTCTGGGGGGATGCACTCTGTTTCTTACCCATAGAATTTTGAGCGGGAATGGACCTCCAGGAGAGTCTGGCTCAGCCTCTGTCCAAATGTCTGGGTAAGGAAGCAAAATTTGGGAAGGCAAGTGGTGACTCTTATGTGAGCTGGTTAAGTGTGAGGACTAAAACCAGGTGTTCTAGTGTCACATCCAGTTCCCAGATATTTAAAAAATATAATAGTATAAAATTGACCGCTTAAAGGATATATTTCAATGATTTCCTGTATATGCACAAGACCAGCAATTCCAGAGTGTTTTCATCACCTCTAAAAGAAACCCAGGACCCATGAGCAGTTATTCTCCATTCTTTCTTCCCCTCAGTCCCTACGCTTATCTACCCTCTGTATAAATTTGCTTATACTAGACAGTTCGTGTAAATGGAATCATAGAACGTGTAGCCTTTTGTACCTGACTTCTTTTCCTTATCATAACTTTTTCAAGGTTTACCATGATATAGCTACATCATTCCTTTTTACATCCAAATAAAAATTCCACTGTATGGATAGACGTTACTTTATTTAGTAGGTGGATATTTGGCAGTTACCAGATTTTTATTATAAAAGGACGTAGGACTGTGCAAATTGAAAAAAAAAAAAAGAAGGAAAAGAAAAAACAGTTTAAGAAAGATGCTGAGCAGTAGGATCACCAAATTCCTTAAATATTTATCATCAGTGGCTCAGAATCTCTAAAGACTAAAATTGTTTAATCTGTTCTATGGCTGAGATATGAGAATTTTCAAACTTCGGAATCAAGACAAATTCCTCCTCGGCCTTCCTTTTCTGCCAGTCAAGAGAGGCATGGTGGCATGTTTTTAGCCTAACCCTTGTCGAGTTACGTAAGTCGAGACTCACCAATCCCAGTCCCCAGCTCTTCATGAGGTAGACCCATGGAGCATGAAAACATTCAGGAGTGATGGGCAGCCGCCCTCAGCAATGGCTCAGAGGAGTTTTGAGCAGGGAAAGGAGAAGGTGAGAGTCAGAGTGCTGAAGTACTGGAGCGTTCTAGGCTCCTATTTTTCTTTTTTTTTCTTTTTTGAGACTGAGTGTGGCGTCATCATAGCTGACAGCAACTTCAAACGCTTGGGCTCAAGGGATCCTCTTGCCTCAGACTCCTGAGTAGCTGGGACTACAAGTGCCCAAGCAAAGCCCAGCTAGTTTTTCTATTTTTAGTAGAAACAGTCTCGCTCTTTCTCGGGCTGGTCTTGAACTCCTGCGCTCAAACAATCCACCCGCTCAGCCTCCCAAAGTGCTAGGATTACAGGCGTGAGCCACTGCACCTGGCCTCCATTCTCCTATTTTAGGATTATTTTGGGGTTCTAAGAAATGATAAACATAGCTAATATACCAAGCATTTGGTATATGCAAGGTGTGTTGCAAGTATTAACTCTTTCATGCTAAAAAAAGAAATCCTACTATCATTCTTCTTATTTTGTAGATACAGAGCTGAGGCACAGAGAGGATAAGAAACTTGCCTGAAGTCACACTTGCTTAGGGAGTTACAAAGCCGTAATTCAGACCAGGCTCTCTGGCTTCTCATTGAGCTTCCCTGGCAGCCCAAACCAGTTTGGATTGGTTTCTGTTACAGCCAAAAGAAATGAAGGAAAGGCCTTCTCTGCTCTAGCCCCATCTCTTCCCAGCCTCCTACCACCCCTTTCCAGATACGCACTCCCAGCACACACACACATACGTACCCATGAACCATTCAAAATAACCCATGCCTGGTTCCAAAGTCCCAGCTGCTTTAAAACTTCTGCTGCCCTGGTTTATGGCCCTTGGAATTCCTTCTGGCTCTGTCTCCTGGGGGAACATGAAAAATTATGTGAGAAAGGTCCTGAAAAATCCTCAAATCTTTGAGGATTCACGGGCTATTTTACTACTAAATACATGTGTATGTGCCAGTGTGTGGATATGTATTGGCTGTGGGGAATATTACATCTCTAGACATCCTGGCAACTGCTCTGTCCCTTTTTCTACTGTAGCCGACGGGTACCAATGCTCTCAGATAGGACAGTGATTGATTAAGAAGATAGAAAGAACTTTAAGAGATTGCCCAGTGCAGCCTCAGCTCTCAGAGCAGGTTAATGTCATGGTGGTACACCGTAGTTCTTATTTCCTCTCTTGTATCTTCCCAGAAATGATAACTCTGCAGTTTCCTAGGAACATATTCTAACATTAAGTCAAGTCAGATAATGAAAGAATTCTATAAAAGTTTAATCCTTTGCTTTAACTTCAGCATCTTTCTCATCTAATTTTTCATGTAACTGAAAATGGTGTTTGTCAGAAAGTAATTGTCTCTTGTTTTCTTTCCTTTACAGAAACAAAATTCCCAAAACATACACTTCACAGATGTGTAAGAGTCATCCATTTCCTAGCTCTTAATAATTTACTTGTCAGTTTTCTCTGGACACTCTACAGATTGCAGGTGGAGGAATTTAGTCCTGATAAGACATGTACCCAGAAACCACTGTGGATGGTTTAAAAATGTATCCTGAAGAGCAGTTCTTCTCTTCTTACTTCTGTTCAAATGAATATGCTCAGAATCATATAGAAAACTGATATATATATTATAAATCATACAGAAAACTGGTATGTATATATAAAATTATGTAGGAAATTGAAATAGAGGGCTAAGAAGTGCACATTTTAGAGCAGGTTCTGGTGGAAGTTATAAGCTATGACTTCGGAAAATATTCTATCATTTGCCAGCTGGTGTTAAAAATGTGTGAAGGGCTTCTTCTATCTTGGCAGAGCTTATTCCTTTTATTGAAGAAGACATTTGCCCTGGTTATTGAGCAAACAAACAGGAATGGAGTGGAGGTCGTTACTTGAGGTACTTTTTCATGGGCCAAAATTGTTAAGAATAATTCTGGAAAGTGACTTTCTGTAAATGAACTCTTAGCCCTCACTTGATGAGAACAGAATCAGGAATACTTTCCTCTCTCTCTTTCTTCAATAATAGTGTTTAAAAACATCTAGCAATTGTGGGTCTTTGCTGTTAAAAGGCGCTGTTCTCCAGGAGAGTGACACTTCTCTGAATAAGCCAAACTGTTCACATTAACGGGAGAGGGGATGGAAGCACATGCTCCAGGGAATGGACTTCAAAGTTTGACTCTGACCTAGCAGCTGTTTTACTTACAGTGTGGTTTAATCTCCATGTTTTCCAGTCCTTTTTTTTGTTTGTTTCCAGATAATGGTAAATGAGTTTATGTTCCACGTACACAGTAACTTATTTATAAATACTGTTGGATGAAGTTGGCTTCTCTTTCTTGGCAGTTACATCTAAGAAAAGCTTAACAATGATTTTGTAATGTTATTACTTCTTCGATATAATTCTGATTTTATTTTGAGATAAAAAATAGTGAAAGTAAATTCTTCTCCCAGAAAATAGTTGTGCATGCAACATTATAATTTGAAAATAGATGTAGGAGTCCAACAAAGGCCCCTCACCAAGTGCTGGTTTTGTTTCCACTCCCGTCTTCTGTTTTGTAGTTTGTTTTCAACCCTCTGATGCAGAGTTTTGCATTTAGCCTAATAGATGTGTAGGCTGCTCTCTGAGGCAAGCACACAACTAAATTACTGTTTTCAGGACTCTGAATTGTCTGGATGGAAAGATACTTGTTAGTGTGGGCGTTGCCATTTTGGAAAACAGAACAGCAAAAATTGTTAATATGTTGGTAAAAGTTCAGATTGAACTCCCCTCCTGCTTTTCTTCCTGCACGTTTTCATACAGCAGAACCATGTTGTTGTTATTATCTGGTTAATTATGTTATTTCTAGTTCTCTTTCAGAAAAGTTCCTCTCCACTTGAACTCCTGTAAATAGCAAGTTAAACATACAATAAATGTAGCTATCAGAGATATTATTCTGGGAATATGTTTTATTTATCATTTGTTTCCTTTTTAAAATAATTATTTGTATTATGAGACGATTCCTTTTTAACCTGACTTGTAACCTGTATGATCTGATAGCATTTCTTACAACAATAGCAAAGATGGAGAGAAATCTGTTGCTAATAAGAGAACTCAATTGAGGTTTGTGCTTTCTGTGTCTAGAGCATGGAACAAATGGCCAGCTCTGGAATCATTATGAGGCTGGTGAAGTTGATCCCTAGCTTTTCTCTTTCATTCTCATCCTTGTCCCCCTTTTCAGCCAGGAACTCAGATAGCCACATTTTAGACTGAATTTTAAAATGTTGTGTTAATAGCAGCTTTTTCCCACACTTCACTTCTTGCAAACATTACTGCCTCATGATATATTAATAAGTCTAACATGGAGAAGGGGCATTGCCATATAAAAAGCTGGGAATATTCTGGTTAAAGTTAAACAGTACTTCTTAGAGTTTTTAATGTTTTTTTTTTTCAGACATAATTCACATAACATAAAATTTACCATCTTAAGTGCAATTCAGTTGTTCTGAGCACAATCACTATGTTAGGCAACCATCACCACTAATTTTGAAAACATCTTCGTTAGCCCCAGAAAGAAACCCTATTGTCTATTAGCATCTCAAATTCCCCTGCCAATCACTCAACTGCTTTCTGTCTCTGAGTTTGCCTCTTCTGGACATTTCATATAAAGAAAATCATACAAAACGTGGCCTCTTGTGACTGGCTTCTTACATGTTTTCAAGGTTCATCCGTATTGAAGCATGTATTAATATTTCATCCTTATTTATGGCTTAATAATATTTCATTGGATGGATATTCCATATTTTATCTATTCAATGTATTGACAGACATTTGGGTTGTTTCCACTTTGGACTATTGTAAATAATACTCTTATGAATCGCCTTACAGGTCTTTTGTGCAAAAGTATGTTTGAAATTTCTCAGGTATGTGCCCAGAAGTAGAACTGCTAAGTCATAGGATAATTCTTTTTAACTTTTTGAGGAGCCATCCAACTGTTTGTCATAGAAACTGTGCTATTTCACATTGTTACTGGAAATGTATGGGAGTTCCAATTTCTCCATCTCCTTGCCAACACCTGTTTTTTTCTGTTTAATTTATTTATTTTACGATAGCCATCCTCGTAGATGTGAAGTGGTATCTCACTGTGGTTTGATTTTCATTTCCCTAATGACTGATGACACTGAATATCTTTTCTTGTGTTTATTTGTGTGTCTTCTCTGAAGAAATATCTACTTCAGGCCTTTTCCATTTTTTTAATTGTCTTATGAGTCTTTTTATTGTTGAGCTGTGAGTTAAATATACCTTTGCACATTATGAATTTTTAACAACAGCATATAGTGAGCATTCTTTCAAAAATATATGTTAACATAAGAGTTCTTTTTATTTCCCCCAAAGAAAATTTGTTTTGTATCTTAAAGAACTAGTTTTGTGCAGGACAACTTGGAAAATCTCATAGTGCCTAATAGTTTTCTTCTTTTTAAAAAATTTTCTGGCAATGAAAAAGTATTGCTTGTGTGTTAAAAAATTAATAAAATGAACAAACATCTTGCTGTAGGTGTAAAGGGATTATTAAGCCTTTGTACAATGAAACCAGTAACCTATGTCTTAATAGAAAAGTATAAAAATCTCAGACCATTTACAAAAAAAAGAAAGACAAATGTTCAATATATGTGAACAAAATATTCAACTTACTAATATACATAACAGTAAGAGGTACTTTTTTTTAATTTGGCAAAGATGTTTAAAATTCTGCATATTTAATAACTAGTATTAGTGCTAGAAAATAGAATAGGTATTTATTATTGATGTGTATGTATATTGGTTACCTAAAAAGCAAACTGATGGTACCTAAAAAGAACCATTAAAATGTTTATATATTTTGACTCTGTTCTTTTACCTTTGGACATCTATTATAAATTTAAAAAAACAAACACAGACAATTCGATGTACACGATTGTTCACTAGGCACTATTTATGATAAGATTTTGAAAATTTTCTAAATACGGAAATATATTAAGTTAGCATTCAGGAATAGAATGCTGTAATTAAAATTATGTTTTGCATAATATTTAATGGTTAGAGTATAATTGAAATATGTATACAAATACACACACACGGAGTTTAAAAATTGACCTTGCTTCTCCAAATACTTACACATTCGTATCCGTACTAAATTATGTAAAAAAAAAAACTACAGGAACTCTGTTATTTGACTTGATCAGTACTAGGAGTGAGGGAGTTAAAACAAATCGGTTAGACATGCTTGATATTGATTTTTCTATGAATAATTAAGCAACAGTTTCATTAGTTTGTTAAAAGGTGAATCCCGTGGGGAGGAAAGGAAGTGGCTAGGGATAGGTAACAGAGTACTTGTGTGGGTTTGTCCGGTCTGGGCTCTTGGTGCACTGTTGTCCTGGGTCTTTGGCTCCTTGCTTGGAAGCATCACAAGCAGAGCTGGTGGAGGGAATGAGCTCAGGCAGGAAGCAGTTCCACACAAACAGCTTTTATTGTCGAAAAGAAGGAAGTTATACAAAGTGGAGAGAGAATGGGTCAATCTCTAAGAGCAGAGAAAGAAATTAAGGACTCTCAGGTGGTTTCCTTTTATTGGGCTAGTTCTGGACAGGGGTTAAGGGAAGTGTGGATGTTACCAGGAGATTGAGATACGTGACTGACAGGTGTTCTGTGGTTTCCTGCAGCCCCTGCCCCTGATTGGTTCCCGTCCCCTAGGAACCGCCCTCCAGATTTAGTTCCTGCCTAACCCGTTTGGGTATCAAATAGGATGGTTGGTAATAAAGTTACCCTTTTCAAAGTTTATCTAAGAACTGTTCTTTAAATGTGGGCCCAGTGATTGGCACACCACTAGGGTTTTGTTTTGTTACATAAACCACTTTCCTACTTTTCGTTTCTTTAAAATGGAGCAGAAACATAAACAGACTTGTGAAGAAGTCTGAGTACAGAATTCTAGATATTTATGATTTTTTGTTTTGCAATCTTTAACTGGTACCCTTTTCATCATAATCTAAAGCAACGTTTCTTTAGCTTCTTTTTGTCACGTCTGCCTGAAACATTCAAGTTAGTTTATATATGAACAAAAACTCCTTTTCTTATGCATACAGGCAGTCCCCAAGTTACAAACATCCACTTTAAGTACACCTTGCACTTATGAGAATGGAGGCTATTAGAGTGAGTCCCCAAGTTATAAACATCTAATTGGTGTATAACTCACACTTATGAACAGAGACTATTACAAGTACTATGTAAGAGCAAATTTACCTGTTGTAAACTTATATACAAATTCAGCTTAAGGGCAGACCTACAGAACCTCTCTCATAAGCTGGGAACTGCCTGTATTCATTTTTCATCAATTTATATACCATTTGATGAGATTACATTACGATAATATCAGTTTCAAATGGGATAAACAGGTTGAGGGGCACATACCACATGCATACCCATATAAGCGAACACCAGGTTGGCACACTGGTAGAAGGACAGATATTGAACACAAAAGCAGTGGTACCTGCTCTCCTATCGCAACGCTGATGTGACAAAATGAACTGATGCTTTGTCAACAGTTACATTTATGTGGCTTTACATTATATGTAGCGATTCACCTAGTGAACTAATGTTATTTTTAAAAGGAATTTAGTAGGGATTTGATTAAAGTCATATCAATCTACTTTTTAACACATCATTATAATTTTTAAACAAATATCAAAATTGAAAGAATCATACAACACCCATTGTGTTGGTAATGTTTATATATACAATGATCTGCACACATTTTAAGGGTATATGAGATGAGATTTCACAAATGTACACAGCTGTGTAAACCCCTATAAAAAACATAGGATGTTACCGTCACCTCCTGTTTCCCTCATGCCTCTTCTCTGTCAACTCTCACCCTGCTTCGCAGAGGCAGCGCTGTTTTGATTGTCCATAGATTAATTCGCCAGTTCTAGACCTTCAGATGAGTGAGGTTCTCTCACTCAACATGACGTTTTTGAGATTTATCCATGTTGTATGTATCAGTAGTTTTTACAATTTTTTATTACTGTGTGGTATTCCTGTGTTTGTTTTTACATTTTCCTTGTACTGGATACCAGGGTTGTTTCTGATTTTTGGCTATTGTGCACACAGCTGCTATGAACATTCTGCAAGCCTTTTTATGAATACCTGTTTCATTTTCATTGGGTAAAAACCTAGTGGTGGTTTGGGTTTTTCTTTTATGAGACTCTATAAGATGTTTTTTTCCAAACAGTTATCCCATTTTACACTCTCACCAACAGAGCGTGAAAGTCACAATTTCTCTGCATCTTCAACACAGTCTGTTTCTAATTTTGGCCATTTTTGTGAGTGTGTGGCGGCATCTCGCTGTTGTTTTAATTTGCATTTCCCAGATGCCTATTGGTGTTGAACACTTTTTCATGTGCTTATCAGCCACTTTTGTCAAAGTCTGCCAAATCTTACACCCGTCTTAAAAGACAGAGTTGTGTTTTTATTGAGTTGTATAGGAGGACGTGGCTATAGTCTTCTACCAGATTTATGTTTTGTGAATGTATTTCCCGCTCATGGCTTGTCTCTTTTTTTCCCCTCAATGTTACTATGTGATGACTATGAGAAATTCTAATTTATCAACTTTTTCTTTTGTGGTTATCGCTTCCTGTGTCCTGTCTAGCATACCATCACATGACTCAAGGCAAATCCTTTTTTTAATGAGAGCCTAATTATTGAAAAGTAGCTGTTTTTCATTATCATAAAATCATGAAAACCTTTGGGTGATTGGAAAGCAGACACAGAATTTAATATACGATGTTTTGTAAAGTTCCTTTTTAAACATTGCTTCCCTGTTTTTAAAAATCAGGATGCTGGGTGGTGCCTGTGGCTCAGTGAGTGGGGTGCTGGCCCCAGATACGGAGGGTGGTGAGTTCAAACCCAGCCCCGGCCAAACTGCAACAACAACAACAACAAAAAAAATCAGGATGCTTTTCGTCAGGTAGCATCATTTTCACACTTAATAAGTTTTTCATTCCACATGTGTAAGTGTCTGACTTTATGAAAGCGCCACTTTATGAAAGGCCAAAATTACTTCAGACCCTGGATGACACTGTGATAAGCCAAAAGGGCTTTGGGGCATTCCCTTCTCACCAGAGGCACATGCCAGAAACCAAACAGATGGTAAACAAGGCAAAAATGACCCTCGGCATTCTCATTAGAGCAGTTGGGGAAATTTTAATGGGCCCCTGTTTGCCTTGTGCTATATCTAATACCCTTTGAACTACCACTTTTTTTTCTCTTGTTACAAGTCAACAACCACTATGTATATTTTAATAAGGATTATCAAACACAATTTGCCCAGAAGATGTACTAGTCAAGTTTAAATAATCACTGAATTCTGGGATAATTGAAAAGAAACGCTGTTTTTCTTGCCAGTGCATAATTACTAATTAACAGGAAGATAAAGTATCAGTGTAGCAGTCATATCATGAAGAATCTGTTAACAGTTAATTAACTGATGAGTTGTTGCCAAGTTGATGTTAGTCAAGACAGTTTACAGATGAAGTTCTTCCATCAAATAAATAAATAAGCAAACACACACACTACATGAAGATTACATTGTGGAGCCAGAGCAGAGCATGGGTGGGGTGAGCCTGTGTGATTTTTGGCATTGCAGGGCTTACGACAGTGGGTCAGGCCATTACATTAAAGACACAGTTTCTGTCACTGTAGGTACTGAACACATCAGCTGCTTTTTGCTCCTGTGCTGCTTACACACCAAATTTGAGGCTTCATTAATTTGCTTTCCTCTTGATCCCAATAATTGCATGGGCTTTCTCAGCCTGACATTTTTCTTCTGAAATCGGGCCACAACCTCCTCTGTGTTTTTCTGCTTATTAGAGTTAAGGCTGGAGCACCTGAAATGGGGAGCTGGAGATTCACAAAGAAGCAAAAAAGTCTTGAATGGGCAGGCAGGAATTCTTTGAAAGTATATGAAAACACATATGTCAAGCCATCTTTTAAAAGTTAACATTTTTATTACCACTTAGCATGCTTTTAAATCTATTTTTAATTTAAAAATTTAAACTAATGAGGGAATGGGTATGTCATGTATTTAGTACACAAGAAAATCTAAGTGTTTTAAAATTGCTTTTGTTTGGATGTCTTTTAGTCATGGGCAAAAAGTAAAACTTCAGTTACTTGTTTATGAATGTATATGTTATTAAAACTTTTTTTTTCAAAATCTTACAGCAGTGAAGGTTATATTGTAGGTCAAAAAATCTCATAGAATTTAGAAATTTTGTTAATAAGAAAGTTACTAATTATTCAAGAAATAAGAAGGTGGTAGACAAACTATGGTTTCATAGATTATTAAAATGAAGAATATTTTTAATAATTTCTCTTGAAATAAGATAAAATCCTAGCAGTCTGTGGAGGCCAAGGCAGGTGGATTGTTTGAGCTAAGGAGTTTGAGACCAGCCTGAGCAGGAGTGAGACACTGTCTCTACTAAAAAAAAAAAAAAAAAAAAGTAGAAAACCTAGGTGGATGTCATGGAGGGGTACCTGTAGTCCCAGTTACTCTGGAGTCTGAGTCAGGAGAATGTCTTAAGCCTAGAAGTTTGAGGTTGCTGTGAGCTAAGATGCCACAGCACTCCACCCAGGACAACAGAGTACAACTCTGTCTCCAAAAAAAAAAAAAAAGAAAGAAAGAAAGAAGCTAAAATGCATAATGACAAATTTTTAGCAGGAAAATTTTGATTGTTGTTCATACAATCAAGGGTGTCCAACTTGCGTCCTGGGAACCACATTCAGGTTATTTGAGAACTATTTTGCTTATTTGTGGTTTTGGTTATTGCAAAAAGTATGCATAGACCTTTTCTTTTATTCATCAGCTTTCTTTAGTGTTTGTGTATTTAATGTGTGGCCCAAGAAATCTCTTGTTCTTCCAGTGTGCAGCAGAAAAGGAAAAAGGTTGGACACCTTACATTTAACACACTGAAAGTTTGGTAAGAGTTATTGAAGTGGAAATTTAAATAAGTTATAATTTATTCTCTTGTATTCAGACCTCATCCATACCTGAGAGTAGTTTCTCTTCCAAGAAAAGAAAGGAGAAACAGTGCTGCATGATTGTTTAATTCATTTTGGTCGTCTACTCTTCTGATGATGAGGAAATCAGCCAATTTACTGATTCACCCTATGCATCCCTCTGTGTTACTAATCTGCAACCTTGGGGAGCTATGTAATATTCTGTAGTTAATGCTTAAACCATGTTGTGACAAAGTTTTCTGTGTCCTTGGTTGCAAAATAAAAACTGTATTCTCTGCTCTGGATGGTGTATTACTCCTCTTACAGAGCTGGACAAGATCCTCTAAACAGAAACTAAACAAAGATACAAGTGACTTAAATGTGACCCCTGAACAACTGTGCTTGATAGACATATACAGAACTCTCTATCCCAGAGCCAAAGAATATACGTTCTTCTCGTCGGCCCATGGAACATTCTCCAAAATAGACCATATCCTAGGACACAAATCAAACCTCAACAAAATCAAAGGAATTGAAATTTTACCTTGATTTTCTCAGACCACAAGGCTATAAAGGTGGAACTCAACTCCAACAAAAATTGTCATCCCCACACAAAGACATGGAAATTAAACAACATTATGCTGAATGACAGTTGGGTCAAGGAAGAATAAAAAAAAAAAAAAGAAATCATTAACAACAACGATTGAATATAACAGCAATGAAGGCTCAAGCTACCAAAACTTGTGGGACCAGCAAAAGCAGTCCTACGAGGGAAATTTATCCCATTAGATGTCTACATCTGAAAAACAGAAAGAGAGCATGTCAATAACCTAATGAATCATCTTAAAGAAATGGAAAAGGAAGAGCAGTCCAATCCCAGCTGCCATTCAATCCTGTAATTCCTCTGCTGGGCATATACCCAGAAGACCAAAAATCACAACATAACAAAGATATTTGTACCAGAATGTTTATTGCAGCCCAATTCATAATAGCTAAGTCATGGAAAAAGCCAAGTGCCCATCGATCCACGAATGGATTAATAAATTGTGGTATATGTATACCATGGAATACTATGCAGCCTTAAAGAATGATGGAAACTTTACCTCCTTCACGTTTACATGGATGGAGCTGGAACATATTCTTCTTAGTAAAGTATCCCAAGAATGGAAGAAAAAGTACCCAATATACTCAGCCCTACTATGAAACTAATTTGGGGCTCTCACATGAAAGCTATAACCCAGTTACAACTAAACAATAGGGGGAAGTTGGAAAGTGGGGGTGGGTAGAGGGAGGGGGATCGGTGGGATCACACCTGTGGTGCATATTACAGGGGTATTTGCGAAACTTGGTAAATGTAGAATGTAAATGTTTTGGCACAGTAACTGAGATAACACCGGAAAGGCTATGTTAACCACTGTGATAAAAATGTGTCAAATGGTTTATGAAGTGAGTGTATGATGCCCCATGATCATATCAATGTATACAGTTATGATTTAATAAAAAAAATAAATAAATAAAAAATAAAAATTAAAAAAAATTAAAAAAAATAACCAAAATTAAATCAGAATTTAATTTAATGAAACAACAAGTTGGTTCTTTGAAAAGATAAATAAAATCCGTAAAAAGAATTTGAAAAGCACTCACTGCCATAAGAGGTCCCTGACACCGTGTGGTTGCTTAAGTGTGCGCGCGTTTATGTCCACCTTCCTTATACGTTAGAATGGTCTTTGGCATGTAAGAGTTAACATTCAGTTTCAGTGACTAGTAAGCCTCCTCAAAGAACAAAGTCATGTAACAGCCTGCAATGTGGCTAACATGCAAATTGGAACAACACACATTTCAAGGCTTCACGAGTGGCCTCTCAGTATTCATGCTGCAAGGCAGTTTTGTGTTTCTCTAGTTGTTTTCATGCAACGAGGAAGTGACAAGAATTTTATTTCCTTGCAGAAATTACCATACAAAGGGAGTCGAGTGTTAGAACTGGACATGGACATAAAAAGACACAGAGGAGTCTTAGTCTGGATACTCAGATTCCTGAGCGTCCAAGCTTGTGGCACCACTTGAGGGCTCTGCATCCTAGAGGAATTTCTGGGGGTTCTGCCTCTCTCTGGCTGAGTGCCAGCGTGTCTGTATTCCACCCTCATACAGAGTAACCTGTGAATCAGCTTTTGGAAGCAAGAAAGAGAAATCTTCATTTTTGTCTCTTTTCCTTGTGCAAAATGTTTTCTCCTTTGCCCTTATATTTGGGCTACCCAGAGAATTCTTTCTGGCCCTTTTAAGACTCTTTCTACATGTTCAACCATAGAAGTCCATCCCAGGTCCACTCTCTTCTATTTCAAAATTCAAAATTTATATGTTGGGCTCAGAACTAAAGACTCCTTTGGCTAAGCCATCAGTTTCCTGTTACATATCTAAATATGTCATAGGGATTGATGACAGGTATGTTCTGAAATGTTATTCCGGCAGGCACACAGGTAGTTCCTAAAGTGATCTCCATCTGAGAATAATACCCAGGTGTCCCAAAAGTCACCCCTAAAATCACCAGACATAGACAAAAATGGGAAACTGTAGCTAAGTGTACCTTTACTGATGATGCAAAATATTCATTACAAGATTTTACAAAATATTCTCTACATGTTGACTTTCTTTGTAAAGGAAAATTCTTACTTCCTTGTAAAATTTAATAATGAATATTTTGTAAATAAAGGTACATTTAGCTTTAATTTCCCTTTTTTTTATGTATTGCAACATCAGGGACAACTTTTGGGACACCCTGAAATATGAGTCTGTACTAGAAAAGGCAGTATTATGCTGGGAAGACCTAGTAATTTTAGCTTTAAACTAGACACTACCTAGTTTATATGCTAGTGCATGAAAAAAAATAAGCAAAATGAATTATAGTCTTGAAGGACTACAGAAATTTGGCAAATTGAAATCACTTAAAAAACTGAATATGTTAATTTCTAAGGGGCATTTTTATAAAAACAAAAAATGTTATCTAACTTATTTTTTTTTTATTTTTGAGACAGAGTCTCATTATGTCACCCTCAGTAGAGTGCCGTGCGTCACAGCTCACAGCAACCTCAAACTCTTGGGCTGAAGTGATTCTCTTGCCTCAGCTTCCCAAGTAGCTGGGACTATAGGCACCCCTCACAATGCCTGGATATATTTTTGTAGTAGTTGTCATCATTGTTTACAGGCCCAGGCCGGGTTTGAACTCACCAGCCCTGGTACATGTGGCTGGCACCCAAACCACTGAGCTACGGATGCTGAGCCTCTAACTTAAATTTTTACAGAATGGCGTGGTCCCAGAAATTTAAAAAATTAAAATCTTAAATTACCTTGTAAATAATCAAAACACATACTAATATAAGAGTTGTTTTAAGATTTTTATTTTTGATTATTATGGGTCCATAACAGTTGTAAATCTTTGTAGGGTAGGAAAAGTGTCTCTCCCTGAGATGGACATGTTGGCATTTCCCCCCAGGGCTTTGGCAGGAAACAAATCCCTAGGCAAAAGAAAGGGTGCTGGTCAGTGTCAGTGGGGAGGGCAGGTTTTTGTTGTTGTTTTTGAGACAGAGTCTCACTGTGTCTTCCAGGCCACAGTGCAGTGGCATCATCATAGCTCATAGCAACCTCAAACTCCTGAGCTCAAGCAATCCTCCTGTCTCAGCCTCCTGAGTAGCTCAAACTACAGTGCCCACCCCAAAGCTCAGCTAACTTTTTTAATTTTTAGTAGAGGCAGGATCTTTCACTTGCTCGGGATGTTCTCAAACTTCTGAATTCAAGGGCTTCTCCTGCCTTGGCCCATAGAATGCCGGGATTATAGGCGAGAGCCACTGTGATTTGCCAGGCCTATGTTTACAGCGTGTTGCAGAGAAAACTTATGACAGCACGTTGAGATGTGGTCATAGAAGTGGCAGTTTGAGGTGAAAAACTATAGTTGTAAGTCTTCATCAGATTATAACATAGAAAAAAAGTTTTTAAACTATATTTAAAAATTAAAAGTATACTATAAAAGCATATTATGGTGCTCACTTCGGCAGCACATATACTAAAATTGGAGTGATACAGAGAAGATTAGCATGGCCCCTGCGCAAGGATGACACGCAAATTCGTGAAGCGTTCCATATTTAAAAAAAAAAAAAAGCATATTATGAAGTCTATGTTAAAATAAGAAATACTGTAAAAGTATATTTTAAAATAAAAATTATGCTATCAAGTGTATTATAAATTATATTTTAAATGATTGAATTAGATGTTATGCTCTCTGTAATTGCTCTTTCAAATGTATGAAATATATTATGAATCATAAGCTACAACATATTACAGATGTGTTAGCCCTATAGAATTGTTTAGCTAAAGACTCAGACCTGAGCAGAACTGGTTGTGGTCTTCAAAAATGTTACCCAAATTCCCTAATACTTACGTGGTGTGGTGGGAACTGGATGAAATGATAGAGGAAAACCTACCAAGGTATAACATGTTCTCAGTAAATGTTTTTCATCTGCCTTTCACCCTTTGAGTTTGTTCGGAAGTAAGTCGGTACTATCATATATATGTGCAAAATTTCAAAGGCTTCAAACCATAGGACTTGTTTTCTCACTTGTATATCTAGGGTCACCTCATGTTCTGCAGGGC
Organism: Nycticebus coucang; assembly: GCF_027406575.1. NCBI lineage: Eukaryota > Metazoa > Chordata > Mammalia > Primates > Lorisidae > Nycticebus > Nycticebus coucang. Next base: position 86,204,183 of record NC_069785.1, read on the forward strand.
TTAATACTCTACGTGTATATAGTGAGCTTGACGACGTGAATCTAAAGGGCATTTGTGTTCCCCATAGTAGGGTGCTGTGGCATGAATCCCAAAGATATCTCCTATCATTTAGTGGACACAGCATGCCACAGTCGCAATGAAAAGAAATAACAGTCTCCCTGCACTAGAAAGAAAATTATTTTTAAAAAGTTCTGAGTGCCTACCCTCGATGAATCCCCAACAATTAAAACAAGGGCCTGAGCACCTAGACAGATTTAAAGCAGGAGTAGCTGCAGTGTCAATGGTGGAGACATAAAGGATGTAGGAGAGGAAAACCAGAGGCAGGCTGTAAACAACCACGGAGGCTCCGTGGGAAGGGCCCGAATGAAGGAAGTCAAGGAAACATAAAAGAGAGGAGGATGTGAACAAAAGGTCACTGGCCAGGAGGAGAATTGAACTGGGGGTAACTATGTGGCCGGAACCCAGAGACATCCTCACTCGCAGTGCCAGCTAAGTCAGTTTTGGAAAGGTCATGCTTTTACCTGGCACAAATTCTGTGTTGTGTCTACCTGCTTGGATGAGGCCGGGAAAATGTTTCTAGAGTCTAGTCTTTTAAACAAGGATTTTAGGGTTGGTGCTGCTTATTCTCTCCTACGAGGAAGTATTTGGGTCTTTGTAGCTAACTACAGAAAACTGAACTCATTCGGCGGTCCTTCCTGGTCTTTAGAGTGTCATCCCCTGTTGTTGCCTCAGTGTCTCTGCCCTCCTCCCCCACCTCCATAATGTGTCTCTGTCAAGTGGAAGGAATGAGATAATCCTGGAAAGGATGTAGAATCTTTTGAAGGAACCTGTGACACCGTCTAAGCTGGTTCTATCAAGAGTGATTGAAATGTGAAGGGTGCCCTTCAGTTTCCTATGCCAGGCCTACTAAATCCTCAGGACTCTAAAAAGTATAAAATTTCATAAAGCTTTTCGCACTTTCTATGAGTTGTGGACTTTAGCTCATAAGTTGCATATTAAGTGGTTGGTAATATTCTCAAAGAGAAATAAGTGTTCTGGCCTTCAGTCCTCTGCTATTAACACTCTCGGTGGTAGCATTGGCCATCATCTTGCTACCAGCATTCCCAAAGAGCGCAAGAGCTGCCAGCAAAGCTCATCACCTCCAAAAAGTGTGACATCAGAAAAGCAAGAGTGTTTTACTTAAATGACAGGAAGTATAGATTGTTTTCACATTCTAAACCAGCCTGGGATCTCAGTGCTTGGAATAGTTAAAAGATAATGTAAACTGTGTCTCTGCTCTGGATGCTATCAGCTTTGATAAGCATAAGTTTGTATAATTGGTTGTTTGGGCCTCTGTGTATTCTCTCTTGTCAGAAGCAGAACTGGATGACAAAAGGTCAGAACAAGGAGCTGTAACTCATTAGTCCTCAGCATGCTGAGGTCTTAGGTTGGGGGCAGTGGCCAGCAGGCCAAGTGAGGATGTTGGGATGTTCCTGGGATCCAGGACCAGAGAGCCAGACTGATAAGGAAGGGTCAGTCGGAGTCATGCAGAGATGTGCTACTAGTGGTCAGAGCCTGGGAGCAGGGCTGGGGGAGGGCAGAGTCATGCAGTTAGTGCTTTACACAGAGCCTCCTGGAGTGGGGCTGGCATCCGGCTCATGCTGGCTCACCAGGTCTTGTGCTTTGGTGCAGAACTGTGTCTGCCAGGATCACCAAGCTGGGGTACCATGTGGCTTCGCCTATGGGAGATAACTTTCTGCTTTCTACAAAGGCCAACAGTAGGCTAGTAGTCACTCTGCCAGGGGGTCTTCTTTACCACACTTTGAGGCTGTATCTGTAGCAAGATGCTAAATAGATGGTCTTTAAAAAACGTGTTAAATGATTAGGCGGGATTAGGAAATGGCAGATGTTTTAAGTATAATAACATCAGGGAAACATAAGCACTAATGCAGTTTCTGATTCCACTTTTGGGATTTTCTATGGCTTTTGGTGGCCAATCTCAAGCCCCATCTGAGAGAAGAGGCTAATGAAGACATCTGGTGAGGTGGAGAGAGCAAAGCAATTTCTGTGATTCCCCTCCGGGTCTCTCCATACCTTCACCCCATAAATATTTATTTGAGTCCAGGTTCTCGGGTTATATAATCTTTTCTTAAAAGAGCAAGTATAGAAGAGCTCAGATCCAGCTGTCATTTTGGGAGCCACAAGACTTTATATAGGGGGAAGAAAGTTTGAGATTTGGGACCACAACAGAAGAAGAGCTCAGAACTCTTCTTGAGTCCTGGGGTATCTGAAGTAGTAGAAAACCTCTGTGGGGCAGGATAAGGCAATGAAAATGCCAGCAATTTGAGGGGAGTAAATGTTTTTTCACTAACTTTTGGCAGGAAAGAAGCACAGTGTATCCATGTTAGAGTTTTCCTCTGAACCATCTGGACTAGTTCCTATTACTTTGCCATTTTATGGCTATGAGTAATGAGAGATGAGCACATTCTCCCCAGAACTCCTATGAAAATGTCAAATGCTAAGGCAAGGAAATGGAAGAACTTTCCCAATTCTGGTGCTTCTTCATTAAATCCAGCCATTCTTCTTGCTTCCCACCAGTGACACCCATGAACATACCAAAACAATTTAATTAGAGCAAAAGCAGAGTCCCTCCTCTCCATGGGACAATTCTCGAGTGCCCTTCTTGTCTAGACTATATTGTTCTCATGTCTAACCACAGAAACCTCTTAATCATGTAACATCTAGCTCTCGGTTCTCCGTCCCTTCCTCCCATCCCATCTGTCACAGCCAGAGTAGACCACAAAGCACGGTCATGCTACACCATTAATTTTTCTTTTTTTTTTTTGCATTTTCTTTTGCCATTTTATTATTATTATTTTTATTAGTATTAAATCACAGCTGTGTACATTAATGCGATCATGGGGCACCATGCACTGGTTTTATAAACAGTTCGACACATTTTCATCACACTGGTTAACATAGCATTCCTGGCATTTTCTTAGTTATTGTGTTAAGACAATCATATTCTGCATTCACCATTCATTTTTCTTTTGCTTTTCAGCATTTTGGATGTCCCTTACATAATTTTCCTTTCAGTTGCCAGTATTTGAGTTAGCACCTTATTTCCTCTCTCTTGCAAATCTTTTTGGTTTGGTCTTGTTTACTGTACCAGGAACAGACATCTTCACTCTGTATACCATGTAGGCAACTTTCCTCTGGTCACCTTGACTCACTTAAGACCCACTGCAGGGTATTCAACTAATTCTAACTTCTGTGTAACTTAATTGGCCAACACCAAGATTGGTGTAATTTATGAGGCTGTCTGGAGTGCCAAATACTGAATTTGGAAGAGGAGGTAGTTTCTACATTCCCCCAAACTCCCTTTCAGCAACTGCCTTTTGTCAAGGTGGGCATGCTTTGTCTTTGGAAATTAAATTGGCAAAATTGACCCAAGGATGGGAACAAGCAGAGATTTTGGAGTAAGTATTCTGTAATTTAATAAAGATCCCTCAGTAGTAATCTGGATATAAAAACATTTGTGTGAAGTGGAAAATCACCTTGCACTGGTTCTCACCTTGGCCTTGTTATTGTTTTGCCTTTATTTGTATGTTGTCCTACGACATGTGTTCATTTGTTCCTATTCTTAATTTCCTCTTGTCCACTGTAAATCACCACTAGATTGCTAGTAAATGAATTCAAGGGTGGAAGCTTTCTAAAAATACAAACTTTGTGGCACCTGCTGTGAAGGCAGAATCATTTTTGATATGGAATTATTATTGGTGATAAGATACATTCTTACAATGACTGAAAAATAGGACATTTTAGTAGGGATAGATAAGGTTAGGTGACCTTAATTGTTAACTCAATTGTTAGTTTGCAAACAGCTATTCTTATCTCGTAGCTGTTTCCTAGATAAGATTATAACATTATGGGATTTACTTAATTAGAATGAATTTTTTTTCTGTTCTTAATATCAAGATGACTTTCATGTTCTCACAAAGCAAATAACTCACTGTTGCTTAAAATCAAGATGTGCATTAATGTGTACATGAAAGATAATCCCTTGATTGAAAAAAGGGTAATTGGGGTTAGCTTCAGCTGGTACAGAATCATGAAATAGCTTTGATAGATTTAGCATATGGATAAATCCTTTCTCCAAACTTCCCATGATGAAGACTATCTTTCAGTTGGATCCTTTAAAGAATTTGACGCATAAAGAAAAAAATCTTATCAGGCATAAAATGTTTGTCCATTTCCTCTTGATATAAATAATGAATTCCCTATCCTATTAACAAAGGTTGAACTGATGTATACAAAAGAGATGGGGTTCCAGCTTGGGTTTTGTCCCCTTTTCTTTTGCCTATTTATTTCATGTTGGCTTTCAAGCTAACAAAAACAAATTCAGATTGCTTCCTCACTAGAGTCATCATCTGTCATCTATTCTTATGACACTGCTCATTAATAAGATTTGTCAAATAATAGGTTCTAATGTTTAGTCACTTCATGGATATCATTTTTAAAACTGATTTCCTTTCACTGTTACAAATAATATTTATTTTGGGAAAGAGTAATGACAATTGAAATAATTACCATTTTCTTTAACCTATTTGCCCTGAAATTAAATGTTTCATCTACAAAAAGGCTTCATTAGACATATCAGGACTTGGAAATGTAACTATAAGACTCTCAATACAGCATTATAATCATAAGACATTTGACTAATACAGAAATGGGGTAATGTGAGTCCAAGCTAGCATGAGGGAAGAAGGAGTTTAAAGGAAAGGACGAATCACCAAAAAAAATTTACCAAGGCAGGGCAGTGCCTGTGGCTCAAAGGAGTAGGGCACTGGCCCCATATACTGGAGGTGGCGGGTTCAAACCCAGCCCTGGCCCCCCAAAAAAAAAAAAATTATCAAGGCAAATTGGTCTAAACTAATAATAAGGTGGAATATATTTGTAGGGAGAAGAAGGCAGAAATCAAAGCTGACTGAGATTTCAAGAATGAACAATGATCATAACATAGCCAAAAAGATCAAATAGGACCCTGGTATAAAGGTTTGTAAAAAGTTTAGGTTTGGCAGAAGAGAGAGGGACATACTTCAATGGAAATATGTAGTAGGAAATAGAAGTGAGACTGTAGTGATAAGAGCAGATCAGAGCTAGAAATTTAGGTCGGTAAGTCCCTCCAGAGACATGAATTTACTTAGCATTCATTCTTCTCCTTATCTCTCCCTTTTCCCCATTTTGTTGGCTTCCACGTTCAAAGAAACATTTAATTAAATTAAAGGGAAAAGACTAACTTTAGACCACTTTGACTGATGGACTGGCTCATTAGTTGACTGGTTGGTTGGGTGGTTAGTTGACTAATCATTCATGGGGGCTTCATAAACCAGAGAATTGTTGTTTTCAATACAGTATTCAACGCAACATGAGTCTGCCTTTGAAGAACTTAAAATCTAGTGAGTTTGGGGTGTTTTGTCTATCTATTGCTGCCTAACAAACATCCCAAAACTTGGCCACTTAAAACAATAACAATTCTTTATTTCCTCATGATTCTGTAATTTTGCCAGGGCTCTATAGGGAAGCCTGTCTCTATTTATGAAACCTCAACTGAGGGTAGAATATTAAAGATGACTTTTTCAGCCCCTGTTGAGACAGCTTGAGAAGAAGGTGATGCTTGAGCTGAGTTTTGAAGGCTAAATACAGAGAAAATGTGGAGGGAGGAGAGAGAACCTAAGAAAAAGACGTGTCTTCTGGAAGGCTGAGAAGCAGGATACAAGGGGTGCATGCAGGGATTTGGAAGTAGGTCGATGGCATAAAAGGACTGGAAGAGAGGGGCAGAAATAGAAATGTGATTAATTGGAGAGACCGAGTCTACAAGAGCAAGCAGGGGCCAGATCACAAAGGGTCATGTTTGTTGAGCCAACAAGAGCCGAAAGCTCTTTTTCTGCCTCCATTGATGATGCCAACAGTTCAGGAGGTGAGGAAGAGGAGTTTTCAGGAATTCAGAAGGAGCAGGCTCAAGAAGGTAGGAAGAAAATCAGGAGAGAGGGTTATCACGTGAATTACAGGAGACGAGAGTTTTAACAAGGACAACCTGACCAACAGGGTCAATGCTCTCTCTAGTGAGGTAAAGGAAGACGAGGAATGAGTACATCCACTAGATTTGGCAGAGAAGTGGTAGTTGGTGGCCACCGTCAGACCAGTTTTAGTAGAAGCAGAAACCAGACTGTAATGAATTGAGCACTTAATAGTAATTAAGGAAATGGAAGGGAGGAAAAACAAACAGGAGTTAAATGAAGTTGGAGAGAATTAGTTTGTTTAAGATGGGGAGGCCTTGGCATACTTTTATATTTATGTTAGAAGTAAATGATAAATAATAAGAAGTACCTTATGGAGTGCTTATCGGGTTCCTGGATGAAGACATGGAAGCTCAGAGAAGTTGAGCAACTTGTTCCAGGTCATAGGGCTAGGAAGGTCAGGAACAGGAATTTGAACCTAGGTCCCACTTAACACAGCTGTGCTCCTGACCACTGTACCTGGTGACGATGACGATGATGATGATAAGGGAGGGGCTCTTACACTGGATTCCAGCTAATGAAAGGAACATTAGGTATACACAACCTATAATTATTGGTGCCTTAGTTTTCTCACGTTTAAAGGAACAGCTTCATAATGGCAGTTATTCATGAGCTATATCACAAATGAGCCAAAAATAAAGGAATAGCTAAAATATCTTTAAAAAGAGATGTTTTCTGTGTATAAAATTCTATTCTGTGTTTTAAACCTTTGTCAAGTTCTAAGGAAAAGTTACTAATAAATTACACCTAGAACGTGTAAGCTTTTCTACTTTAATGTGCCATGCCACCATTCTGCTTGTGAAGGTGGATGTTAAAATTACCTGTTTCTTAAGTCAGCCCATCTGTTTTAATCTGGAAGTTACACAGACAAAGAGCAAGTGTGCTCTGCCGTGGCTACCATGAGGAAGAATGATTATATTTTTGCATTTTTTTCATTTTAGAAAAGGGGAAATGTCTTATTTAAACACACTAAGGTATTAAACCCAGCTTGTGAAAAATGCTTACAAGCAGATTTTGTGATATTTTGATGACGGTTACACTGATATGGAGGTGAGAAAAAAGGCTCAAGGGAAAGGAAATTAATGATGGCTGGGAAGAAGCCAGCTGTATGATTATGTGTGTATGAGATCAGTTTTCAGAAAAACGTTTTTATTTTTCCTACCAGTGTCTTCAGTTGTCAAATATTAAAAAATAGAAATATGTCCAAAATAAAATTGGCCTGTGGGAAAGACAGCAGTTAAGGTTATCAAAACAACAGAAAACACTGAGTTATCTCGCCTTCTCCCAGCACCTGTGAGAAACCGCAGGCGGATGAAAAGGCCTGTGTTGCCAGCTGGGCCATCTGTTCCGGCTGCTGGCCTGGTCAGTGTTTGGAATGGAGACACCTGTCAGAGACATCCACGTGTTGTGGGAAGCTTAGTGGTTGGTGTTTTGGCAGGTCATTCTATTCTCTTTGAATCATAATGAAATGAATGTTTTGACATCTAAGAGGACTGCATATTCCCTCCAGTGGAATATGGAAGTGTGGTTTGGTTCTCTTATAGTGGTGGGTAATCCTCTAGTAATTAATGCAAACATCGTAACTTACAAAACTGAGAGATGTTCCCTCTGCCCTTGCTAACTCCAGTAATCGCTGCCTGATTTAGAAAACATATAAGAGAGAAGGATGAATAGCTAATTAAGGTAGCTAATATTTGTAGCAGGCATTATGTTAAACTCTTTGTGTATATTAGTTCAATTATTCTATTGAAAACACTGTCAAAGAATTGCCATTCATATGGAAATTAAAACCTGGAGAGTTTGAGTTACCCTAAATCATATAGATAGTAAACTGAGATTAGAATCTGGATTTCTCTAACTGTAGAACTGAGCCTTTTACCTATAAAGTTACACTTTCATACTTCTGAAGAGGATATAGTTAGTAATATCTTACAAGTCATGTCTTTTGTCCTTGGTGAACATTAGGGCCTCAGCCTGAGGTTCACTGTGTTAATAAAAGCCTGAGTTATGACTTAACTCCTGAGTTTGTGTTTGAAAATTGACCAAGAGTAAAGTCAACCTCTGATCATCTGCCTGCCCGTCAGGAAAGGCGTAACTCATAGAAAATCAATCTGGGTCTGGTCTGCAGTCAGAAGCATAGATTCTTCTGGAGAGAGATATTTGGACAGATATTTTTAAAGAGGACCTTGGTGATCTACCTTTCTTGAAGACAGGAAAATAAATTTGATGGTGTTTCTCTACTGACTGTTAGTGTTTTAATATTGCACCCCATCACAATGACTGTGTAACTTTGATATACAAAGTGTAACTTTGAGCTGTTAGAGCTCAAAAATTTCAAGCAAGACCTTGAGTCTCACACTTCCAGTTGTGCCCCAGCGCCTGCCGCTGGAGAGGCATTCACAGGCCTCTATCCAGCACCTCAGGTGGGGTCTCTAGTAGACTCACCCACTCTTTACAGTGGGCAGTGACTCCTCTGTCACTTACTGGATGAGTCATCTCCCAGGAACAGTTCTGAAAAATATGTACCCGAAAGTTGGGAAAGGGAGTAAACACCAACAATTGATAAATATCCAACAATTTGATAAATATTTACCAAAGTAGACACCAAAGATACGTTATTGAATAAGTCCCAGTCCTAGAGTTTTGGTGAACTGCAGTTGGCTGTGTAAAGGGTGCCGGGGAGCAGGCGAGAGGGGCAAAGTTTCTTCTTAGCTAAGTTTCATCTTCACACCCACAGATGCTTAATTGCAGGTGTGAAATGGAGGGCTCAGGAAAGAGAGAGGTGCTCTAGAAAGAGAGACCAGCACATGGCAAGGCCTGGAGGACAGAGAGATACTGCAGTTTTTTGTTTTTTTTTTTTTGCAGTTTTTGGCCAGGGCTGGGTTTGAACCCACCACCTCTGGTATATGGGACTAGCGCTCTACCCCTTTGAGCCACAGGCGCCGCCCGAGATATTGCAGTTTTAATAACTGGAAGAAGTTTAGTGTGACGGAGAGGAGATGGAAGGTGGGGGGCCTGAGAACAAAGCTCGTGTCAGACTTTGATGGTCTCATGGACCATACGAGGGAGTGGGGCCTTGAGGGTGTGTCAGCAGGGAATTCATGTGACAGATTTGTACTTTAGGAAGATGATTTGGGGAGTAGGGTATAGAGAATTGGGTGGAGAAAGTCAGGAATGGAGGAGGGAGACCCTTGGCAGTAATCTGGGGGGAAATGATAAGGGCTGAGCAGAGGGGTGACAGAGGAAAGGGAGAGCAGTGCATGTGCTTAGGAAGCTTTATTTTTTATTTATTTATTTATTTTATTAAATCATAGCTGTGTACGTTAATGTGATCATGGGGCACCATACACTGGTTTTATGGACCGTTTGACACATTTTCACCACACTGATTAACATAGCCTTCCTGGCACTTTCTTAGTTATTGTGTTAAGACATTTACATTCTACATTTACTAAGTTTCACATGTACCCTTGTAAGATGCACCGCAGGTGGAAGCTTTAGAGACTCAAAACCTGTGAGTTTGGAAATGAAATTGAGGAAAGCGATAGGTTGAGATAATGTTCGGGTTTCTGATCTGAGTATAAGGTGATCGTCTTCACTCTGACAAGGAACATACTAAGAGCAATAATTGAGTCCAACATGCTGGAATATTCAAATGGCAGTGTCCAATATGTGACAATAAAGAGCTCAATGCAAATGAATGCTTTCACAGATGACAAACAGGAGTGGAGGATTTCACTGTGCAGCAGAAAGTGTTAACAGAGGTATGCATTAAACCCTGAGGTGTACCAGTATTTGTAGGAGGGACAGAAGAAGAATTTGCAAATGACACTGAGAAGAGACAGGTAGGAGTCAGGAGACCCTGGGATTGGTGGACGGGGGGATTCAGGGGCCAAGGAGTGGAGCATTTCCAGAAGGGTGAGGAAGTCAGCAGGTCAAAGGTGTGGAGAAATCAGGTGAAGTAAAAACTGGGAAGTGTCCATAGGATTCAGCAACATAGAGGTTGTTGGTGACCTTGAATTTGATTTTCTGTAGAAAGTAGTAAGTGAAAGTAAATAGCCTTTTTTGGATTTTTATTTTAAAGTCTAAAGTAGTGGTTTTTCACCTAGGGTTTATTTTTGTATTATTATTATATTATTATTATTATTAGACAGATTCTTGCTCTATCACTGAGACTAGAGTGCAGAGATCATAGCTGACTATAACCTCAATCTCCAAGCAGTCTTCCTGCCGCAGGCTCCTGAGTAGCTGGGACTACAGGTGCTACTCTACCTAGCAAATTAAAAAAAAATTTGTAGAGACAAGGTCTAACTATGTTGCCCAGGCTGGTTTTGAACTCCTACTCTCAAATAATTCTCCCACCTCAGCCTCCCAAAATGCTGGGCTTACAGGCCACCGTACCCAGCTTGGTCCTGTCTTTTTCAATAGCAGAAGTTTTGTCATTTGATTTGATAATTTTTTTGTTTTGAATCAATTTATTTTTCAGTTAGCATTAAGCATCATGTGATGTATTTCTGAAAAGAGCTCTCATTATTGAACTTTTATGGTGGAGATTAGTAAGTCTCATATTCATAAGTGAAAATGAAATCAGCCATTCACCAGGCTTTATCCTGTTAATGTTCAGTGCAATTATAAAGTATTACTGACGCCAGTAGAAGGTTCAAGAGCAATAAAAGCTTAATGATAGTAATAACTTACATTTGATAGTATATGTTTTGTACTTATCTATATATTTAAGCATGAATAAAAGCTTATAGACCAAAAGTCCTTTTAGAGGGACAGGAAATAACTATGATTAAGTGAAAAAAGTAATTTATGTTCTTTTTTTGCTTTTGACAATATATAGTAATCCCAAAATTAATACTGCATATCTTTATCTTTTTTTTAAACTTTATTCAAATTAATATGAGGGTACAATTTTTAGGTTATGTTGTTCTCACTTCCAGGGTGCGTTCCATTTGTAGAGGAGCTCCTCACCCAGGGAACGTGTTATACACCCTCACAAGGTGCACATTAGGGCGATCCCACCTCAAGCCCTCCCTCCCTCTGTCATCCGCGCCCCCCTGTCCACATCTCTGTTTTGTGTGAGTTTGCCCTTGTGTACAACCTTTCACAGGTATATGTATTCAGAAGATGAAACAAACATTTATTTGGGGGGATACAAAAGATATATTCTGACATCTTAATTGAATGCCTTAATGAAATGCCTTTCTTTCCATCTTTCGGCACAAGTTAATCCTAAAAAAAGTATCCGTAATGGCCAATTGTCAGAGCAAGTGAAAGACAGAAACTAGACTCTGTAGTCCTTTAGGAGCACATAATCAAACAGAGAAATAGCTATCCTGCACCAAGAACATGATGGTTACTCTGGGAATTCGGGTTGCTTTGTTGTCTTTAGATTGCTTCCTCAAGAATGCTTGCAGGAAAGTGGCTTTTATGTGGCGGTGCAGGGACTCTCGAGGGTTGTCTCTCACACATACTTAAAATATGAATTATGCCCTGAGTCTCTCAAATCTCCTCAGAATAATGTTATATCAAGGAAATTTCATTCTCTTGAATTTCTTCAGAATCATCTTACTCCAAGGAAATTTTATTTAGCAGGTCCCAAGGTGATTTCCATTCATCAATTATAAAAAAGAAGTCCAGGGCGGCGCCTGTGGCTCAGTCGGTAAGGCGCCGGCCCCATATACAGAGGGTGGCGGGTTCAAACCCGGTCCAGGCCAAACTGCAACCAAAAAATAGCAGGGCGTTGTGGCGGGCGCCTGTAGTCCCAGCTGCTCGGGAGGCTGAGGCAAGAGAATCGCTTGGACCCAGGAGTTGGAGGTTGCTGTGAGCTGTGTGAGGCCACGGCACTCTACCGAGGGCAATAAAGTGAGACTCTGTCTCTACAAAAAAAAAAAAAAGAAATCCAGGGTTTTGAGTTTTCACTGGGTTGCAATCTTTTGATGTTTCCAGACTATGCCTAGAAAAACATTCTTAAGTCTCCTGTACATTTTCCTTTGCTGTGATCATTTATGAAGTAAGCCATAGGTTTATGTCCACTTTGTAGTTTTAAAGAGGCATTTTAAGTTTGCTTAGACTGTGATTAATCTCTAGCATTTGGGGGGTATAGTAACAACCTGTAGTTAATGTTTGAACAGTCTTTCAAGATGTGGTCTGCTAAGAATTGGAATTGGAAATTTTCTATGCAAAATTATGCTTATTCCTTGTGCTCAGAATGTAAATGATAAATGATTATATGAATAATTAGCATTGTATCTCATTGGTTCAATTTCTGATATTAGTAAAGTGGATATAATTTCTAATATGGACACTAGTGTTTGAAGCCTCTGGTAGCTCTCCAGAAGTATGGAAATGTTGAAATACATCCATCAGCGAGTGAATCAAACTATCAATCAGGGATTGCCATCTCTTGTAAAGGTGAAATGATAACTATGTCAGTGAAACAGGTTGCTGACGTGTTGTTTTGCTCTTCTCTTTCTCTCAATCCTAGTCTACTCTTACTTCATATTTGATGCATAAAATAAAACGTTTCCCACAGGAGTTCTTTGTGACCCTTTGCAGTCCTTGGCTTGATGGGCCAGGACACTGCCTGCTGTCCCTCTTCTTCCCACCATGGTCTGTGGTGGAGCAATGAACAAAGCCCGACACTGAGACAAAGTGCTCTGAAGCCATTGACCTAAAAATAGGTGTCTGTTCTATGGTAATATGACAGATAGAGCTTTTTGCTTTGGAAATAAGTTCTTTGTGGCTAAAGATTGTGTGGGGCATCCGTTCTGTGTATCACTAAAAATAGTTCATGTGATAAGTAGTAAAATATAGATTGGGTTGTTGTTATTTATTTGTAATTGTAATTTTCCACTTATGAAAACAATTTGAGACTACTTACAATGGGATAATAGGTAAAAAGGGAGTTCCCATAGTAAAGAATGAGAAGAAACCACTTAGGTAGAAAGAGAGCTAGAGATGCAAATTAAGTCTAGTTAATTACTCTACCCTGTTTCCCCGAAAATAAGACAGTGTCTTATTTTAAGGTGTGCTCTCAAAGAAGCGCTAGGTCTTATTTTCAGGGAACGTCTTATCTTTCCTGTAAGTAGGTCTTATTTTAGGGGGATGTCTTATTTTCAGGGAAACAGGGTAGTTGAATACTAGGTTTAACTCTGAGGCATTTCCCCCTTAGCCATGATGAAGTACTGGTACTTGGATAGATAGCTCACCTTAATCAATTTTAAAACTGGACAAAATATATGTAGATACTGTTTTTTTTTTTCCCTTTTGCAGTTTTTTGGCTGGTGCTAGGTTTGAACCCGCCACCTCTGGCATATGGGGCCGGTGCCCTACTCCATTGAGCCACAGGCATCACCTAGGTGGTTACTGTTTTTATGTACAGGCAGTGCAATATGGAAAGTGAGCTGTATGATTGCCTCAGTTTTCTGCCTGAGAGTAGTTTCTTAACTGCGGAGCAATGAGTTGGTTTCCAAGAAGAGCACAGTGGTCCTACTGAGACCAGGAGGCAAAGACCTGAGTTTGGGCCAGGTGAATTGGCCATCTGTAGGATGGGGAGCCAGGGGAACTGCTCAGAGGTAGGGCTGCAGAGGTCTTCATATAGTTGCTCATGAGTATTGGATTAAGAGCTAAACTGTACACATGCAGGAAGAGACCACATGCTGCTTTTCAGACTGTGGTGCCCATAAGGTTGAGAACAGAATAGAGATGCTGGAGGGTGAGCAGGGCTAGAGGACATTGAAGGTCTGGCCTTACCAGAATGAAGAGATGTCTAGGCACCAATCTGGGATACCAGAAAGACCAGAAACGCCATGCCTTAGCAGTAAGGACATAACCATGAGTAAGACCTCCTCTAAAACCATCAATCCTTGATAGAGATCCTCAAGGAGGATGGAGTTTGGATGCTGAATCCAAACTCAGCAATTTAAAAGGACTTGGGAAATTCCCTGGGCATTCTACAGATCTGCCCTAGCAAAACTTTTATAATGCAAGTCTTACCCAGGTACCTAAGTTTAAGATGGTCTTCCAGGTAGTTGAATTGCCTACCCCAAAATAATCACATGCACTCTCTAATAAATCAGAACTACCTGACAGAGCACACAGGAGCAGAGGGAAGCAAAAGTCATTGGAAACCAAGGGGGAGGGACATGGAAGGAGAGGTGTACAATGCCTATTGGGTACAATGAACAGTATTTGTGTGATGGACTCGTTTATAGCCTGACTCAAGCTATGTAACAAAAACATTTGTACCCTCTTAACATTTTGAAAAACAAAACAAAACAAAAATCTCTTCAGAGAAAAAGAACAGAAACCAGACTCTCTGCAGGGTATCATCAGCAATGTGTATATGGAAATAGCAAAACAGGACCTATTGTCAAGCAAAGAAAAAAAGAATTCAATAGAAACCAATCCTGAGATGGCCCAGATGTTGGATTTAACAAAGACGGCAAAGCAGCTATTATAAAAATATACCAAAAAAGGTACAAAGAACTAAAGTAAAATATATTCAAAGCACTAAACGAAAACATAGCCACAGTGAGTTTAATATGTAGAGAATGTTGAGCGAAATAGAAAGAATAATAGAAGAACCAATATGAAACTTTAGAACTGAAAAGTATGATGTCTGTAATGAGTAATTCATTGGATGATCTTAAGTGCATAGTAGAGATGGCAGAAGAAAGAGTCAATGAACTTGAAGACAAATCAATAGGAATTATCCAATCTGCAGACCAAATAGAACAAAGTTTGAAGAAAAACCTCAGGGACCTGTATGAAAAAATAGGATTTCCAGAAGAAGAAGAGAGTGAACAACATTTGAAAAACTAATGGCCCCACATTTCCCAAATTTGATGGAAAACATTGATTTACAGATTCAAGAAGTTTAGTAAATGTCAAACAGTGTAAATATACATTTGTAAATAGGCATCCTGTCATAAGCTAGAAAGTAAAGGGCGGCGCCTGTGGCTCAGCAGGTAGGGCGCCAGTCCCACATGCTGGAGGTAGCAGGTTCAAACCCAGCCCTGGCCAAATTAAAAAAAAAAAAACAACAAAAAAACCCTTTAAAAAAAAAAAAGCTAGAAAGCAAAGATAAAAAGAAACTAAAGGAGCCAGGAGGAAAAAAAGACACCTTCTGTGTAAGTGAAAGTCACTGCTTACCTCTTATCAGAACAGTGAAAGTTGAATTACATTAGTGATGCTTTGGATGGTAATATTAAATTGCTGAAGGAAAAAAAATCTGTAAGCCCAGAATTCTATATCCAGCATAAATATCCTCAAAATAAAAATTAAAAAGTTATTTTCAAATAAACAAAAGCTGAAATATTTCCTTGTTAGACCTATACTGTGGGAGATTCTAAAAGGCATTATTTCCATACTCTGTATTCTCTTCATATCATATAAATTGTTCTCCTTTTACTAAAAGACATTATTTTTTTAAAAAGGAAATAATAGGAGGAGGAATCCTGAATCTATATGTAGTAAATGAGTTGTAAAGAAGAGCACTGAAAAATGTATAAAAGTGGGTGACAAGTGCCCGTCGATCCATAAATGGATTAATAAATTGTGGTATATGTACACCATGGAATATTATGCAGCCTTAAAGAAAGATGGAGACTTTACCTCTTTCATGTTTACATGGATGGAGCTGGAACATATTCTTCTTAGTAAAGTATCTCAAGAATGGAAGAAAAAGTATCCAGTGTACTCCACCCTACTATGAAACTAATTTATGGCTTTCACATGAAAGCTATAACCCAGTTACAACCTAAGAATAGGGGGGAGGGGGAAAAGGAAGGGAGGGAGGGGGGAAGGTGGGCACAGGGAGGGAGATTGGTGGAATTACACCTGCGGTGCATCTTAAAAGGGTATATGTGAAACTTAGTAAATGTGGAATGTAAATGTCTTGGCACAATAACTAAGAAAATGCCAGGAAGGCTATGTTAAATGAAAGTGAGTGAATGTCATGTATGATGGGCTTTTTCTCCTTGTAATTTCTTAAAGAAGAAAACACAATTCTATTAAAATGTGAGGTTTAAAATGCCCGTTTATTGTACCAGTTCACACCTGACCCTTTACACATGCTTCCTCACCCTTCCAGGTTCTTACAATTTTATACTTCACATTCTATACTTTACAAAATTTATGAGGTTACTATTTACCCTCAAGCCTTTGCACATAAAGGACAAAGACTTAATTAAGAAAAAAAGGTGATAAACTTATACCCAGCCATATCAACAATTATGTTAACTGTAAGTAGATTAAACACTACAACTAAAAAGAAGATTTCATCAGACTGTATATAAAAACCAAAGATCCACAAAATCTTGTCATAGGAAATGCAGTTTAAATAGAAAAAGACAAACAGGTGGAAAGCAAAAGGATGAAAAAAGATATACCATGCAAACAATAAGTATAAAAATGGGTGTGACTATATTAATATGAGACAAAATATTAAAACTCATTAAATATTCTTTATGAACAACAAAAAGTGGAATTCAATAAGAAGTTATAATGATACTAAATATTAATTAACATATATGTGTGACATTTAACAGGTTCAAAATTCATGAAGCAAACCTGAAAGAACTAGGGAGAAATAGACAAAGCCCAAACCATAGTGGAAGATGTAACACTGAGTTCCATAGCATACCAAGCAAAAAGAGTATCGTAATTTTTGTCATTTGGTTCTGTCTGATTAGTGAAGGGTGATCTGGATGTGTAGACTTTCTCTAGGACTAAATTCTGGGATGGATTTATGGCAAAAGACAATGTCTTACCAGATCAAGATTCTGAAATAGTGTAGAAACAATCTTGAAATGGAATTTCTTATCTTTATTTTCTATAATAAAATTAATAATGTATAGTAAATTCATTTCTATATGGTGGTAGGTTTTGAAAGCATTATTTTACTGCTCTTTTAGTTTATTTATCTCAACACAGAATTAGAGTCTGGGAAGCCTAAAAATATTTGACATGGCCCTTAGAAGCTTTCTTTCGACATCCAGTTTTTCAAACATGCATTTAACTCAGTGAGTTTGAGGCTGAATTTCCAAATTTGTTCCTGGTTCCTGACACCCTATTTTACTGATTGAAAAGAAATCCATGTGTTTTAGGTTACAGATATGCAGGTGCCTTTTCATTATAAAAATCCAGTCACTGTATATTCATGTCCACGTGGAGTACCATCCACTTAGGTATGGAGGGGGCCTTAAGCGGTGCCTTTGGGTAGGGCCAAATTTTTTCTCAAAATAGAGCTTTAAATTTTGTGAAGCACTTGGATAGAACAGGAGGGCACTTGGCGCCAGGAGGAAAAAAGACTTTGGAAAGGGAGGTGGGGAGGACAGAGTGGACGGATTTGGCTGACTTCACAGCGTTGCCTGGGGTCTACTCTGGTTTGGAATATGAATTAGGTGGTTCGTGATTGGTAAACATTGTTTTATCACATACAGAAAATTGGTAGTTTTTTTCCCTCTCTCATTATTCTATAAAATGAAATAAAGAGTATATGCACTTGTATGATTACTAAACATTATAGCCTCCTGCAGTCAAGGAGAGATTACATTTCAGGATGGCACAGAAGGAAATAAGCCAAATCAGGAACAGCACCAAAGATTTTTAAAATAGCATATTTGAAGGTAAGAATTCTGACCCAAATATTAATTTAGTTACTTTAGGTGAATAAATACTAATTTTTCTTCTAGGAGATATTTCCAGATATTCCCAGTTAAATTTTTGTCCCTTTCTTTCTTTCTTTTCTTTAAATTTTTGTCCTTTTCCAATCTAAGTTTAATAGTTACATAGACAGCTTAGTGGCTTTGATCTACCATATTTTAAATAGTTGTAATATATATTCCAAAACAAAAATTATCACACAGAATCTTCTTTGATATAATATTTTTATGCCCCAAAGACACATAATAAGCCTGTATGTATTTTTTATTTTTTATATTTTAGTAAAGCAATATAATGAACTAATCTTTATCTTAGGGGTTGACATTTTGGGGGACTATTATCAAACTGGGAAATATAAATTGTCTACTTTAACAAGTTTTTTAAAAAATGAAAGTACTGCTTCATGGTCTGAATGCGCTGTGTGCAGCATAAGAGTACATAAATAATTTTTATTTTGTAACAAGATCCACACAGAAATGTTTAAATTGCTTCAGGTAAATGTTAACTGTCATTTATTCAGCTGTTGTAGAACTTGTGTACCATCAATTCAGTTATGCTTGTGGGTTAGAAGCAATCTGTTCACTCTTGCCTGTTCTTTCTTTCTCTTAAGGTTGCCTAATTTTAAACTGTACAACTATAATTTACATATCTTCCTGTTTGGTTTGATACACGAACTATATTGATCTTTTAGGGCAGTAAACAGGGATGGCTAATGATTCTTTCTGTAATTACTTAATGAACAAAGCACCATCTAGTTCTGTGACTCTAAAGTGTTTGCATTCCATGGTATACATATACCACACTTTATTAATCCATTCATGGGTTGATGGGCACTTGGGCTTCTTCCATGACTTGGCTATTATGAATTGAGTTGCAATGAATAATCTGGTGCAAATATCTTTTTTGTAAAGTGATTTTTGGTCTTTTGAATATACTCCTAGCAGAGGAATTGCAGGATCCAAAGGCAGGTCAATTTTTGGATCCCTGAGTGTTCTCCAGACTTCTTTCCAAAAGGAACGTATTAGCTTGCACTCCCACCAGCAGTGCAGAAGTGTTCCCTTTTCTGCACATCCACATCAACATCTGTAGTTTTGGGATTTTGTTATGTTGGCTAATCTTACTGGAGTTAGATGGTATCTCAAAGTGGTTTTGATTTGCATTTCTCTGATGATTAAAGAAGAGCATTTTTTCATGTGTCTGTAGACCACGCGCCTGTCTTCACCACACCTATGACAAGGGTACAAGTCAAATCTGTCAAGTGTAGAACATAAATGTCTTAACACAATAATCAAGTAAATGAGGTGAAAGCTATGTTGATTGGTTTGATCTTAACCACGTCAGATTGTATAAAAAAAATCAACACATTGTACCCCACATACGCATAAATGTATTCATGATCTATGTGTATTTGACTTAATAAAGTGTTTGTTTGTCAGGGGGTAGGGAAGGCTATACAGATGTCACAGAGGGCTGACACGATGATCCCCTGGATGGTGTAAGGAAAATGTTAGAACTTCAATTTATTGTTAGTTTTATCATTATTCTATCCTTTCATGACTTCTAATTTGGGGTGTATTTTATAATGTGCATGATCTAATAGAATAGCAATGAGAGCATTGTTTTATAAAGTGAAGACACACATCCTGAGGTACACATTATAGAAATATTTTGTTAATAGAGATGCCTGATTGTTTTTTTTTTTGAGACAGAGTCTTACGCTGTCACCTTGGATAGAGTGCCATGGCGTCATAGATCACAGCAACCTCTAACTCTGGCTCAAGCGATCCTCTCCCCTCAGTTTTTCTATTTTTAGTAGAAGGGGGTCTCGCTTTTGCTTAGGCTGGTCTCAAACTTGTGAGCTCAAGCGATCCATCCACCTCGGCCACGCAGAGTGCTAGGATTATGCACTCAGCCTAGGATGCCTGATTGTTGATCTTAATTATAATACCTACCATTTTGGCTTTAAGTTATGAAAATTTGAGAAAAATAACTTCTGAGGGCAGTTGAGGGATCTCACCTAATGTGCACAACGTAAGGGTGTTCAGCACACCCCCTGGGTGAAGGGCTCAACTGCAACTTGAACTTTACCTTGGAAATGAGAACAATGTAACCTAAAAATATGTACCCTGATATTAATTTGAAATAAAAAAGAGAAATTCAAATGTATATATAGTTATCTATAGTTCTGTATATTCAGAATATGTGTGTGTTATATGCTTTGCAAATATTTTCCCTATTTGTGGCTTGTCTATTTATTTAATGAATAGTATCTTTGATGAGAAAAATGTTTTGATAATCATAACATTTTATTAATATTCAAAAAAGGAAGAACTGAGTACATGATTTTATTTTGGTTACTGAAATGATTTACTGGAGGCTCAATAATTTCAGGAGTAAAAATCACACATGTCTAGTTTTTAAAAAATATAATGAGTTGAATAATTAATAACTTAGGGTGGAAAAGCTGTACCCGTCCCTACAGAGAAGCCAGCTCACACTTTCTGTCAAACATGCCCTACAGCAAGTCCTAAAATTCCACTTTAACTTGATCTGGCAAAGTACCCACAAAGCAAAGCAAATGTATTTTGATTTGTTTTTCTTAACTTTAATCTGAGTTTTGTATTGTTTTAAAGCTGTAGTGTTCTTTTGTATACAATGAAATAATAGTCATCACTTGGCTTCTAGTAATAGGCTAAGGAGTTAATCAAACTACCAGGACCAATTCCAAGACTGAAACTGATATTTTTAAATAACAATTCTTACATTTGTTATGAATTTTCAGTTTACAAATTATTTTAACTGACATTCTCTTGTTTGATCCATACAACATACTGTGAATACAAGATTAGTAATACTAGCTCATTTTGCGGGTAGACTGAAGGTAAGCAATTGGGTAAGTTGACCAAGGCCCAGTGGCTTTCAGACATTACTGTAGCTAAATCAGAGCGTCTTGACTCAGAGTTTAGGGTTTTTCACTCTTTGCCTTTCAAAACAAACATTTTTCAGTACTATTTTGAATAGATACAGTGAGAGAGTAGGTATCCATGCCTTGTTCCTGATCTTAGAAGAAAAGCTTTCAAACATGGTATATCACATTCATTGATTTGTGTTCGCTGAACCATCCTTGAATCCTGGGAAGAAAGCCCACTTGGTCATACTTTATTGATCCTTGTAATGCTGTTGAATTCCATTTGCTAATATTTTGTTTGAGAATTGTAAACTAAGAGTTTGAAAATAAAATCAAAACTCCTAGTTTTATTGATTTTTTTCTATTGTTCTGCTCTAATCTTTGTTATTCTTACCTTCTGCTAACTATAGACTTAGTTTACTCTTTTTATAGTCCTTAAAATATGAAGTTTATTTAAGAAAATTCTGTCCTATGCAGTAACCTGAATGACATGATGCCAAGTGAAATAAGCCTGTGACAGAAAGACAAATACTGCGTGATTCCATTTACATGTGGTCTCTACGAAGTCAGACTCACGAAAGCAGAGAGCAGAATGGTGTTGCCAAGGACTGGGGACAGAGGGAAAGGGGAATTACTATTCAATGGGTATAAAATTTCAGTTATGCAAGATGAGTGAAGTTCTAGAGTTAAGTTCTAAGTTGTACATACTTGTACAGCCTATAATTAACAAGACTGTGTTGTGCCCTAAAAACTTCAAGGGTAAACATGAAAGAGGTAAAGTCTCCATCTTTCTTTAAGGCTGCATAGTATTCCATGGTATACATATACCACAATTTATTAATCCATTCGTGGATCGATGTAATCATATCATTGTATACACTTATGATTTAATAAAAAAATTAAAAAAAAAAAAAAAAAAAACTTCAAGGGTGTAGACCTCATGTTAAATGTTTTTACCACAATAAAAGAATAAATACTTTTGTTAGTTTTTTCATGATACATACATACAGGCCTGAGATGACACTAGCTTTGAGATCCTGGGCTAGTCACTTAGAATTGTATCATGTATGTGTTTAAATTATGAGACTACCTCTATGGTTGAGAGAGACAGAAAGAAGAATAAAAAAATCAGTGATCCTAGTGATTCCACCCACTTTCCCATCCAAAGAGTGCACACCTCTGGGTGAAGGTCAAAATTGAGATGTGGATCTACTCTTCCTTCACTTCGTCTGAGTTCTTGTGTGGCATCAGTGGGGTGAACATCCCCCCCAGCTGAGTGGAGCTTTATAGTTTAAAGGTCCATATGTTTTGTACAACATGTCACCTGCCTGCAAGCCAGTTACCTTCATTTGGTGCTCATTCCACAAAACAGTGCTTTCTTCCAGTGCTGAGAAACTCAAATGAATTTTAAAAGAAAAGTACTAATTACAAATAGTTTTACACTGTGTGAAATATAAGATGTGATTCCAGCATATGGTCTTGGAGTGAAACTTTCTTATCTGTAGAAGGTGCTAATAATGTCCACTTCACCAATGTCAGAGGAGATTCAGGTGAGAAAATGTACAGGGAAGCACCTTGAAAAAATCACTGTGCAAATATAGGATGTCAGTGTTGAATGGTCTGTTCAGTCTAATCCCACTGGCACAGTTGATGCCACCTCTGTATTCCACAGTGTAGCTGGAGTCCTCTGGGTCATCCTTAAGATCCCTAAAGTTAGTGTCCCATAAAGATGAGATGAAGGAGGCCGTTTAATGAACTGCTCTCATTCTAAGGATGCCGGATCTTAAAATAGCCTGAGCTTTGGAGACCTGAGTTCCAGTCTCTCCTGTCTCCCACTGATGACTTTTATGACTTTGGACAAATCACTTCACCTTTCTGGGACCCAGTTTTCTCACCAATAACAAGAAGAGATTAAGCCAGGGGCCCCTTCCACAGCTCTAATATTCTGTGTTTTTTTCTTTAGGTGTATGTGTCAAAATTGTCTTTCGGGTAGATAATGATAATTGTTCCTTGATGCTTTGTGCCATCTCTCTCAGACTCATACTTTTCAGTCTCTTTTGCCTGCCTTTATCATTTGAATAGCAGGTGACTGTGTTCCTAAATCTTTTCTTTGTTCTGTCTCTCCAGATGCCCAGCCTGTTACAGATTCTGACCTCCAGTAGCTGTTGATATGAATTTGAATAAATGTTCATTCTATATGTGACTCTCCCTAAGTAAATCACTATATTTCTTTATTGGGAGAAAATCACTATATTTCTTCCTGCCTATTTTGGAACAAATAGAGAATTTTTGCCATCCCTTAAACCATCTGCTCCTGTACCGTAACTGCTGGAAGAGAGCATCCTGGCTGCTGCTGTGTTGCCAGGCTTAGATTGCTGGTCTTCCTTGCTTTTCTGTTTCAGTACTCCTGCCCCCTTCTGCCTTGCAGACTGATCCTTTCCCCCATGGACTTTTTTTTAAGGAATCATCACAAATGGTTGACTTTTTTTATAAATTAAATTGAAATTTTTTTGTCCCCCTTTTTTTATAAATTAAATTGAAATTTTTTTTGTCCCCACTCTCGTCACTTTAGTTCACCTGTGTTTGACTGTAGATGAAGAGTCTCTGGAGTGAAGTTTAAATTCTTTATTTCAGTAGTAAGGTATTGAGCATCCAACATGTGTCATGCCCAGGAGATGAAAATGTGCCATAAGTTAGAGAATTTATTTTTGAGACATACTTTCACTTCGTCACCTTCGTGTCATGGTGTCAGAGCCTACAGCAACTTCAAACTCTTGGGCTCCAGCAATGATTCTCTTACCTCAGTCTTCTGAGTAGCTGGGACCACAGGCGCCTGTCTCAACACCCGGCTATTTTTAGAGACGAGGTATCATTCTAGCTCAGGCTGGTCTAGAACTCCTGAGCTCAGGCCTCCCAGTAGTTAGAGAATTTTTAAAGGTGGAAAGATTAAAGAGGAATGGGGAAAAGTAAGAGAAATAGGCATTAGAGTGAAGGGAACAGAGAGGTGGGGTAGTGAGCAGATGAGAGAGAGAGATTGAGAGGATGGATGGATGGATGAATGGGTGGATTGTCTAATGAGGCATAAATGGTAGAGACCAGTACCACAATACCAAAATTAAAAATGTATTCCCAGCTGTCACTGCCTTTTATACACCTGAAGACTCTGAACATGTATCAACTGTAATCACACACAAATACTCAGATAATGCTGCAAT
Source organism: Nycticebus coucang (assembly GCF_027406575.1). Lineage (NCBI taxonomy): Eukaryota > Metazoa > Chordata > Mammalia > Primates > Lorisidae > Nycticebus > Nycticebus coucang. The sequence continues at coordinate 86,228,041 of NC_069785.1, forward strand.
ATTTCAAATTCACCAGTTTTCACATCTATGTACTGAAAGGTCAGCCTTTCTGTACTACCCAAATAATCTCAGCTTTTTCATTCTACAGTCAGAAAACTTATGCTTGTTTTACTCCAGTAAAATTGCTTTTTGAATTTCCTACATGTTGACTTCATCCAAGAGATTACACTATGGCTGGGGTGGGCTGTCATTGATGGGCGGCCACTGAATTAATTCCTGAGTCCTCCTCTGGTAAAGTCTAGACTTCATCTTTGCATACCTCTATATTTTTATTTTTGATCTTTTCCTCTTCTCTGCTTTTTCTTAGCTTACAAACATGCTCAGAAGTCTAAAACCAAAAAATAAACCCAGTGCTTTATCTTACCGCACCTACAAACTATCATCCTATCTCCCACCTTTGCTTTACTGCCAGATTTCATGTGAAAACATTGCACTTAACAAATTTCACTTCCTTACTAATTCACTACTTAAAACACAATTACAAAGCTTCCTCCTCCCCCCAGACTATTGGCTTTATTTTCATAAAAGTCAGTGGTGACATTCTCTTAGCCAATCTAATCATCTATTTTTAATTTCTCCTTTTTACTGGTCTCTTAGAAGTTTTTGACACCATTGACCACTTTCTGTATGTGGAACATAAACCAGTTTTTCCTGGTGGTGAGTAGGAGTTTCTGTGATTCTACATGGTCAGTATTAACTACAGCGACTGTATGTTACCTGAGATAGAGTCAGGCAGGGTGCTGCTCACTAAACCAACAAACAAACGACAACAAAGAAAGCCTGTGGCTGAGACACCTGAAGCATAACCTATGTCCAAATGTTGTTATTTTTTGGCTTTGGCTCTGACACCCTCCAGGGTTTTTGAAGTCTGACTCCTTCCCTCCCATCCCTGGATGGGAAACAAGGCAGTGGTTTGTAATTTGTTGCATTCTTTTTTAATGTGAACCCCAATAGTCTGTCTGCATACCAGGGACTTGAGACAATTGTGTTTTTAATTTGGATAATGTTTGTAGTTTCCTGAGATGAAAGAATTCCTAGACAATTGAAGGCATATTTGAAACCACCTTCTAGAAATCTATTCTCACCTTCAATCATAAATGTACACATCAGAGAAAAATGTGCTATTGTTTAAGAAGGCCTTCCTCATTTTAAGCAGGAGGAGAAGAGAATATCTTCCCTTACATTATTTTAGCATTTATAAGTTAGCCTTTCTGTCTTGTGCTTTGGTATTTGTACATCGCCTCAATTAGTATATAAGATCTTTGTTATTAGGAACTTTGCATTTCACATATGTATTCATGATATTACCTTTTACAGTGCTAAATACATAATTATCCTTGGGGGATACAAAACTTTCATATCAAAGTTATGCTATTGATTACTTGGAGGAAGTTGGCATCGTGTTTGTTTTGGAATTATGATTGCTACATTTCCCAGGAAATATCAAGCTATCTTAAGTGAATCCCCAAATATGGTCTTCTGTATGAATTAAACATCTCTATAAGGAATTTTAGTTGTTACTGTGAAACTTTGGGTGCTACATCCTGGAATTATCCAAATGGATCTTAAGTCTGCTTAAGAAATGTGCACAAGGACAGCTTGACTCAAGAAACAGATACTGAGGATTGGTAATTTCTACATTTTCACGTCTGAAAAGAACTTGTTTAGAAATCCTAAGGAAGATGGTCATGAGTGAATTTTTAGGGGTCATGCAATATTCTAAATTTGGGTTGTGGTGATGGTTGCCTGACTCTGTAAAATTATTAAGAACTGTGTGCTTAAAATGGACAAATTTTATGACATGTAAATTATGTTTCAATAAAGCTATTTAAAAAGAGAAAAAAAAAAGAAAATTGAGTGCGTGATGGAAAGAAACTTTGAATTGGTTTGGATACCTTCCATGTATTCCCTTCAGCCTTTTTTTACTATTTGCTTTACCTGGTATCTCAGAGCTGTTCAATTTAATTTAGTACTTGTTCTTTAGTATTTGTAGGAAACCAAGCAATATTAATGTGTAGAAATAGTTATTATTTTATAGCATAGTGCTTCTTGGTGTGCACGACATTTACCCATCTGCCCTCTATTGATTGCCTTTGAGTTGTTTCCAGTTTGGTTTTCTTTCTGTAAATAAATTCTACTGTAAAGCAGCAGTTGTCAACTTTTAACACCAAAACATATTCCTATCCTCCATTCCCTCAAATGGATCTTTATTCAGCATTATTATGTGGAATTTATTTGTTTATCCAAGTGTCAGTATTGTATGTTTGTGTGTTTTGATGTTGTTATGAAAAATGTAATCATGTGAATTGTGAGATGATAGCAACAAGCCCTTCTGTGTCCATCACCTCATTTCAGTGGTCAGCAGCTCAGAGCCAATTTTGTTTTTGCTGCATCCCCACCCATTTTCCTTTCTCTACTGGATTGTTTTGAAGCAAATCTCAGGCTTGAATTTTGTCACCTTGCTCAAATCACTTAATCTTGCTAAATGTTAGTTGTCTTCCCTATAACATGAGAATAATCACACCTGTTTCTAGTAATGTCCTGGTAAATGTTTAAGAATCAGCTCTCCAGGGGAAAAATAAGTCCTGGTTTGTATGTGTACCATCTTCCAATTTCTGTGGTGTAAATACTCTCAGCATGGCCGCTTGTAGGCTACCAATGTAGTGCATCAAAGTCGGAGTCGGGAGGGTGGGTACAGTCAGCCTTCTCTAGCCAGAATAAGCCAGTTCTGCCATTTCTACTGCTGCTATTCCACAGGTCTGGAGGGAGGAATTTTTTTTTTTTTAATTTCGTGTTATATAGTAAACATCAATAAATGGTGTGTCTTACTGTTTTTATTATTATTTTTATCCTAGTGAAACTCTTTCCTCATTTGAGAGAGTTCTTCAACAAGTTCTTCCTCATTATCTGTTTTCCTGCATCTCAACAGTCAGTGTTTCAGTAGCATCAAAGGACCCATAAAGCAACGCGATCCCGTTTACTGCCTTACTCCATATCATAATTGGCTTGCTACACATTATAATTAAAATAAAAACTTAATACCTTGATCCCTTAGGGAATAGAGGAAAGAAGTGTTAATGTGTTTGCCTCAGAATTCATGATATAATGAATATTGTTTTGAGAGTTGAGTATAAAGTTATTTTGGAGTTTTGTTTTTTTTTTCTAGTTTTGTCATCATTAATTACCAACTGCTATTGATAGAAACAGCTGGGGAATATTATAATTTTCCATTTATAGTTATGATATAATGAATAACGTATGCCTGATTGAGTTTGTCATGGCTAGACCCGCATGGTTAAAGCCAATAAAACAAGTAATTGTCCTAATGCCTTTAGAGGATAGGGCTTAATACATAGAATTGATTTGGTTCACGAGGATTTGAGGAATGTTAATTGTTGTCATTGTGCATATTTAAAAAGAATCGAAGTGGTGTATCTTCTCTGTGTAGTCTTTCTCATTAATGGCAAATAAGAGAAATACCCAAATCCCTGTCACTATGTTCTGTGCTCCATTTATTCACATTTTTCAAAACTTGCTGAAGATTTGCTACAAAAACAGGCATCTATCTTTAGGTTTTGTATAAAATTATTTCACCATGGGGAATGAAATGATATTGGACGCACCTGTGGCATATAGTTAAAAATCCAATTAATATGTTACTTACGTTTTATTTAATATGTGTGAGATTAAATAGGAAATCTTTAAGGATACCAATGCACCCAGCATTATTATGGTGAAACTGAAGTGGTAATTATTTGTGTCATATTGATGCTTGGGTTATGCACACAATTGAAAAGTGCACAAAGCATGTGCTGTTTTCCCATTAAAGCTAACTGGTAATTGCTGTTATCTTCTCTACTTTTTCCCCCCACTCACCTGACTAGTTTACTCTTACCCCTTCAGTTTTAAAGCTAAAAGGAACAAGTAGCCAGGGGCTGTGGCTCATTCCTGTAATCCCAGCACTCTGGAAGCCTGAGGCGGGTGGATCCCTTGAGCTCAGGAGTTCAAGACCAGCCTGAGTAAAGTGAGACTCTGTCTCTCCTGAAAATAGAAAATCTAGGCAGGTTTTGTTGTGGTGGGTGTCTGTAATTCAAGCTACTCGGGAGGCCAAGGCAAAAGGCTCACTTGAGCCCAAGAGTTTGAGGTTTCTGTGAACTCTGATGATGCCACGGCACTCTACCCAGGGGGACAGAGTGAGGCTCTGTCTCAAAAATAAGAAAATAAATGGAACGAATATTACCATCTCAAAAATAAGAAAATAAATGGAACAAATACTACCTTCTCCAATGATTGCCCCCAGTCATGAAGAATTGAAAATATAGAACTGAGTTCTTTTCACCTGGAGCCTTCTACTTTTTCTGTCTTCTGGCAGCCTGTGGGCCAGTCATCATTATGTGTAATAAACTATATGGGGATTATTTTTCTACAGGTCTAGCTGGATATAATAGGATCAGTTAATTAGTATCAATAAATAAAATTTATAGCATGTTGTCAGTGTTTGTAATAAGGAATACAAAGTATGGAGCACCATCAGTACCTTGTGGGTGTGTCTTTATATTCCAGTGTGAGTAATCAAGGCAGTAAAATAAGGAAGTATAGCAATGGTGGAGTAAGGACTAGTAAACAGGGCTGTACAGGTCGGAGAGGCTCATGTGAATAAGCGAAGTATAAGCACATATTTTTTCAGTGATGTTTATGATTTGTAACTATAGACTTACACCTGAAAAAAAAAACTTCCCCCTCCTTCCATGAAAATTATCTTTTTTCTGAGTATTTCTAACTCTTGTGCCCTATTACAAGCTATCAAAGTATTTGGCTTTATTAATCAGATTTTATAATGTTGTATTTATCAGGAATACAACTGTGAGGTCAAAGGTGGACAGACAGTAAGTATATTGTCTTACAACTGCTAGAATTTACTGAGCACTTACTACGTGCCAGGTACTATTCTGAGGGTTTTGCTTATATTGGTTAACTCCCCCAACAATAGTAACATATAGGCTCTGTATCTGTAGCTCAATGGCCAGGGTGCCAGCCACATACACCGGAGCTGGCGGGTTCGAACCTAGCCTGGGCCTCCCAAACAACGACACCTACAACAAAAAAATAGCGGATGTTGTGGCAGGTGCCTGTAGTACCAGCTACTTGGGAGGCTGAGGCAAGAGAATCACTTGGGAGATGGAGGTTGCTTTGAGCTGTGATGCCACTGCACTCTACCCAGGGCGACATAGTGAGATTCCGTCTCAAAGAAAAAATAGTAACATATAATACCATTATAATCCCATTTCATGGGTGAGATAGTAGAAACCTAGAGAGTGTAGTGTGTAACTTGGTCAAGACCACACTATTTAGTGGCAGAGGTAGGATTCGAGTCCTGGCTACCAAGCGCCATCCCTGTTGTGCGTAACTATGACACTGCACTGCATCCCATGGAGGATACTGAAAACAAGCTGGATGTAATCGATGTATTTTTAAATGCTGGATGTAATCTATATGTTTTTAAATTTTAAACTTCAGGTGGCATGGAAGGGTATTTGAAGATTTTTCTAAAAAGAAGGCTAAAGAGGGCAGTTGTATAAAACATTATAACATTGTAAACGGGGTAAAAATATGAGGGATGGCATAGCTAGAGGTAAATGTAAAAGATTAACCAGAAACCTTTGTGATGCTTTAAGGATGTGGCTTTTTTTCCTTCCCTGGTGACTTGTTTTCCTGGAGTAGAACCACTGATTAGCATATTTTATTTCTGTTGTTCATGCCAAGCCTGTTTACCACGACTGGATTTGCCTGATAGGTGGCGTTTAGTGCAGTGCTCAGCAGTCCTCGAAGGAGTGCTTAGACGTCAGCCGTAAATCATCTGCTCAGCCGCCCTGACTGGGAGCGCCGTACCTCCCACCTGGTGCACTGAGCGCAAGCATCCCCGCACTTGCCATATGTGGGCTGAATCTCGCTCAGCCTCTGGGGGCAACACTGCAAATTAGAAGGTGAATTTGCTGCTCTCTGGGCGGGTCCTGACGTGTGCAAATCCTGTTTCTTGTAATTGGAATTGTGTTCACAAACCCCTGTATGCCCAGGTGAGGTCGTGTTATACCCCCTGTGTGTCATACGGGGAGTAAAAAGACAACCTGCCTAAAAGAGGCCAATTTAACTTTCTCCCCAGACTGGACAGCATAGGGGAGCTTTTTGCAACCACGGCCTTTCATGGAAGGTACTTACAATCACAATCTTTTAGTGGAGCTCTCGTTATTTCTTAAAAAAATTCATAAAAATCTACATTCAATGATAGCTTAAATAATAGTCTCTCTTAGCTGTGCAGTCAGCCTTTAGAAAAAGATCTTTATGTCACTTTCTATGACATCTTTATAAGGAAACATATTATAATGTAAGACTAAATTCTGCTTGGCTTGTAAGAATTCAGTATCAGCAGACAATAACATCTTCTGAGGAATGGGAAGTGTAGCTAATTGAGCTAGAAAATAACTACTAGGATAGTTTTTCCTAATAACTTGATAGATACCATAACTTCCTCCTATTTGGAAATCTTTAAGTGACAGAGTTAATGATCATCATACCATAAATGTTTATGTGTTCTTTTAGAATTTACATTAGCTAGTGATTTTCAATATTAAAGTATGGGAAACAATGGGTTGCCTCTCTTTAAAGGAACATATTAATTTTAAAAGGTCATGCTGACTCATGCATACAATTTCTAGTTGCAAAGGCGGAATTTCCTCTAGACATTTTTTGTCAACATAACTTCTTTTTGGTGTCAATTTCCCCCTTCCTCCTGCTGTCCATCCTTCTATCTACTCCTAACCCATTTTATGTGGCTTGTATTTTAGAATTCAAACAATACTTAGGAAATGAAATGTTCTCATTTGATAGCATCTAATAAAGACCAGCCCCTCCACCTACCTCTGCCTGGCAGAACGGCATCCACACTGTCAGTATTGAAGCATTTTTTTGAGTAAGAAGGCTGCAGCTGCTTGTATTCCTCTTTATTCCCTTGAGGCATGTTGTGGTTGAATTGTGTCCCTCCCTCAAAAAAGTTGTAGTGAACCCCTAACCCCCAGTACCTCAGAATAAGACCTTATTTGAAAACAGGGTCATTGCAGATTCAGTTAGAGTGAGTGAAGGGGAGGCCATATGAGCAGGTGGGCTTCTCCCTCAGCCTGTCTGCTATCATGTCTTCATGCTGGCTGCAGAGACACAGGGAGAGTGCCCTGCGAGGACGAGGGGTGCAATGGGGGACATCCTGGAAGCCAGGAGAGCAGCCTGGAGCAGTTCCCCCCTTAGGGCCTTCAGAAGGAGCTAGACTTGTTCACCCCTCGTTTCTGGACTTCCAGTCACCGGACCTATGAGGATATGCATATTATATATCAATAAAAATACTTCGTTTAAGAAGCAATCAGGGAAAATAAAAAAGAACTATCTACAAAGAGATGATAGCTAGATCAGCAAACCACTTTTGGTCAGAAATAAAGTCTAGAATGTAATTCAGTAGTGACTTATGAAGTGCCAGGGAAAATAAGCATCAGCATAGAGAGCTTTACCTAACAAAACTATTATGACAGAATGAGTGACTAAGGCATTTCAAACCCAGACTAAACCAACCTCTAAGGTGTGTGCTTTAGCAAGGAATATGATGGATGAATCAATAATAGTAGCAAACAGCTTGGTGAATCTACATAAGCATTGACTTTCAAACGTAGTGATTTTTTTTCTTTTATTTTGGGTTGACACATAATAATGGTGCAGATTTGTGGGATACAAAGTGATATTTTGATATGTGTACACAATGTGCAATGATCAAATCAGAGTAATTAGCATATCAGTTGCCTCAAAGATGTATCATTTCTTTGTGCTGTGAACATTCAGAATCTTCTAACTTTTTGAAAATATACACTAAATTACCATTAACCACATTCTTCCTATAGTGCTACAGAACAGCTCCTCCCCTATCTAGCTGTAACTGTGTATCCAGTAGCCAAGCTTTTTGTACTGTGTTTCTATATTAGTAAAATATTTTTTTTACCGTGAATGTATAATTATAGATTTGTATGTTTACTTAACTTTCATGAATTGCATAATATACTTCTGTCTTAATGTACTTTGTATATTGTGGGACATATAAATTTAATGTTAAAATATAAATATTCTGCTATTTTATTCCCAACTATAAACAGAAGTATACAAATAAATTATTTTTAAAAATGTTTGTGTGACAGCCTTTTTAGTTAGAAACTATAGGCAAAAATAATTCCAAATTTAAAAGTAAATTCATTTCTCCTTTGATAAAGAAGCTTTAAAGGGTTTGTATAGTCAGCCATGATTTATTATAAATGAATGAAAGCTATAGGGGAGAAACATAATTAAATTTGCCTTTTAGGAATCACCTGCCTTTCATTTCAAAAATCTTTTTGGTAATCTTTGGAGTGATTATATTCTTTTGAATATAATCCCAGTAGCATTGTTTTTAGTCAGAACAATATGCTCTGCCTAACTTCATATAACAAATAAGACCTTGGCTGGGCAGGTGGCTCACTCCTGTAATCCTAGCACTGTGGGAGGCCAAGACTGAAGGATTGCTTGAGGCTAGGGGGTTGAAATCAGCTTGTGCAAGAGTGAGACCTTGGTTCTACGAAAAAATAGAAAAATTAGCCAGGCCTGGTGGCATGTGCCTATAGTCCCAGCTACTAAGTTGCCTGAGGCAGGAGGATCACTTGAGCCCAGGAGTTTGAGTTTGCAGTGAGCTGTGATGATGCCAACTTTACTCTAGCCTGAGCAACAGAAAAAGGTACAGTCTTTAATAAAAAAAGACCTGTACTTTGTCTTTTTCTCTAATCTATTTTGAATATGAAGGGGTCTTCAGAATTCCTGAGACTACATTTGTAACCATTTAGCCTCAACGGTTATGAAACACTTAGTTTTCTGATCCAAATTATTCACATTATTGCCTCAGTAGAGGGTGAATTTTAATAAAAACTAAGCGGAAGTAGTAATACACATTTGTCTTTTTAAAAACATACTGTTTATCTTATCTAGGTAGCATTTGGAGTTAGAGGAACTGAAAACAGGATGAAATATACTTCAACATCAGAATTCATAAAGTAATAATACTTCCCAGTGTACCTAATCTGCTAACATGATGTAAATAAAGTGCTTGTGATAATTGTAATACGATACATGTTTAAGCTATAACTTTTTGGTGTTGCATGTGATGTAATATTCTTTAACTTATTAATTGTATAAGAAAACAAAGATAAGTTCCTGAATGAAGTACTAGAAAACATGCATTGATTTTGTCAGTCATTAAGGACATGGATAGAAATTTAGGGTTCCTAAGGAGAAGTTTCAGTGATGTAGTAATAGCCAACATTTAAGTACTATATAAATGTATACATTTACATAAGTATGTGTATATATATGGCTTATCATACTTACTATGTGATAGGCCTTGTTCTAAACACTCTGTGTCCAGTAGCTGTATGACCCAAGGAAGTGACTATTCCTGTCACATGCGGGGAAACTGGGGCATGGAGCACATAATTTACCAAGGATATAGCTGCTATGTGGCAGAACTGGCGCATGCACTCAGGCTGTTTAGCGCTAGAGTCTTTGTTCCCGACTGCTAATGAACAGCTTATGCTCATCACCACTTTTTTTTTTTTGACTGTTGTAAAATAAAGTTTGTTCCTTTTGAGAGTAATAAATACCATGGAAAAGAGAAAAGCCAACTTAGAAATCTATTCATTTGTTTGGCAAACAATTATTGAGTGATACTCTTCAGAATCAATGAGACCAAATCAGTTCTCCTAAGAAACTTATAATGTAGTAAAGGACATAGAAGTAAATGAACTGTGGTAAGTGCTGTAGTAAAAGGGTGTATTAATCAGGTAAGTCCAGCTTTGGTGTGGTAAAAAGTTAAATCCTAAATATCAGCTTGACTCACTGGTCTTCCTGGAGTCAGGTCACTCTTCAGAGTCGTTGTCCTGTATGCGGGAACTCAGCAGTTACGGGCTATTTCCACATCGTGGCTGTGCCAGCTCAGCACGTGGCCTCTCTTTCCATCAAGGGAGACGAATAAAGGAATGTGGAGCCCTCATGTGCTCTATTCTGTGCCTCAGAAGGAAAGGGTGTACTTTATTTTTGCTCTTTCCTGTTTGACTCATGGCCCACTTGAACTGCAAAGTGACCAGAAAATGTGTGGGAGCATATGTCTATTTCGTGAGCAATAAGCACCTTGATCAAAAGATAGATACTGTCAATTGGAGCAGAAAGGGGATGGGGCAAGAGTTACTTAGGATTATACAGGAAGTTGACTGAAGAGTGGCAGAAAAAGTCTGGACAGAGGTTGGTGAATGTAACTGAGGAATGTGAAACACAAGGTTCTGGGCGTCCTACAGGAAGGAGTTTGAGCTGAAGCAAGAGCTCTTCAGTACCACGGAGAGCTTCTGTCATTTAACTTGCTTGACAGCATATGCTGTAAACTGTAACACCTTTTAAAAATTATGCCATAAACATTTATTATGTGCCTATGATAGATTACGTGAATAGAAAAATTCATAATAAATAACTAACAGTCTAAATGGGAGGCCCACTCCCTGAAATGCAGTGGGTAAGTTTAATGATAGAACTATTCACTGGGTACTATGAAAAGATGGAGATATTTCTAACATTCATCTTGGGTACAGGAAGAAGTTAAGTAGGAATGTTCCATGGAGGGGATGATTGATGATCTCACATGTATATTAAGTGATAAAAGGGATTTAGCCAAGGCAGGGGGGCAATACTTTTTTTTTCTGTAAATGGCCAGGTAGTAAATATTTCAGGCTTTTCAGGTTATATATGGAAGGTCTGTGTCACATACTCTTTGTGTCTTACAACTTTTCAGAATATAAAAGTATCCTTGGCTCAAGGGTTGTAAAATATGAGTCATCGTCCAGATTTGACCTGTAGGTCATATTTTGCTGACCCCTGGTCTAGGCCGAGAACAAGAACAAAAACAGATACATGTACATACAACCATGTACAGTGTGGGTGTGATGAACTATAATGTAAAGTTCGAAGAAGAGTCATGACAAATGAGCCCAGAGAGAGGGAGTTACAGGACAGTATGTCACGCTGAAGAACTCGGACCTAGTTCTGTAAGTATGGGTTACCACTGAAAGAGTTAAATCAATGCTATCACCACATTTATATTTTAGAAAGATAGCATATTGGGAATTTTCCTGAAGAGGCGAAACTGAACTCACAGGGACCAATTAGGGACTGTTAGTGTGGAGATGATGGAGATAGTGAAAGCCCAGAGTAAGGCCGTGGTGGGAAACGTAGGCAGGAGGAGGCCTGTGGAGAAAATCTTAGGTAACATCAGGGATGCTTGATGTTACCTGGTTGACTGCAGTGGGAAAGTGGTCAGTAAGGGCTCCTAGACAAGATAGCATTGCTTCATCTGAGATTATAAATATTGTTCTAACCCGTTCACATTCATTCTTTAGCAGGAGCTCTGATCGTTAAAAGGATCTCCACAGGTGATTTAGTGATAACCTTGCTAGGGATAATTCTTTTAGGTCAGCCAATATGCAGGTACAGTTAAGATAATCAGATCCTGTCTTTACATGTATGGGCTTATTGGAGTTTGACAAGAGAAGAGTTACCATACCCCTTTATCATTGCTTTTGGTCTGGGAGTTTTGTTTGAGTGGAGTATAAGCAGACGAGGACTGAAATACATTCTTTAATTCTGCAAATAAAATCACAACATATAATGAACAAGATCCTAGTTACCTTACATGCAATTAAACATTTAATCTTCATGACATGAATTATTTTACTTAATAATTTACAGAATTCTATTCAGTAGATCTTATTATCCATATATATTACACAATAATAATCCTAAGACTTGGAGAGATTAAGTAATTTGTTAAGGATCACACCAATAAAAAGTGACAGGGCTGGATCCCAAGTGACTTGGACAACTTACTTAACCTCATGAAGCATCTTGTAACATTTAAATAAAAATAATACTTCTCAGGGGTTTTAATCAACAAATGAGTTTATCTTTGTGAAACACTCAAAACTTTGCTTGTGTCAATAAAATTCAGCAAACATTGGCTGTTATTTTGTCCAGGACGTATCTCTGTTTATCTCTTACACTGAGACAGGCAGCCACACACAGTGTCTCATGCCTGTAATCCAAGTACTTTGGTAAGCCAAGGCAGGAGGATTACTTGAGGCCAGGAGTTCAAGATTAACCTGCGTAACACAGGGAGACCCAGTCTCTGCCAAAAAATTATTTCTTTTTTTAAAAACTAGCTGGATGTGGTGACCTGCACCTGTACTCCTAGTTACTCGGAAGGCTGAGACAAGAGGATTACTTGAGCCTGGGAGTTTGAACTATGATCATACCACTGTATGCCAGCCAGGGTGACAGAGTGAGACCCTTCCTCTAAAACACAAATATGTTAGAGTAAGCAGTGGTCTGAACCAGGATAGTTGATCATAATTTTGGTATTGCAGTAAACTTCTCAGGGGGTCTACTGGGCATTTCTTTAACAGTGAGGAGTCAGGAGAAGAGATAAGTTTGAGAATGTTGGATGTTACTGTTAGGGCCTAGAGTTATTCCAACAAGTCTCTAGTTGTTTTTTTTTTTTTTAATTTTTTTATTAAATCATAACTGTATACAATGATATGATTATGGGGCATCATACACTCACTTCATAAACCATTTGACACATTTTTATCACAGTGGTTAACATAGCCTTTCCGGCGTTATCTCAGTTACTGTGCCAAAACATTTATATTCTACATTTACCAAGTTTCGCAAATACCCCTGTAATATGCACCACAGGTGTGATCCCACCGATTCCCCTCCCTCTACCCACTCCCCCCTTTCCCACTTTCCCCTGTTGTTAAGTTGTAGCTGGGTTATAGCTTTCATGTGAGAGTCCCAAATTAGTTTCATAGTAGGGCTGTGTACATTGGGTATTTTTTCTTCCATTCTTGGGATACTTTACTAAGAAGAATATGTTCCAGCTCCATCCATGTAAACATGAAAGAGGTAAAGTCTCCATCTTTCTTTAAGGCTGCATATTAGTTGTTTTGTTTTAATGGAATCCTTGCTGAGACTTTTTAGTCCCCTACATGGGTAAAGTCCCCCCTCCATTTGAGTTTGTCCTGCAAATGTGTAAAATCTGACTCCTAAATTGAAAGTTATGATGTGAATTCAACACACACCAGAGAAGGTCACGGGAGCAGATGCCAGGTGGTGAGGCAGAATGCAGTTCTGGACAGGTAGCCAGCATGGTGCAATGAGTTTGAGGAAAGGCCGGGGAAAGCAAGTGTTAAGACAGAAGGCAGCAGAGATGAGCTTTAGATCAGCAGCTCAGAAAGCTTCAGTTAGACAGGCAAGAAAGACTTTGCCTCCGTCCTTTGGAAAGGATGCTGCTCTGTCAAACACAAGGGCCATGCAGACCCAACTGTAACTGGATGACTTTGCCCTTTGCCATTTAGAGAAACAGCTGTTGACTCAAGGATGTCTCACATCTGTATCTGACTCAGAGGTGTGTCTACCAAAAGGACAAAGAGTATCCAATAACTAATGAAAATTGAGGCATTTGGAGAAAAAGACAGGACCCACGTTGTGCCTTAAAGGAAGGGCTGTCTCTCTTTCTGCTCATGCTCAGATGGTTTGCACTCCAGCCCTGGATTTGGACAGGATTTCTATTGGATCAGGACAGGTGTCTGTCCCACAATGGAGATACTGAGATTTAAGGATGTAGGGCGAGGCAACAAACAGTGTAAGGTAGACAGATGAGCCTGGTTCAAATGCCGTTTACTAGCTGTGATGCCCGTGGCAAGTCACTTAAATTTCCTGAGTCTTGGTTCCTTTATCTCTAAATGAGGATGGTAATAATAGCTAACATTGATAGCACTATGTGTTGATCTTTACAGCTACACTATTAGCATCATCCTCAAATTTTCCAGGAAACAACAACAGAGTGATTGAGTAACCTGCCCAAGATTCCACAACTCCTTGGTAGGAGAGGAAGGGTCTGAAGAGGCAGGCTTCCTCCAGGGTCTGTACTCCCCACCTTCCCACTCTACCGCCTCTCTGATGCCAGTACAGAGAAGGCATTCAGTGAGTGGTGGCGCCAGGAGAGGAATGGAGGAGACAGCAGCAAGGACTGTCATCGTCATCAGTCAGGGAGACTGAGAACAGGCTCTATTTATAGAACTAGTGAGAGGTGCGGATGTAGTGTAGGTCCTCATACATTTCTAACTTATGTCCATAGACATGTAATTCCAGAATGATTTTTTAAAGGTTGGTACTTTTTGGCTTCTTAGATTTAAGTCTGAAACCTAATGCCTTCAAACCAATGCTTTAAAGACTAAACACACACAGTGTTTATGTGTGAGTGTGTGCACACGTCCTATTCAATATTGTGTGGCACTACTTGAGAGCTGTTCTTTTCTTTTTTTTTTTTTTTATTGTTGGGGATTCATTGAGGGTACAATAAGCCAGTTACACTGATTGCAATTGTTAGGTAAAGTCCCTCTTGCAATCATGTCTTGCCCCCATAAAGTGTGACACACACTAAGGCCCCACCCCCCTCCCTCCATCCCTCTTTCTGCTTCCCCCCCCATAACCTTAATTGTCATTAATTGTCCTCATATCAAGATTGAGTACATAGGATTCATGCTTCTCCATTCTTGTGATGCTTTACTAAGAATAATGTCTTCCACTTCCATCCAAGTTAATACGAAGGATGTAAAGTCTCCATTTTTTTTAATGGCTGAATAGTATTCCATGGTATACATATGCCACAGCTTGTTAATCCATTCCTGGGTTGGTGGGCATTTAGGCTGTTTCCACATTTTGGCAACGGTAAATTGAGCTGCAATAAACAGTCTAGTACAAGTGTCCTTATGATAAAAGGATTTTTTTCCTTCTGGGTAGATGCCCAGTAATGGGATTGCAGGATCGAATGGGAGGTCTAGGTTGAGTGCTTTGAGGTTTCTCCATACTTCCTTACAGAAAGGTTGTACTAGTTTGCAGTTCCACCAGCAGTGTAAAAGTGTTCCCTTCTCTCCACATCCACGCCAGCATCTGCAGTTTTGAGATTTTGTGATGTGGGCCATTCTCACTGGGGTTAGATGATATCTCAGGGATGTTTTGATTTGCATTTCTCTAATATATAGAGATGATGAACATTTTTTCATGTGTTTGTTAGCCATTCGTCTGTCGTCTTTAGAGAAAGTTCTGTTCATGTCTCTTGCACAGTGATATAAGGGATTGTTGGCTTTTTTCATGTGGATTAATTTGAGTTCTCTATAGATCCTGGTTATCAAGCTTTTGTCTGATTGAAAATATGCAAATATCCTTTCCCATTGTGTGGGTTGTCTCTTTGCTTTGGTTATTGTCTCCTTAACTGTACAGAAGCTTTTAAGTTTAATGAAGTCCCATTTGTTTATTTTTGTTGTTGTTGCAATTGCCATGGCAGTCTTCTTCATGAAGTCTTCCTCCAGGCCAATGTCTTCCAGTGTTTTTCCTATGCTTTCTTTGAGGATTTTTATTGTTTCATTCCTTAAATTTAAGTCCTTTATCCATCTTGAATCAATTTTTGTGAGTGGGGAAAGGTGTGGGTCCAGTTTCAGTCTTTTACATGTAGACATCCAATTCTCCCAACACCATTTATTGAATAGGGAGTCTTTCCCCCAAGGTAAGTTCTTGTTTGGTTTATCGAAGATTAGGTGGCTGTAAGATGTTAGTTTCATTTCTTGGTGTTCAATTCGATTCCAAGTGTCTATGTCTCTGTTTTTGTGCCAGAACCATGCTGTCTTGAGCACTATGGCTTTGTAGTACAGACTAAAATCTGGTATGCTGATGCCCCCAGCTTTATTTTTGTTACAGAGAACTGCCTTAGCTATACGGGGTTTTTTCCGGTTCCATACAAAACGCAGAATCATTTTTTCCAAATCTTGAAAGTACGATGTAGGTACTTTGATAGGAATGGCATTGAATAGGTAGATTGCTTTGGGAAGTATAGACATTTTAACAATGTTGATTCTTCCCATCCATGAGCATGGTATGTTCTTCCATTTGTTAATATCCTCTGCTATTTCCTTTCTGAGGATTTCATAGTTTTCTTTATAGAGGTCCTTCACCTCCTTCGTTAGGTATATTCCTAGGTATTTCATTTTCTTTGAAACTATGGTGAAGGGAGTTGTGTCCTTAATTAGCTTCTCATCTTGACTGTTATTGGTGTATACAAAGGCTACTGACTTGTAGACATTGATTTTATATCCTGAAAATTACTGTATTTTTTTGATGACTTCTGGGAGTCTTGTGTTTGAGTCTTTGGGGTTCTCTAAGTATAAGATCATGTCGTCAGCAAAGAGGGAGAGTTTGACCTCCTCTGCTCCCATTTGGATTCCCTTTATTTCCTTGTCTTGCCTAATTGTATTGGCTAGAACTTCCAGCACTATGTTGAATAGTAAAGGTGACAGAGGACAACCTTGTCTGGTTCCAGTTCTAAGAGGAAAAGCTTTCGGTTTTACTCCATTCAGTAAAATATTGGCTGTGGGTTTGTCATAGATAGCTTCAATCAGTTTTAGAAATGTGCCACCTATGCCTATACTCTTCAGTGTTCTAATTAGAAAAGGATGCTGGATTTTATCAAATGCTTTTTCTGCATCTATTGAGAGGATCATGTGATCTTTCTTTTTGCCTCTGTTAATATGGTGGATAACGTTTATGGACTTGCATATGTTAAACCAGCCTTGCATCCCTGGGATGAAGCCCACTTGAACATGATGAATGACTTTTTTGATGATAAGCTGTAATCTATTGGCTAGAATTTTGTTGAGAATTTTTCCATCTATATTCATGAGTGAGATTGGTCTGAAATTCTCCTTTTTGTTTGGGTCTTTTCCTGGTTTTGGTAGCAGGGTGATGTTTGCTTCATAGAATGTGTTGGGGAAGATTCCTTCTTCCTCAATTTTTTGGAATAATTTCTGCAGGACAGGAATAAGCTCTTCCTTGAAGGTTTGATAGAATTCTGGAGTGAAGCCATCTGGACCAGGGCATTTTTTGGTTGGAAGATTATTGTTTCTTTAATCTCAGTGCTTGAAATTGGTCTGTTCAGGAGGTCTATTTCTTCCTGGCTAAGTCTAGGGAGAGGGTGTGATTCCAAATATTGATCCATTTCCTTGACATTGTCAAATTTCTGGGCATAGAGTTTCTGGTAGTATTCAGAGATGATCTCTTGTATCTCTGTGGGATCAGTTGTTATTTCCCCTTTATCGTTTCTGATTGAGGTTACTAGAGATTTTACTTTTCTATTCCTCGTTAGTCTGGCCAATGGTTTATCTATTTTATTTATTTTTTCAAAAAACCAACTCTTTGTTTCATTAATTTTCTGAATGATTCTTTTGTTTTCAATTTCATTGATCTCTGATTTGATTTTGGAGATTTCTTTTCTTCTACTGAGTTTAGGCTTAGATTGTTCTTGTTTTTCCAATTCCATAAGATCTCTTGTGAAATTGTTGATGTGCTCTCTTTCTGTTTTTCGAATGTAGGCATCTAAAGCGATGAATTTTCCTCTCAAAACTGCTTTTGCAGTATCCCACAGGTTTTGGTAGCTTGTGTCTTCATTGTTGTTATGCTCAAGGAAGTTAATGATTTCCTGTTTTATTTCTTCCTTCACCCATCTGTTATTCAACAGAAGATTGTTTAATTCCCATGCCTTTGGGTGGGCTTGAGCATTTTTGTTAGAGATGAGTTCCACCCTTAGTGCCTTATGGTCTGAAAAGATACAAGGTAAAATTTCAATTCTTTTGATTCTGTTGATATTTGTTTTGTGTCCCAGGATATGATCAATTTTGGAGAATGTTCCATGGGGTGATGAGAAAAATATATATTCTTTTTCTTTGGAGTGGAGTGTTCTATATGCGTCTATCAAGCATAGTTGTTCTAGGGTCTCATTTAAATCTCTTATATCTTTGTTTAATTTCTGTTTAGAGGATCTGTCCAGCTCTGTAAGAGGAGTGTCAAAGTCCCCTGTTATGATGGTATAATCAGATATCATATTGCTCAGACTGAGTAAGGTCTGCTTCAAGAATCTGGGAGCATTTAAATTGGGTGCATAAATATTTAGAATTGAAATATCTTCTTGTTGTAGCTTTCCCTTGATCAATATAAAGTGACCTTCTTTGTCTTTTTTGACTTTAGTTGCTTTAAATCCACATGTATCTGAAAACAAGATTGCAACTCCTCTTTTCTTCTGATTTCCATTTGCCTGAAAAATTGTCTTCCAACCCTTGACTCGGAGCTTTAATTTGTCTTTTGAAGCCAGGTGTGTTTCTTGCAGACAGCAAATGGATGGCCTGTGTTTTTTAATCCAGTCAGCCAATCTATGTCTCTTCAGTGGGGAATTCAAGCCATTAACATTTATTGAGATAATTGATAAGTGTGGTAGTATTCTATTCGTCTTATTTGGTGAGAGTCCATTGCTTAGTTTTATCTTTTGCATCAGTGTGGAGGTTAGGTTCTGTCCTTTGATTTCTGAGTTCTTACTTTGCTGCTGATCCATTGTGGTGGTCAGTGTGCAGAACAGGTTGAAGTATTTCCTGTAGAGTTGGTCTTGTTGTGGCGAATATCCTCAATGTTTGTATATCCGTAAATGATTTGATTTCTCCGTCAATTCTGAAGCTTAGCTTAGCAGGGTACAGAATTCTGGGCTGAAAATTGTTCTGTTTAAGTATATTAAAGGTAGATGACCCTTGTCTTCTTGCTTGGAAAGTTTCATTAGAGAAGTCTGTGGTCCCTCTAATGGATTTGCCCCAGTAGGTCAACTGGCGCTTACTCTTGGCAGCTTGCAGAATCTTTTCTTTTGTCTTGACTTTGGACAGGTTCATCACAATGTGTCTTGGAGAAGCTCGGTTAGAGTTGAGGCGACCTGGGGTCCGATATCCCTCCGAAAGCAGTGTGTCAGAATCTTTGGTGATATTTGGGAAATTTTCTTTTATAATATTCTCTAGTATGGCTTCCATTCCTCTGGGGCATTCTTCTTCCCCTTCTGGAATTCCTATAACTCGTATGTTGGAATGCTTCATAAAGTCCCATAATTCTGACAGTGAACGTTCTGCTTTCTCTCTCTTCTGCCTCTTTTACTATCTGAGTTATCTCAAAAACTTTGTCTTCTACCTCTGAAATTCTTTCTTCTGCATGGTGTAACCTGTTGCTGATACTTTCCATTGCATCTTTAAGTTCCCTAATTGACTGTTTCATTTCCTTCAGCTCTGCTATATCCTTTTTATATTCTTCATATCATTCATCTCTGATTTGGTTCTGTTTTTGGATTTCCTTTTGGTTATTTTCCACTTTATTAGCAGTTTCCTTCATTGTTTCCATCATTTCTTTCATTGTTTTCAACATGTGTATTCTAAATTCCCTTTCTGTCATTCCTAACATTTCTGTATAGGTGGAATCCTCTGCAGTAGCTACCTCATGGTCCCTTGGCGGGGTTGTTCTGGACTGGTTCTTCATGTTGCCTGGAGTTTTCTGCTGATTCTTCCTCATGAGTGATTTCTTTTATCTGTTTCCTTGCCCTAATTTTCCTTTCACTTCCTCTTGCTCTTTAAGTTCTTGTGCCTGTGGACTAAGGGTTACAGGACCAGAAGGGTGAGAAGGTTGAAGAGCAAAAAAGGGATGAAAGAAAGGAGGACCGAGTGATAAGAAAAAAAAGAAAGATAGAGAAAGGAGAGGGGGTGGGTACAAGGAATATTGAGAAAAAGAAGAGAGGCACAGACAGAGGGAGACAGGGCAATATAGGTGTACAGTAGGGTACTTTGACACAACCTTAAAAAACCCCACCTTCTGGGTGTGCCCAGTTGGGTGGTTCCCTTGGGTTCAGCAGCTCTTTGCTAACCTAATCAGACACAGTACCCCACCTCCACCAAGTAGAGAGGAAAGACAAAAATGCTATAAATCAAACCAAAACAAGCAAACAGAAAACTTTACGGGGATAAAATTGGGTGAAAAACCAAATGATAGCGGTAGAAACACTAGCAAAAATGAAGTTGTAGTTATTAAAAAAGGCAGCAATGGGAAATTATAATTAAACTATAAAAATTGAGAATGAAAAAGGGATCTGTATGGAAAAGATTGAAATTAAAAAACAAAAGAACATCAACAATGTCAAAATAAACAAACAAAAAAAAACCAACCAAACAAAAAAAAAAAAAGAAAAAATTACACAACCAAAAACAAAGCAGTTTGTATGTGTTATTGAATATTGTCTGGGCAACACGTGGTCTTCTGGGGTATGAGATGTTAGTCACAATTCTGATACGACTGGAGGCTGCTGATTTCTCAAACCCCAGCAGGTAGACACCCTAAGTCTCTCTTCAGCCCATTTAAAAGGCACTTTGAACTTGTAAACTTGCTGAGCAGAAGCTTTCCCAGCTTTCTCGCTGGAATTGCTGCTGAAGTGGCTTTCCACTTACCCAGTGTGCCAAAGCCGGTCTCACTCTGCCCCTGAAGGTTAGGGCTGCAAGGTGTCTCAGACCCCACCCTTAGGCTACTTGGTTGCTGGGTTACCAGCTCCCACCCTTTTCTAGCTCTGCGACCCTGAGGGCGGAGCTTGCCGGGGCAGATCACTGACAATGGTTCCGTGTGACCCACCGCCAAACACTATTAGCTCCGTCTGGCTCAGCGGCTCAGACTGGGGCCCTAGACAATGGCCAAAGTTCTCCGCACTCCCGCTCACGCCTTCCCCAAGGCAGTTCAACTCAGTGCCAAGTCCAAGGACATCAAAACAGTTCACAGGTAAGGCCTTTCTTGTTTGCAGTCTCGCTGCTACTGAACTTACAGTTGTGGGTGGGTTTAGACGGATTGAACACACGCGACCACTTGCCGGTTTTCCACGGTTTTAGTCCTCCTCTTGGGGTCCAGAAGTCTCTCGCTGACTCCCTGTATCCTCATAGGAGTGATGATAGGCAGTTCCCACCAGCCAGAGATGCCTGGAGTCCTATCTCCCCAGACTCAGGGTGCCCAGATGCAAGGAAGCTGTTACTCAGCTGCCATCTTGCTCTGCCTCTCCTGAGAGCTGTTCTTTTCATACCCATTTTCATCAGGCTGGTACTTCACAGATAAGCCGCAATAAGAGTGTTTTCAGGAAATTCTATGATTACTTTTCAGCAGAAGAAATCATGTTTGGCTTTGTTGAAATGTTTGAGTACAGTGACCCGGCAAAGAAGGCAAATAATAGACAAGTCAAATTCTGCAAGTAGACAGTTATTCATGTTTGAGTTAACAGATTATAGAATGGCAAAGTGAACAGACGAAAGAAAGACAAAAAGGAACTCTTATAAATCATTTTCTCTTTTTCATTTATAATATAACACTAACTTTAGATATATCTCTTTTATACTAAGGAACAAATGATGAAAATGAAAGGAAATAAGAATTCAATATGTGTGCCATTGTGATTTTATCCTTCTTAGGTAGGCATAAAGTAATAGTTTTACTTAATTTCCTGACAATGCCTTCTACCAAACTTTCTGAAAGTGTTTGAAATAATAAAATAATATTTAAGATGTCATCAGTTTATATATGGGCTAACATTTTTACATATGGAGGTGATATTTTTCTCATAACAAAAATCTCTGATTTTAACGTACTTGCCCTTTGGCAATATCCCATCTATAGATGTATTTGTTCTTGAAACACATGAAAAATAAATGAGGACATGTTTCTGCCCACTTTAACACTAACTATCGCAAATTACAAAGTAAACATGTTTGAATGACCATGTTTTTAATCTCCAAAATATAAAATAAACACAGATGAATGGTAATATTCTCACTGGGTTGGTTATTTTTGGTTATAAAAATCTTCAGTGTGCTTCTTGGAAGTGAATAGCATACCTTTATACGAAAGTATGAAGATTTTGTTTTAGAGATGGGGGATGATAGGACTTCTAGTTACAGTTCTGAAGACCCAAAGTACGCACATTAAAAGCATAGAAAGGCATTCCTGGGGGGAAAATGGGGTTCATGCAAGGTTTAGTCACAAACTTAAAATAACTGGAGACTTGTCAAGGAAAATGACATCCCGGAAGGCACAGAAATGTGTGTCACTGTCTTAAAAGGGAGTGTGGAGGCAACTTTAGAATAATTAAAGACACCGGAAGTTGAATCTTGCTGAAGCAGAATGTGGATAAAGGAAGCACGGCTATTTACGCCTGTCCTTCAACACAACTTTGATAAAGAGGACAAATATTGGCTATTTGTAACCTAGATATCCAGTGGTGTGTATGACAATGGACTTTTAAACTCTCATACTTTGTCAAAGGAATAGTGGCTTTAAATAGTTATATTGATGGTTAATATAGAAATTACAACAAGGTTATGAATATTTTATTTTTCAAAATATTTATTTTTTTTTTTGAGACAGAGTCTTACTTTATCGCCCTTGGCATCACAGCTCACAGCAACCTCTAGCTCTTGGGCTTAGGCGATTCTCTTGCCTCAGCCTCCTGAGTAGCTGGGACTACAGGCGCCCACCACAACACCTGGCTATTTTTTGTTGCAGTTTGGCCGGGGCCGGGTTGGAACCCGCCACCCTCAGTAGATGCGGCCAACGCCCTCCTCACTGAGCCACAGGCACCGCCCATTTTCAAAATATTTTTAAAACAAAATAAATTTATGTTTGTATACAGTATTCAAAAGGAAAATGTTTTTATGACATAGATGCTTTTGAGTCTTGCTAAAATCAAAGTAGTTACCAGTGTTGAAGAACTTCAGAGTTTGAAAGATAAACTCTACTTCCTTTGCTTTAAAGCTGTATCAGGAGAGCTACATTTGATGTTTTTACTCAGTGCTCTTGGAAATTTATATCCTTTTTGGGAAGAAAGTTCCATAGACAATTTGTTACATGACAGTTTACACATAACCACCACAACGAAAATAAAATATTATGACTACATTATCCACATATATATTTTATATGTACATTATCTCCTTAAGAAACACAGTGCCATTAAATCTTTTTAATTATATTGTTTTTGCTTTTCGTGTAATATTAAAACTCGCTATGTATCTTCTTACCCAGCATGCATCAGAGAAAGCAACAACATCAATTTAAATTCATTATCAAAGTCAAATTTTAGTTATCCCAAGGCCAGGTTTCCAAATCACATGTGTGAATTAGTGTCTGTGTCTTCCAACACAAAAGGCATTGATAAGATCACCGTGGTGATGCCGGCAGTTGAGTCCCAGAGAACATTAGGAGCTGAGCTTACTTCGCTTTTCTCCGGTTTTCATTTAATGTGTGCAGCCCTGGTCCTCATGGCCGTGTTCGTGGAAGGTCCTCCCTTCTTTCTTGTCTGCATTTACATTGTACTCAGAGAGCAACAGAGCTGAGGGGTTCTCACCACCTTATAGATGTCAGGGTGAAGCTGGAGGGGAGCATCGTGACGGAGGTCACAGCAGAGTGGCCGAGCTGAGGGGACCATCTCTGGATTATACTCTGCTGCTTTATGTAAATAAAAACAAATGTGGGAAATCTTAGCTTTTCCTTCCAGGTTCAGTTCCAGGTTCAGACATTGGTAGAGCCATTTCTGACTGTGTAGCAATCCAGCCCACTCTGCCCACTTGGTGTATAACCACAAGCAAGTGTTTTTGTGACCATTTTCTCAGTGTCCTAATCAGTAAAGTGGAGAGCATACCCACCCCTACCCCATGGGGTTGTTAAGAGCCTTAAGTGAGTTAATATTAGTGAAGCACTTAAAATAATGCCAGGTCATAGTAAGTGTTCAGTAAGCATTGGTTGACATTTTTATTTTTAATCTTTTTACTTTAAAATATATATATAGACTCACAGAAGTTACAAAACTTGTATTGAGAGCTCCTGTATTCTTCTCACAATGTATATAATTTTAACCCTTTACCAAAACCAAGAAATTGGCATTGGCACAATGCAGTTAATTAGTTGTCATTATTAATAACTGACCATATTGGCGGTGCCTGTGGCTCAAGGAGTAGGGCGCCGGTCCCATATGCCGAAGGTGGCAGGTTCAAACCTAGCCCCAGCCAAAAACCACAAAAAAAAATAATAACTGACCATATTAATCACTTTTTCACTCCTATTTGGTATTTTTCATCAATACCACTCACTTAGCACTTATTATTTTCTAACTGCTTCATTTAGAATGTTAAGTTTATTTTAGTTTTCTCTTCTCAGCTCAAATTATTTCAGGGCAGATGTCCTATATTTCTTTAATGTACTTCCGTAGGACCTAACACAGTGTTTGATGCAAAATAGAGTTAGTAGGTTTTTTTTTTTCCTGCCAATTGATATTTAAATAAATAGATTTCTAAGAGCTGCAATTCTGACTGACTTTTAAATGTTCTCCAAGAAAAGCCAGTGACAATGTGGTGGCAGTATAATATGCCAGTGCTTATAAAAGTGTTAAAAAAGCAAAGAGCCCTGTATACTCCTAGTGTCTGAAAGTACATGAAAAGGTCCAGAGGAGGCAGGTTTAGGTTGATTTTAGGAGCAGTGGGTAAGAGAATAGCATATTTTGTGTTACTACCAAAGCCGTTGCATAAAACGATTGTTGAATAGCTTGAAATTGTATGTAGATGCTTCAGTGATGTGAGGACCATTACTCGAAGCTCTGAATTCTAGAGAACATATCACTAGTGCACCTTCTCAATGCAAGTTCTTGGCTCTACATTAGAATTTCTTGGTGAGATTTTAAAAATCCCAATACCCAAGCTGTCCTTTAGACTAGTTGACTCAGAATCTCTGGGTACCAGACAGTGACTATACCTCCTCTGGAGCTTCTCTGTAGCCACGTTGGAGATGGCGATGCTGGCCTGGTGGATTGCAGGAAAGTTGTTCTGTGGCATGTTCACCCAGACTAGGGCACGAGGTGCTTACTATATAAAATTCTGTCTAGTAACACGCGGCCCAGACACTGACTCACTTTCTCAGAGAAGTTTTGAGGAATGGACAGTTATTTGCCTGTGAATCCTGTTACCAAAGCTGTGTGATAGTGAAGCATTGTTTTGTTTGATTCATTTCCCTTCCCACAAGACTCTGGCTGGAACTTTGTTTTCCCTTTTGGCCAGCCAGACTTCTGCAGACTTGTCATTTTCTGCGTGCTGGATCCCTGCTTTATGCCTGACCGGAGGAAAGTGGCAGTTCCTGAGTCGTGGCTACTGAGTCTCCTTGGCCTCTCTGTGATTTCCCTGCGAGTCTCGTATCCTCCCTAACCTTGAGGTTTCTATGGCTTGATGAATTTTCTCATGAATGAGAAAAAGATCACCATTTGGATATGTCAAAATGTAGACCAGTTTTTCAATTGCTTAAACGAGTTATGGTTTTTGCTGAACAACTTCCTATTGTAGAAGAGTCTGTTTCACACAGGGGCACCCAGCTGTGAGGCCCAAGGCTCGCCGGGAATGCTGATCTAAGAGTTGTCTTGGGGCACACATTAAATGCACAAACACTAAAGTAAGCTGATGAGCAAAAGAAAAGGTCTATAATTTTTGTGATATCTGACACAGATATAGCCAGCTGCAGGCCGTGGTTCTACAACCCTAATTGCAACGTAGGTGTTATTTCTTGAGTATCTGTGATGTGTCAGACATTGTCACAGGTGCTCAGGATATGGAGATTAAAGACAGACTCCCTCATAGACTACTTGGTGAGATGACCAAGGGCTGTGATGGAGGGATGTATGAACTGCTATGATGATTTGTAGGGAGGGCACCTATCCAGACATGAGAAAGTGGTGGTGAGGGGGGAGGGGGGTCCCCAAGGGCCAGGCCATGTCTGATGTGTCTTTGTATCATTAGGCCCAGAACAGTAAGTGAATTCTCTTAATGTTTGGTGTTAAACACAGGCTACATTGAGCCTTCCTTGCCTTGACAGCAGGTGTGAATTACCCTTGCAGAGAGGAAGGATGGGTGGGAGGACAGCAGAAGTCCAGGGCCCGCGAGTCTAAAGGAGAGCACATGTGTAGAGGTGTGGGTGAGGGTGGCTCAACCACCTGTGCTGGAGAGTGACCGCAGAGCTGGTTCACAGCAGTAGTGAGGGAGTGCGGGAAGAGTGCGCAAGGGTCCGATTGTGCCAGACTTCATAACTGAGGCTAAGGAGCTTTCATTCCTCTGGAATATGATGGGTCCCATTCAAGGAGATTTAGCAGGGAATTGACATGATCATATATGCCTTCCAGAGAAATCATTTTGGAAGAACAGGGGTGAGATCAAGCAGAGAAACTTATAAGGAGTGATCCTAACATCCCACAGGAAGCAGTGGTGGGCACTTAGAACTATTTAGAAATAAAAAGAAACTCAAATACTTACCTTGTACCACACAACAAAATAAAATTTAGAAGCATTAAAGATGTCAATGTAAAAACAAAATAGTAGAGAGAAAGTAGAGGAGAATTTTTTTTAATCTTGGAGATTGAAAATACTTTTTTTTTTTTTTTTGACAGTGTCTCTGTCACCCAGGGTGGAGTACAGTGGCTTGATCATAGCTCATCTGCAGCCTCAAACTCCTGCCTCACTCTCTCTAGTAGCTAGGACTATGGGCACCTGCCACTATACCCAGCTAATGTTTTTTAAAAAAAAGGTGGAGAGACATGGTCTTGCTATTTTACCCAGGGTAGTCACAAACTCACAAAGACCTTTTTAAGCATGAGATCAAAGGACTAAATATAACAACACAAGTAAGTATTTGTGCATACTGTGCGAAGTGGTAGAGAAATGTGTATTGATAGGGCTGATTTGTCTTTTAAGAGTAAGATATAGAGAAAGATAAGGAGACAAAATATTCCAAATGGGCTAAGAGCTACGTTGGAGGGAAGGAAATGGTTCAGCTGGAATCTATAGGATGAACTGCCTTGGTTTGCTTGGAAGTAGACAGGAGAGGCTTGGCAAGGCAGAAAATGAGCTAAATGTTGATGTCGGATCTATCAGGTGGTTGAAGCATTTTAGATCGAGGGTACAGATGTGCAAAGGTGGAAAAGGGTTTATTTGGTATTTTTGGTGTGTAAAGTGCAAGCTGGATAGGGAAGACATGAGCACAAGAAGTGCTGAAGGTGAGGTTGGAGATGAAGATGAGAGGAAAATACATGGGGTCTTAATCGTCCAGGCTGTCCAGTCGAGCTTTCTGTGACAGGGGAAATGCCCATGAGCCATACGTGGCTATCAGGCATGTGCAATGTGGCTGATGCAACTGAAGAGCTAAACTTTTAATTTATATCTCATAGTATATAAATGTGAAGAACCACATTGGCTAGTGGCTACCATATTGGACAGTGAAACTACAGACAGTATGGGGTCATTGAGAATTTCTTTGTAGGGGAATAGTATAAATAGAAATCATATTTTAGAAAGATCACTCTGGTAGGCAGGAAGAAAATCAGGATTTACTGAGAGCTGCTGCTTTAGTGCTGGGTGGTGTCCTAAATATTGCATCATTTGATTCTCACAACTTCAGGATGGAGGGGGCAAGAAAACTGCATCTCAGGAAGAAGTCATTCGTCCAAGGTTACAAAGCCAGCAAATGAGAGAATTTTTAAATTTAATTTCCCATTGCTGGCAATGTTTTTATTAATTTTAATTTATAGAGAATTTTGAGCTTCCCAGTGAAATCGAATGAAAAGTACAGAGAGTTCCAACACACTCGTGTTCTCACTCATGAGGAATGTCCCCTATTCTTAACATCCTGCCACACAGAGGTACATTTGTTACAACTGATAAACCCATAATGACGTATCATTATCACCAGAGATCAGAGTTTATATTAGGGTTCATTCTTAATCTGTACATTCTTTCGGTTCAAAAAGTTCATATGACATGTAGTGTTACACAGACAGTTCCACTGCTCTAAAATCCTCCACGCTCTGCCTGTTCATCCTCTGCAGCCCCCGGACATGGCAAGTGTCATCTCCGTGTTGTCCCCCCGGTTTGCCTTTTCCAGAATGTCATGTAGTTGGAATCCTGTCAGAGGCAGGCTTTCAGATTGGGTTCTTTCACTAAATAATGTGCATATTTAAGTTTCTTTGGTATCTTTTCATGGCTTGATAGTTCATTTCTTTTTAGTGCTGAATAATATTCCAGTGTCTAGATGTACCACAGTTGACCATTCATCTGCTGAAGGACATCTTGGTTACTTACAGGTTTTGGCAATTATGAATAAAGCTGTTCTGAGTATCTGTGTACAGGTTTTTGTGTGGACACAGTTTTCAATTCCTTTGGGTAAATACCAAGGAGTGCAGTTGCTGGGTTATGTGGTTAGTATATGTTTACTTTTGTAAAAACTGCTACAGTCTTCTAAAGAGGATGTACCATTTTGCATTCCCACCAGCAATGAATAAAAGTTTCTACTTCTGCTCATCCTTACTAGTATTTGGTGTTGCCAGTGCTTTGGATTTTGGTCATTAACCAATTGAAGAGATAATCTTCTTGTTGTCTTAATTTGCAGTTTCCTAAGGACATAGGTGCTAAGCATCTTTTCATATGTTTATTTGCCATCTGCTTATCTTTTTTTTGTCAGGAGTCTTGTTCAGGTGTTTTGCCCGTTTTTTAACTGAGTTGTTGAATTACTTTTTCATATTTTGTATGTGAGGTAAACCTAAGAGGGTCACCTTGTTAGAAAAGAAAAAAAAAAAAGCATCTCTTGATAGCCCAGCTGGGAACTGACCTGGTCGCAGCTGAGCCATGGTGTTCTCACATTGAACATAAGCAACTTGACTACATGGCAATGTTAGCCATTTGATGACTGACCACTTTTACAAGGCCACTTTATGACTGTGATGATATGTGGCACAAACAGGACCATTCTGTAATCATGCCTAAACACAGACAAACACAAGGTCCTGGTGTAAACCAGAAAAACAACTAGCGTCCCCCTCTCCGGGCCAACATGATTACTGTTGCTTTTTTTCCAATTGAAGATTTAGCCTCACTTCATTCCTGATGCCTTCTGGATAAAAATTAAGATGCTCAGGGGTAAAATTGCCTCCACTTTGTGATAAGGCCTCAATCCAAACGCAAAACCACCTTTTTCTGAAATCTCCCAAACAAGACTAGGGGATTTCCCAGAATGCAGAGCTTTCTACTCTAAAAATCGGGAAGTTCCTGGGCAAACCTGACTGCCCTGCTCTCCTGTTTTAACCAGCCCCTCCCAGTGCCTTCTTACTGCGATGCCTCCCAGCTCCCTGTAGTGTTTGGTCTCCCTTGTCGAGACTGCTCCAGGAAACCTAAGCTTATTTAACTGCAGCTTGGTCCTGGTGGTCTTTGGTGATGGGCAAAGATCCATCAACAAAATCAAAGCAACACAAACACTATGGCAGTGATCTTAGTAGGTCACTTCTCAGTAATTTTTGAAATAATGAATTTACCTCCAGCGATAAAAAGTGAAAAAAATTGCATAACTGATGAGGAAGCCAGGTAACACAAAGAATCTTACCATAAAAGAAAAATGTCCAGAAAATATTGTGATTCCCTGATAGGAAGGCCTTTGCTTTGCTGTCTTTGTAACAGTTTCCTTTCCCATCTGTCTCTCAGGGATCATGTCGGACTACCAGTTTGGTAACCAGTTCATGTGCAGCGTGGTGGCCTCGCACGTCAGTCACCTGCCCACAACCAACCTCAGCTTTGTCTGGATTGCTCCCCCTGCAGGCACAGGCTGCGTGAATTTCATGTAAGTACCTAGGTGTATGTGACCACACACGGAAGGGACTTCCAACCTCTCACGGCATTACACATAGGGTGACTGCTTAACTACTAGCGTCAAAAGACATCAAAATGTTTTTTTTTTCATGTAACTTGTTTTTGCATATTTATTTGTACCTCCAATGTTCTGAACTGGATTTTAGCTGACAAAAACAAGATAAGATAAACGTAAGTGGTTGGGTAGGGGTGGTGGAGAATAAAGAGAAGTTGTTCAAAGGGTACCAAGTTTCAATGAGGACAAATAAGTTTGGAGATCTCTCACATAGCACTGGTAACTATAGTTAATGATACTGTATTATATATTTCAAAATGCCAAAAGAGAAGGTTTTAAATGTTCTCATCACAAAAAAAAAAAAAAGTATAAGTATGTGAAGTGAAGGATATGTTAATTTGGTTGACTTAATCATTCTGCAGTGTAAACATAGGTCAAAAAATCCCATTGTACTCTATGAATTTATCAATAATTATTACTTGTCAATTTTAAAAGATACAAATAATTGAGGAAATCGGGACAATTTCCTTCTTTGATGATTTCCTTCTTTGTCTCATGTTTGACTCAGCTATCATTCATCCTAAATTATTTATTTTCTATTTTGTTTGAGTATGAAGACTTCTGCTGTTGAGTTCAATTTTTATTCTGCAGTGGTCTGAGAAGACACAAGGAATAATTTCTATTCTTTCAAATACGTTGAAGTTAGATTTTTGTCCTAAAATATGATCAGTTTTGGAGGATGATCTGTGGGCTGAGGAGAAGAATGTATATTCAGTTTTATTAGAATGAAACGTTCTCTAAATGTCTGTTAAGTCCATTTGTTCCAATGTCAAGTTTAAGTCCATTATTTCTTTGATAAATTTCTTCTTGGAGGATTTATCCAGAACTGCCAAACGAGTGTTAAAATCTCCAACCATTATAATGCAGGAAAATATCAAAATTTTCGTATCTGTTTTATAAATTGAAGAGCATTTAGGTAGAACACACAAATGTTAATTATTCAAATCGCTTCATGTTGCTTGTTTCCCTTGAGAAATACATAGTGACAAATACATAGTGCTTGTCTTTCCTTATCTTTGTTTGTTTAAATCCTATTATATCTGCAAATAAAATTTCTATCCCTGTTTCATTCTGATTTCCATTTACTTGTATTAGAGATGCTTATCCCTTCACCCTGGATCTGGTTTTATACTGTAAGGTAAGATGAGTCTCTTGTAGGAAACAGATACCTGGCTTGAGTTTTTTTATCCTTTAGACAACCTGTGTCTCTCAGAGGAGAATATAAGCCATTCACATTAATTGACAGAATTTGTAAGCATTGCAGTGTTTTGGCTGTCCTGTTTTTCAAAGGTCCACTGCATATTTTTTAACACTTTCACCAATGTAGAATTAAGGTTTTTTCTTTAAATTCTCAGTGACTTTACTTTGCTGGTAAACCTTTGTGCCTGTAATTGTGGGAAATGGGTCTGAGTATTTCCTGGGGAGTTGGTTTAGTTTTGGCAAATTTCTCAAAATGTTGATGTGTCAGATATTTGATTTCCCCATCTGGACCGGCCGCTGGTTGTGGAGCCAGGCCGGGATGGCCCACGGGCACCCCCAGGGGGCAAGGCCCGACCCGAGGCCACAGAGGGCACCGAGGGCGCCGACCCGCCGCGCAGGCACCACCGGCACCGAGACAGGGACAAGGCCCCTGCGGCGGCCTCCGGGGCAGGGGAACCGGACAGAGTGGACGCCCCGAGGGCGGACAGCGGGGAGCCCAGTGCCAGTGAGGAGCGTGTGCGGCCCGACCGCAGCCACAGCAAGGAAGCCGCAGGCCCTCTGAAGGCGCGGGGCGAGCGTGGCCGGGGGACGGGCCCCGAGGGCGGCCGGCGCCACCACTGGCGCGGCTCCCCGGAGGAGGCCGCTGACAGGGAGCCCCGGCGCCACCGCGTGCACCGGCACGCGTGCAACCAGGGCAAGGAGGGCGCCACACCCACGGCCAAGGGCGAGCGGCGCTTGCGACACCGGGGTGGCCCCCGGGCCGGCCCCTGGGAAGCGGAGAGTGGGGAGGAGCCAGCGAGGCGGCACCGGGTGTGGCACAAGGCGCTTCCCGTGCTGGACGCTGCCACGAAGGAGGCCGCTGAGAAGGAGGATAAGGTTGCGGAAGTGGACAAGGAGAAGAAGCTCCGGAACCACCAGCCCAAGTGAGTGAGCAGTCAGGGGTGGGCCTGGGGGAGAGGTCCACGGGGTCAGGAGCGGGAGCTCTCCTGCCCTGCAGGGTGACCGGAGATGCTTGAGGCTGCTTGGCAGGAGTATCTGGCTTTGTTTGAAGGCACACTTAAGGCAAGAAGGTCTGGGGGGAGCTGCTGAGACTGGTTTGGGATACACTGACTTTGGAGCAACAAAGTGGCCTATTAAGAAGAGAGATGGGGCCCAATGTGGAAGGAGAAGCAGGAGCGCCTGAGAAGGCTGTCAGGCTAGAGTGCCAGTGCAGACCCCCCAGCCCCCTTCAGGTAGCCAGGTCTGCTCCCTGGCTGGGGAGAGCCTGAGATAGCAGCAGCCTGCCAGTGGACACCAGCCGTCTCAGGCTTGCTGACTGGCAGCCAGAACATTTCACTTGGATTGCAGCACAGACTAGCCCAGCTCCAGGCTGTTTGTATATACAGAGCTCCTGGACTGAGCCTTCTGCCCAGTGGGGCACCTGGTGGCGGGTGGCTGGTTAGGGAGAGGTCTTACTCCAGACATCTTCACTCTCCACACAATTCTGTTGGTATGCATGAGGGCAGTCCAGAAACTATCCAGCTAGGCAGGTCCGTGTTTTCTCTACTGCGTGGCTGAATACTTTCTGGACAGACTTTGCTTTCTGGACATACTTTGCCAGCTGTGCCAGCTCTGTACCCAGGGCTTACAGATGTCAGCCTCATCCCTACCTTTCAAATCTAAAGACACAGAGATGTACACAGGATGATAACAACGATGCAAAAAAGCCAGAGTAGAAGAGGAGATACTCAGAAATGTACTTGGTCTAGAGAGAGGTTTAAGGAACTGGGTTTTGTAGAATGAATAGGAGTTTGGAGCAGTGCCAGATTCTGATGTACATTTTTGGTTGCAGGGAGCTGCACTGTGACCTGGAGGCCAGTGGGACAATGGGTGTGGGCCCTGTGCACACACTGCCTAGCACCTGTCTCCAGAAGGTGGAGGAGCAACCAGAGGATGCAGATAATCAACGAAATGTCACTCGGATGGGCAGTCACCCCTCAGACCCAAGCACCACTGTACACATCCCAGTGACTCTGACGGGCCCTCCTGGGAAGACAACCGTGGTTCCCCGTGAGTATCTCCCTATACCGGTAGGGCAGGGTCCACCTTGTGCAGGTCCAGCTATCCCCATGCCTCCTGCTTGGCATCTAGTTGGGTACACAGAGTGCCTCTGACTCGTTCTCCAGCTACAGAGAAAGTCCTTTGCTGTCAGCATCTGTCGCTTGTTATCCCTTTGACTTCTAGTGCCCCAGAATAACTAAGGGTAAGCTCCATTCTCCTTCCCTCAAAAATATTTGCAAGTTGCCAGCTAAGTGCCAGGCATTGTTTTAGAGTGTGAGGAACACAGGAGGAGGGAGTCTGTCTTGCCAGGAAGATAGACCACAAAGTGGTCACAATTCTTTTTAGTTGCTGAGAAGCTGCTAAAGAGTATGGCTGTAGCCTTGCCTGGTAGGTGAGGAGGAGAAGATTCTCCGTAGCCCTTCTTCCAGCTGTTCACATGCCTGTATAGCCCCCACCCTGAAGTTTCTCTCAGGCCTTTGCACGGTTGCTGTCTTTCTTCTTGCTCTCTCACGTGCCCTGAGGGCACGTGTGAATGAGATGTCATTTCTGGGCCTGTACAATGGCTCATACCTGCAACCCCAGCACTCTGGGAGGACGAGGTGGCAGGATCACTTGAGTTCAGGAGTTTGAGACCATCCTGAGCAAGAGTGATACCTCATCTCTACTAAAATTAGATGGGAGGCTGAGGCAGTATCTCTTGAACCCAAGAGGTTGCTGGGAGCTGTAACGACACCACTGCATCCTAGCCTGGGCAACAGACTGAGACTCTGTTTCCATTAAAAAAAAAAAAAAAAAAAAAAAAGCCTTTTCTGTCTTCAAGTCAATGTAGTAGGCAGAGACCTGAAGGCAACAGTCACAGCTACTCACACAGTGGACACAGTGCATGGTCATTTCATGAGCATCCAAGAGGAGCTGTCCCCTCTAAGTACAAAGGAAACGTTCCAACTGGGTAGGAGAGAGGCTATAGTAGCAGGATTCACACTGAGTGCCAGATGAAGCATTTAGTTCTCAAGCAGATGGGGTAAACCCAGTCAGGTGCCTCCACACACACACACACACGTTTGCAGATGCACTGGCACAATGAGACACATGTGCCTGTTGTCTCTTACTCAGGGGCTCTCGCCTGGGCCTGTGGACCAGTGCATGATCCCAGGCATAACCAAGGATGGCCACAGGCTCTAGCTGCTCCATCTTCCCTTTTTGTTTGCGTCCTTAATCCATTGTCTGGGTTACTTCCTTTGGGCACAAGAGTCTTTGTCTTTCCTGCTGCCTTCTCTGATTCTCTCTGGATTAGCTTGAGGGCCAGCCCGGGTCTCCACCTGGCTTCTATCCACAGGAATCCAGATGCGACCCCTGCCCACTTTCTCTATTTCTTTTCCACCACCCTTGCTGGTAACCACTGATCTTTTACTGTCTCCATATATTTGCCTTTTCCAGAATGTCATTAGATTGTAATCAAATAGTATGTAGCTTTTTCAGATGGGCTTCTTTCACTTGCCAGTATGCTTGTTCTTCTGTCTTTTTGTGGCTTCATAGCGCTTTTTTTTTTTTTTTTTTTTTAGCATTGAGTTAATATTTTGTTGTCTGGATGTACCATAGTTTGTTTACTCATTTATCTATTGAAGGACATCTTGATTGCTTCCAGTTTTCAGCTATTATGAATAAAATTGCTATAAACATTTATGTTCAAGTTTATTTATGGACGTAAGTTTTCAGCTCACATATGTAAATCCCTAAGTGCATGACTGTTGGGTTGTATGGTAAAACTGTATTTCTCTTTATAAGAAACTGACAGACTTTCTCTGAAGTGTCTGCACCATTTTGTATTTTCACCGGTGATCAATAAGATTTCCCATCATTCCATATCCTCGCCAATACTGGGTGTCAGTGTTTTGGGTTTTGGCTGTTCTAATTAGGCATGTAGTAGTATCTTGTTTAATGTGAGATTCCATGCTACATATGTGCATCTTTTCATATGCTTGCCACCTGTTATGATCCTCTTTGATAAGGTTCCTATTCATATCTTTTGTCCATCTGGTTGTTTATTTTCTAATTGTTGAGTTTTAAGAGTTTTTTGTATGTTTTGGATGCAAATCTTTTAGCATATATGTGTTCTTGAAGGATATTTTCCTAGTTTGTGACCTGCTTTTTCATTCTCATGATGTCTGGTATTTGGTTGTTAATGTTGAGGAATGTGGTTTAATCTGGTCTGTGTTATTACGTCTGCTCGAAGCAGAAATCAAGGCTTTTTATATGATATTTATATAATAATAATGTATCCTGCTGAATCCTCATATTGTTTATTAGTTTTAATGTTGATTCTCTTTGTTTTCTCCAAGTATATTATCCAAAGAAATCTACAAATATAGTTCTAACTCTTCCTTTCTAAGTCTCAGGTCTCTCATTATTTTTTGGTCTGATTTTACTGTCAGATAACAATGGAGTTTTAGTGGCTTTGCTTGTGCTATTTCTGCCTACATTAAGTGAGATTCTAGTTTGGGGCCTGAAGAGTATATATGTGTATGTAAAATCATGTTATGGTAACCATTCATTCCTAGTTCAGTAAGTGTTTTTATCTGGAGTAGAGGTTAAATTTTGTTGAAGACCCTTTCAGCATCCATAGAGAGCATGTCTTTTCTCTCTTAAAATATAGAGGTTTATAGAAATTGATTTCCCAATATAAAACTATGTTTATAATCAGAATAAACCCAATTTGGTTTATTGATGTCGTATTTATTTTTAGTGTGCCGTTGGATTCCATTTAATATTTTATGTAGGATTTGGGGTTGACTTTTTTTTTTTTTAGAGACAGAGTTTCACTTTGTCACCCTCAATAGAGTGCCATGGTGTCACAGCTCACAGCAACCTCCAGCTCTTGGGCTTAGGCGATTCTCTTGCCTCAGTCTCCCGAGTAGCTGGGACTACAGGCGCCCACCACAACGCCCAGCTATTTCCCAGCTATTTTGTTGTTGTTGCAGTTTGGCTGGGGCCAGGTTTGAACCCGCCACCCTTGGTAGATGGGGCCGGCGCCCTACTCACAGAGCCACAGGCGCTGCCCTTGGGTTGATATTTTTAAGTGAGATATGTTCATTAGCTTTCTTATATTGCACTCAAATAGCGTAATGTTTAGAAATCAATTCCATATAGTTATCTCTTGCTTAACTTCACTGCTCCATTCCTAAAAATCAAATGTTCTGAATAGGAGTCTCATTTTCATAATTTAAAATGGTAAAAAGTTATAATGGGTTACATGTTAACTAAAAATCCCCAATGTAAATTATAATTAAAGCACTGTTAAACAACGAAAAGTAACAAACTATCATACTAGGACATAACATGTTTAGCATATTTTTTCCTGATCCCCAATTAAAGTACCTGTTAATAAACCATTACTTGGACACCTCATTTATTAAAACTTAGGGTTTTCAAAAACATCCACACATGATTCTGATAATCTACCAACTGAATTTGGAAGCTTGCCTGAGGATTTTTCCCACATTATTTTGTTAAAAACATTATACTAAGTTTTGAGGTTGTATACATTTTTCCTACATAAGCATTAGCCAAAAAGTCCATCATTGGAAAAGAGATTTATATGCTTTGAAATTTAGAGCTGTAATGAGAGATATACACTGTATGTGTTTTCCTGAAGTAGGGACATTATAAAACTTGAAGGCAGTCTACTGGGAAATCTCACCTGAGGAGTTAATCTGTGAGATGTTCATGTTCTTGGCTCATAAAAAGAAGTAGGATGTTTTCTTCCTGTGCTCTGGAGTAGTTCAAGTAGCATTGGAATTATTTGGGTTTTAGATATTTGGTAGAATTCCCTTGTGTTCTTAAAAATTATTGATTTGATCTAGGTTTCCCAGTTTATTTATATAGAAGTGTGAGTGGCTTCAGTTTTGTTTTTAGTTTCTCTCTGTTTCAGTGCATTTTCTCCCTTGTCATTTTTATCCTTTGTGTTTTCCTTTTTTAAAAAAAAGTGAACTATTCATTTATATACTTTTTTTCATAAAAAGAAAGCCAGCCTTTTAATTTATTAGTACTACTGTGGTCTTGTTGTTAAAATCATTACTTCCCTTTATTGTTATTATTATTTCCCTCTAGCTTTCTGTTGTTTTACTTTGTTGTTCGTTTTCTAGCTTCTTGAGTTGGATATTTTATTTTATTATATGATTATTTAAAGTTATGAATTTGCCAAAACATTTACATTCTACATTTAACAAGTTTCGCAAATACCCCTGTAATATGCACCACAGGTGTGATCCCACCGATTCCCCTCCCTCTACCCACCCCCCCCTTTCCCACTTCCCCCTATTGTTAAGTTGTAACTGGGTTATAGCTTTCATGTGAGAGCCCCAAATTAGTTTCATAGTAGGGCTGTGTACATTGGGTATTTTTTCTTCCATTCTTGTATACAGTTATGATTTAATAAAAAAATTAAAAAAAATAAAATAAAAAAAAGTTATGAATTTGCCTGATTACTAATTTAATTGTAGATTACAATTCTGATTTGGCTTCTTTTATCAAACTTTAAAAGAAAAGTTGTTTTTTTTTTTGGCTGGGGCCGGGTTTGAACCCGCCACCTCCAGTATATGGGGCAGGCGCCCTACTCCTTGAGCCACAGGCGCCACCCAAAAGAAAAGTTTTAGAAGTAATTTTGGCATATATTTCCTCTAGGTATACGTTTGTGGATTCTTTGGGATTTTGTATGTGGATAATAAGGTCATCTGCAAATGAACAGTTTTGGTTTTGTCCATTTCCACATGTGCCTTTGTTCCCCTCCCTTCCATGGGGCATGTCTGGGGTCAGCTGTGGGGAGTGACGTCCCGCCTTAGGGGGCATGCAGTTTCCCACCTCAGTTTTTGGGTGTTTTTTTTTTTTCTGCTAAATTGAACATTTATTTATTTTTTTAATTAATATTAAATCAGCTGTGTACATTAGTGCGATCATAGGGCACCATACACCGGTTTTATAAACAGTTTGACACATTTTCATCACACTGGTTAACATAGCCTTCCTGACATTTTCTCAGTTATTGTATTAGGACAATTATATTCTACATTTACTAAGTTTCACATGTACCCTTGTAAGATGCACCCATGTGGGATTACACCTGCAGGGCATCTTACATGGCTGTTGTTTTTGTAGGTGTTCTTTACCAACTAGAGGAAGTTCCTCTTTATTCCTGACTTTTTTTTTTTTTTTGAGAGTTTTTTATACATTTGATATGGCCATGGTTTGTTTTTTCCTTTTTTTTCCTGTGAGTAAGGTAGTTTGTATTGATTGGTGTTCAGATATCAAACCAGCCTGAACCCTGGGATAAACCCTACTGGTTATTTGTGTATAATTTTTCCAGTGTATTGCTGAATTCTATTTGCTAATATTTAGTTAGGAGTTTTGCTGCTATATTCATGATGGATATTGGTTTGTAATTTTCTTTTTTGTGCTGTCTTTGGTTTTAGTATCAGAGTAATACTGATTTATAAAATGGTTTGAATTGTCTTTGTCTGATTTTGGAATCAGAGTAATATTGGATTCCTAAAATGTTCTGAGTTGAATGGAATTGTTCCTTCTGTTTTTTTGGAGGAGATGCTGTTGAACTCATGTTAATTCTTCTTTAAATGTTTGGTAGAATTTGCCAATGAAACATTTCTTTTTTGAAAGTTTTAAGCTACAAATTCACTTTTCTTAATAGGTATAGATAGGGCTGTTGGGTGAGTTGTGCCCAGTAGTCTGTGCTTTTTGAGGAATTGGTCCATTTAATTTATCTAATTTATGTGTATAGTTTGTAATATTTTGTTAATGTCCTTTTGATGTCAGCATGATCTGTGGTGGCAGCTGCCGCCTCACTTCTGATATTGGTAATTTGTTGCCCTTTCTCTTTTATTTTTGTCAGACTTGCTAGAATTTTGTTAATTTTACTGATCTTTTCAAAGAACCAGATTTTCTCTACTGTTTTTCTGTTTTTCAGTTTCTTTTGATTTCTTTTCCTTACTGCTCTCCTCTTTCTGTTTGCTTTGGGCTTAAAACTCCTTTTTAGTTTCTGAAGGTGGGAGCTTAGAGTTGACTCTTTTCTTCTTTTCTATTGCAAACATTTAGTTCCATGAGTATCCCTCTTGGCATTGCTTCAATTGCGTCCCACAGGTTTTCATATTATATATTTTCGCTACTGTTCACTTCCACTTAAAAAATTTCCCTTGGGACTTCTTTTTGTCTCTTGGATTATTTAGAAGCATGTTGTTTGGTTTCTAAGCATTTGGGGGGATTTTCCTGTTTTTCTGTTATTGACTTTTAGTTTGATGATTACTTTGTGGTCAGTGAACACATCCTGTATTATTTTATTTCTTTTAGTTTGTTAAGGTCTGTTTCATGGCTAGGGCATGTCTTGATCTGTGTTCTGTTGAGTGTTTGGGAAGAGTGTGCGTCCCACATTAACTGGACACAGCGACAGTGAGGCGCTCTTGGCTGGTGGTGTTACTGGTGTCTGTGTGTGCTCACTTTCTGTCTTGATCTGTCAGTTGTTGTGAAGGGGTGTTCAGGTCTCCAGCTATGAAGGTGGTTTTATCTATTTCCCTTAAGTTTTGTTTCATGTATTTACAGTTCTGCTGTTGGGTGCATACACATTTAAGGTTTCTGTATCTTCTTGGTGGATCAGCCCTTTAATCATTGTATAATATCTTTCTCTGTACCTTATAGTTTTCTTTGATCTGAAGTCTGTCTGATATAAATATTCTTTCAATTAATGTTTGCATGGTCTGTTTTTAAACTTAATTTCAACCTCGCTATTGAGATATATTTGAAGTGAGTTTCTTTTCTTTCTTTCCTTTTTTTTTTTTTTTTTTTTTTTTGTTGTTGTTGCAGTTGTCATTGTTGTTTAGCTGGCCCAGGCCAGGTTCAAACCTGTCAGCCTGGGTGTATGTGGCTGGCACCCTACCCACTGAGCTATGGGTGCTGCCCAGAAGTGAGTTTCTTATAGATAGGACAGTAGATCATGTTTTTAATCCACTCTGTCACTTCCATCTTTTATTTCACACATTTAAACCACTTATATATTATTTGTTTGTTTATTTACTTCAGTAATAGGGCCTCACTGTGTTGCCTATGCTGGAGTAGTGATCACTGCTTACTGTAGCTTCAAACTTCTAGGCTCAGGCGATCTTCCCACTTCAGCGTCCAGAGTACCTGGGACTGTGGGAGCATACCACCATGCCTAGCTAATTTTTATTTTTCTTCCTTTTAGAGATAGGGGTCTCACTGTGTAACCCAGGCTAGTCACAGACTCCTGGCCTCAAGTGATTCTCCTGCTTCAGCCTCCCAAGTAGCTGACATTATAGGTGCGCACCACTGTGCCCAGCTACTGTTTCCATTTAATGTAATTATTGATATATTAGAGCTTACGTCTGCTATTTTATTTCTTGTTTTCCATTTCTCTAGTTTCCTTGACTTCTCTTCATGTGGGTTACTTGAACATATTTTACAGTTCTATTTTAATTTATCTATAGTATTTTTGAGTGTATCTCTCTTATAGGTTTTTTAGTTGTTGCCCTAGGTGTTACATTTTATATACATAATTTACCCTACATAGTGGTGTTGTCATTTTACCAGTTCACATGAAATATAAAAACTTCACCTCTCTTTACATCTCTTTTCTGCCCCCATTTATAATACAAATGTCTTAAATTTTTCCTCTGCATACAATGAGAACCACTTCAGAGTGTGTTATAATTTTTGCTTCAGTTGTCAAACATAACTCATAATTATAAAACTCAAGAGAAGAAAAGTGTGTTGTATTTACCCATATTTTTACTCCTGTTAT
This sequence comes from Nycticebus coucang, assembly GCF_027406575.1. NCBI lineage: Eukaryota > Metazoa > Chordata > Mammalia > Primates > Lorisidae > Nycticebus > Nycticebus coucang. Next base: position 86,268,914 of record NC_069785.1, read on the forward strand.
TCTTTTTTCCTTTCTGCTATTCCAATATTTCTTCTTTCATAATTTATTTTCTGTTTAGAGGATTTTCTTTTAGACATTCTTTTAGGGTAGGTCTGCAGGTTACAGATTCTTCTAGTTTTCCTTCATCCGAGAGTGTCTTGGTTTTCCCTTCATTCCTGAAGGATATTTTCATTGGGTATAGATTTCTGGGTTGACAGCTCTTTTTTTCAGCCCTTGAAGAAAACGTGTGCCTCTTCCTTCTGACCTCCATGGTTTCTGATGAGAAATCCACTGTCATTCAAATTGTTTTCTTCCTATAGGTAAGATGTTGTTTCTCTCACTGCTTTCAAGGTTTTTTTTTCTTTGTCTTTATATTTCAGAATTTGATTATGTTGTGTTTTGGCGTGAGTTTCTTTAAGTTTATCCTGTTTGGGGTTCACTCAACTTCTTGAATCTGTAAGTTTATGTCTTTTGCCAAATATGGAAAGTTTTCATCTTTTATTTCTTTGAATAATACTTCTTCATCTTTGCCCCTTTCTCTTTTTGTTCAAGGACTCTGATGAAGTGAATGTTACATCTTTTGTTACAGAAAAGATGAATACAGGCCCCTGAGATTCTTCACTTTTTTCAGTCTATTTTCTCTCTGTTGTTCATATTGGATAATTTCTATTGTTCTATCTTCCAGTTCACTGATTCTTTCCTCTGTGCCCTCCATTCTGCTGTTGAGCCTATCTATTGAGTTTTTAATTTCAGTTATTGTGTTTTCTGTTCCAAAGTTTCCATTTGGTTCTTCATATCTTCTGTTTCTTTGCTGAGATTTTCTATTTTTCATTTGTTTTAAGTGTGTTTTTAATTATCTGTTAAGCATTTTTATGATGGCTGCTTTAAAAATCTTTGTCAGTTAATTCTAACATTTATATCACCTTGGTGTCTTGTGATTGTCTTTCTCATTTAAGTGGAGATTTTCCTGGTTCTTGGTGTGATGAGTGAATTTTGATTGAAACCTAGATACTTTGGTATTATGTTGTAAGTCTCTGAGTCTTGTTTAAATCCCCTGCTTAAGCTGGTCTGCTGTGCTTTCACTGCAGCAAGGGCAGTGTTGGGAGTTGCCCGATTATTGCTGGATGGGGTGGATGAATTTGACCTCCATCGACACTGAGTGGTAGGGAGATCTTTGTTACCATTGGGCTCCCCAGGATGCCACTCTCTCAGTTGGACTGTGAGAGGTAGAAGTGCCTTGTTACTGCCACCAGTGTGGCTGCCACCCACATAGCAGGGTTGGCCTCATTCCCTCCAGGTAGTGGGGAGGGTGCTGGCTTTCCACTAGGATGTGCTGTTCTAAGTAGGGAGAAGATGGGTCATTAATGCTGGTTGCTCCCCACAAGGCCCTCTGGCATTGTGTAGGTCAGGGTCTTGCTATCACAGGGCAGGAATAGAAGTCCCTGCTCCCTTGAGACCAGAGACTTGGCTTTCCTGAGACCACCTCATTACAAATGGTGAGGGTGGAATTCTAGGCTCCGCACTCAGTCTCTGTTGAGGTAAGTGGAGGTTGCAGTGTCCCTGTGAAGCTTGGTTGTGGTGCCATGGTCATTGTCTGTGAGTGCTCTGTCTTGCTAGCCTTCCCCTTCCTAGTCCATTCACTAAGGAGATCTGATTTTGTTGTTGTTGTTGCAGTTTGGCCGGGGCTGGGTTTGAACCAGCTACCCTCGGTATATGGGGGCAGTGCTCTACCCACTGAGCCAGCCACAGGCGCCACCCAAGAGAGTTGATTTTTTTTTTTTTTACTTTTACAAATTTGTGCTTGCTGGCATTTCTGAGTTGCCAGCTTCTCTGGCACCAAGTTGAGGGTGTATGGGGCATAAAAGAAAACAAAGAAAAGAAAAACTTACTGTTGCATTGTTCCTCAGGTCCCAAGGTCCCTGGCCAATCTGCTGCCTTCTTTCCACCTTTCAGAACTTTCTCATATTTGCCTTGTATGTGATATCCAAGAATCTTATACAGAGTAGCACCCTTGCCCAAGGGTTCACATTCCTAGGTTTCAGTTACCTGAGGTCCACTGCAATCTGAAAATGGCCATTATTAAGTAAAATGAGGGTTACTTGAGCGCAAGCACTATGATACCATTTCAGCTTACACGATAGCTAATGACTAGAGGTGATTGGGGGCAGAATGGAGTAGGATGGCATGAGATTTCATCATACTACTTAGAACAGTGGGCAATATAAAACTTGTAAATTGTTTATTTCTGTAATTTTCCATTTATATCACAGTGCCTATGATTCACCTCACTTGATCCTATTTCATAGGTATTTTATCATCTTACATCATCATAAGAAGGATGAGAATAATACAATGAGATATTTTGACAGAGACCACATTTGCATAGTTTTTCTTACAGGATATTGTTATAATTTTATTATAAATTGATATTAACCTCTTACTGTGCCTAATTTATAAGTTAAACTTTATCATATGTATGTATATATAGGAAAAAACAGTATTTTGAGGAAAAATCAGTACTATCTAAGATTTTGGTCATGCACTGGGGGTCTTGGAATGTAGTCCCCAAGGGTAAATGGGGATGACTGTATTTGCTGTGCTTAGCAGAGTGGATGAGGCAGTACTGTTGTCTTCAGAAGCTGAAGTCTTGAGTTAATTTTTATATGTAATGTGAGATAAGGATTGAAAGGGTTTCCCCCCCCAATGGATGTCCAATCATTCCATTAACATTTTTTTAAAGGATTATCATTTTCCCATTTTATTATTTTTGGCACTTTATTTCAGGAAAAAATTCTGAGATTATTGTTACAATTGTTAGTTCCATTATGCTGTATTATTTTTGTATTTCAGACATTCCAGTTGTGCAAACTTTGGCTCTCTGTTGCCTGTCTTGTCTATAACTTTATTTCTGATCCTTTGGATAGCTCATTTCATAGTATCCTCTTGGCTCATCTCACACCTATCTTCCTTTTATGTTGATAAACTTTCAGTCCTATCTGTTCTCCCTTGGACTCCTTGTTCTTTCTGAGATAATTTTGTCTTTCTCTTTAATTTTCTTTCTGAGATGATTTCGTCTTCTTTAATTTCTCGTTAGTGCTCATCCCACATCTTCTAGTTGTCCTTCCATTTTATTTTGAGCTTTTGAATCTGATTTGTAGTAATCTTTCCTATTAGCAATGTTTGTTCAATTATATTTGATTCATATTGAAAAGTTATATTAGTTTTCCTCTACTTTACAGGGGGGTGTTTTGTAAAATTTTGTTAGCTGAAAAGTTTTTATCCTTCCTTTCTACTTTCTTCTTATAGAAGCTTTTTCACATAATGATAAACTGTGTAAATTTTCCTGGACCAGCAATTACATGTGACTTTGTGGAGGGTAGGGTAGAGGTCTGGGTAACTTACTTGCTTTCTAGTTCAAGAATATCCTCCTTTGGGGAAGGGAGTAGAGTCTTACTCTGTTGTTGTTATTTCCACACTTACATGCAGGCTAAAGCTTATGGTTTCTTGTTTCTCATATACTACAGGGATAGACTGTGGATAATTTTGTTCTTTCTCTATAGTGAGAAATAGAGGGTATGGGGAGAAATTTGAGTGTAGGTAACTGCCATTATCTACAGGCACTAGTTTCTTACTATCTTTTTATTTTCTGCTGGATTTGTAGTATGGCCACTTATAATTGCCTTCTTACCTTTTCTCCCTCCCTCCTTCACTTGAAAAACTCTTTTCCCCTAATGATTTGTCAATTTAAACAGTTTACCAGCATCTCAATCTTTGTCTTTCTTGATCTTTTCTGTTGCATCTTTGTTTTCTGTTTCATTAATTCTTGTTCTAATTTATTATTTCCTTTAATCTACTTACTTTATCCATACCGTAATATTCTTTCTCCAGTTCTTTATTTGAATATTTAGCTCATGGAATTTGAGGTGTATTTAAAGCTTTAATTTTCACTTTGAGAATTATTTTAATTGCATATTATAAACTTTGAAATATTGGTTTCTTGTTTTAAGTCTTTTTTCCAAGTGTGATTATGATTTCTTAATTGATTTATGTGTTATTTATAAGTATGGTTTTGAATTTCCAGTTGACAGGTTTTTCTATGTTGATTTTTTCTCCCTTATTTTTGCTGTTGATTTCATTATTCCCTCTCATCTTTCATCACTTCTATTTCAGATCATCCAGTTTTTTTTTTTTTTCTTTCTTTCTTTTTCCCTTTTGCTTGAAGAACATCTTTCCTAACTTTGTTTAGATTGAGTGGTGGTAAGTTCTCTCATTTTGCCTGAGTGGTCTTTGCCACTGTTATTAATTCTACTTCACATGGAATTCTAGTTTGCTATTTTCTCTCAGGATATTGAGACCGTTCCACTGTCTTCTGCCTCTGTTGATTCCTTTGAGAAGCCAGTTGTCAGTCTGAATTGTTTCTCCTTTTTATGGCTGTGTCTTCTCTCTGTAGCTGCTTCAATAAACCATATTTATTGTGGAAGCTGAAATACATGGGGAGGCAGAGACAAGGGCAAGTGGCTTCTGCCTTCAGCAGCTGCCCACGCTTTGCCAATCTTGTTCACTTAAACTTTCTCTTGCTTTCTTGTGTATCATTTTTAGGTATAAATATGCCAGTAAGCATCATTAATAATTAATAGCCACAGTAGCTCTTTCTTTCTTTTTTTTTTTTTTTTCTGAGACAAGGTCTCTCTCTGTTGCTCAGGCTGGGGTGCAATGCTGCAGCCTCCAAATCCTGAGCTCAAGGGGTCCTTCTGCCTTGGCCTCCCAAAGTATGGGGATTTCAGCCCTGAGCCACTGCACCCGGCCATTTTGTTATTATACTTTACAATATTGGTAATGGTTCCTTGCTAACAACCAATCTATTCTAGGTTCAAACTTTACTGGCTATCTCAAAAATAACATTTTACAGATGGTTTGTTTGAATAAGAGTCCAAACAAGGTTTACTCCTTTGACTTGCTTCATTTTGAAAACGTCTCTTTTATGTTATGATGATTTTCTCTTTTCTTTATGCCATTTTTTTGTTGAAAAAACATACCATTTGTCCTGTATAATTTCTCACATTGTTGATTTGGTTGACTGCATCGTGGTGTCATTTAGTAAATTCCTCTGTCCTCACTATATTCTGCTACTGGTGATTAGACCTAGGACAGAGCTGCTGAGCTGTGGCACCACTGAAATTCTGTTGTTGGCAGCTGTCCTGAGCGTCTCAGGGTGTGTAACAGCAGCCTGGTCTGCACTCACCAGATGCCCCAGATGGTACCAAAGTCACCCATTTGTGAAGCGCAGATCTAGAGACTTGGTTAGAAAGAATTGAGGCCATTTCTTTTGTAAGCATCATAGGTGGTATTGTGCACTTGCTGTTGTGTTTGAAATGTGCAGCGTAGTATAAAAACAACCTAGAATATTACTAACCATCTATTATGTAGTATGTACATTTCTAAAATAGTGACTATGTGCTTCTCAATTTCTTTTGTAAGAGCTTATTTCTTGCTTTCTTTAAAAAACTTTCTACTGGGGCGGCACCTGTGGCTCAAAGGAGTAGGGTGCCAGCCCCATATGCCAGAGGTGGCAGGTTCAAACCCAGCCCCGGCCAAAAACTGCAAAAAAAAAAAAAAAAATAGGGCGGTGCCTGTGGCTCAAAGGAGTTAGGGCATCGGCCCCATATGCTGGAGGTGGCAGGTTCAAACCCAGCCCTGGCCAAAAACTGAAAAAAAAAAAAATAATAATAATAGTAATAATAATAAATAAAATAAAAAAATAAATAAAAATAAAAAACTTTCTACTGAAATATATATAAGCAGTTATCTTCTTTTTCTTTTTTTTTTTTTTGTGACAGACTTTCACTATGTCGCCTTTGGTAGAGTGCTATGGAGTCACAGCTCACAGCAACCTCAATTCCTGAGCTCAAGCAATCCTGCTCCTTCAGCCTCCCAAGTAGCTGGAACTACAGAGGAACTACACCACAACATCTGCCTAGTTTTTCCATTTTTAGTAGAGATGGGGTCTCACTCTTGCTCAGACTTGTCTCCAACTCCCGAGCTCAAGGAATCCTCCTGCCTCGGCCTCCCAGAGTGCTGGGGTTACAGGTGTGAGCCACCGTGCCTGGCCAGTCCCCTTTAATTCTAGTGATTTTTGTCTCAATGTGAATATGGCTCCCTGAGCTTTTTTATTTTAGGTAAGCATTTGCCAAGTATATATTTTTCCATCTTTTGACTTTCATGCTTTATGTGGCCTTGTATTTTGGGCTTGTTGTTTGGAAACTACATATTTTATAACTGTTATTTTATAAAATCTTGCTGAATCTTTGTCATTTAATTGCCCAATTTAGTCTGCTCATAATTATTATGACTAGTAATTTACTTGGACTTTCTTCATCCATCTTAGATTATGACATTTATTCCATTTTTCATATGCTTTTTCCTTCCTTTTTAATACTAACTGATTTTGATTGTTTATTTGCTTACATGTCCACTTTGCCTTCTCCTGGTTTAAAAACTATAGATTCTATTTCTGTTCTTTTAGTGATTAAATTTGTAATTTTACCTGTATTCACAATAAAAATCTATAATCGTTAACTTCCCTTTTAATAATACTAAGACCTTAGAATAGTAACTTAGTCCCATTTTTCCCAACTTCTTTGTTACTGTTGTATAGCATTCCAGCTCTTTTTTAAAAATTCTGCACAGTAGAGGGCGGCGCCTGTGGCTCAGTGAGTGGGGTGCCGGCCCCATATGCCGAGGATGGCGGGTTCAAACCCAGCCCCGGCCAAACTGCAACAACAAAAAAAATAGCCGGCGTTGTGGCGGGCGCCTGTAGTCCCAGCTGCTCGGAAGGCTGAGGCAAGAGAATCGCTTAAGCCCAAGAGTTAGAGGTTGCTGTGAGCCGCGTGACGCCACGGCACTCTACCCAAGGGCGGTACAGTGAGACTCTGTCTCTACAAAAAAAAAAAAAAAAATTCTGCACAGTAAATATTATTATTGCTTTGTACATGATAGAGACCATGTTTATTTAGATTTGCCAGTTTTAGATTTCTCACTGCTCTTTGGCTTACCTTTTAGTCTTACAGCTCAAACCTCCATTTGCTATAATTCTCTTTCTTCCTAAAGTTCAGACAGTCCTGTGTGACCTGACACGTGCACTCCCAAAAATGCCTTGCACTAGAAATCGTAGAGGTGTAGGAAGAGTAGAGTTGGGCCCAATGACTCAAGAGTTGTTTAACTCTTTAACCAGAAAGTAAAAAACTGGAATGGTCCTGATAAAAAATAATAGCAAAGTTTAATTTATTTTGTGTGTGTGTGTGTGTGGAGACAGAGTCTCACTGTACCGCCCTCGGGTAGAGTGCCGTGGCATCACACGGCTCACAGCAACCTCTTAACTCTTGGGCTTACGCGATTCTCTTGCCTCAGCCTCCCGAGCAGCTGGGAATACAGGTGCCCGCCACAACGCCCGGCTATTTTTTGGTTGCAGTTTGGCCGGGGCTGGGTTTGAACCCGCCACCCTCGTCATATGGGGCTGGCACCCTACTCACTGAGCCATAGGCGCCGCCCGCGAAGTTTAATTTCTATTAGCATTTATGGTCAGTGTCAAAATTTCTGCAGCCTTAAACGCTGAGACTCAACCCTGTTTTCCTGTGAGATGAGGATCCTGGTGGGCATTTGCTTTCAAGGAACAGCCTGGCTCAGTGCCATAGTTCAGTGGTTAGGGTGCCAGCCACATACACCAAGGCTGGTGGGTTCCAGCCTGGCCCAGGTTCTGCTAAACAATGACAACTGCAACCAAAAAGTAGCCAGGTGTTGTAGTGGGTGCCTGTAGTCCCAGCTACTTGGGAGGCTGAGGCAAGAGAGTCACTTGGGCCCAAGAGTTTGAGGTTGCTATGAGCTGTGACATCACAGTACTCTACAGAGAGTGACAAAATAAGACTGTCAATAAAAAAAAAATAAAGTTCAGCCTTGGCCTGAAACTCACATAGCTGTGATGTGAAGGGAATTCTTGAGTCCCAATTGGGTCTTTTCTCCTGTTGTGCGTTGCTGTTATTGTGAAAGAAGTGTGGCTTTAAATAATAAGTATTCCTTACTTTAAAGGTGATATGTAGATATCCAAGCCCTTTGTGCTGCTTCTAGAACTCATGATGGTAATGCTGAATGTTTGCTGTCTAGTCTTCCATTGCCATGTGTCTGGGTATCCAGTGCCCGTCTGCAGCTGTCTCTGTCTTACTGGTGCAGGAGCTGGGTCCACCATCATCCTCCCAGAGCCTCCCCTTATAAGCATAAATAATATAAATGGGTACAGGATTCTGGCCACAGCTGTAGGCAGACTCAGCCTAAAATAAATCCCTGATTGAATTAAAGTGATAAATCCTTCATCCTATCTGCCTAATAGACAAAAGGGTACTTTCACTGGTGGAAGACATTATCTGGTATCATTTATATACCACGTGCAGCATGCAATAAAAAATTATGAGACATGCAAACAAGCAGGACAAAAGAAGTGTAATAAAACAAAAAGTATGGTCTAACAGCCCTTCTGAGGTCACAGCTAACGTTTTGGTGTTATTTCTCTCCTTGCATGGGTGTTATTTTCTACAGGTGGGGCTCATGTAGGGTATACAAGTATGTGGCCTGCCTTTTTTTTTCTTTTAACTTACCATGTCATAAATTTCCTCTTACATCTGTGAAGTCATTTTAAATTTAATCAATTTATTTATAGAAATGGGGTTCTCATTATGTTTCCCAGGCTAGACTTAAACTTGAGGTCTCAAGTGACCTTCCTCCCACATTGCTGGGACAACAGGTGTGAGTTTTTTTTTTGTTTGTTTTTTTTTTGTAGAGACAGAGTCTCACTGTACCACCCTCGGGTAGAGTGCCATGACGTCACACGGCTCACAGCAACCTATAACTCTTGGGCTTACGTGATTCTCTTTGCCTCAGCCTCCCAAGCAGCTGGGACTACAGGCGCCCGCCACAACACCTGGCTATTTTTGTTGTTGTTGTTGCAGTTTGGCTGGGGCTGGGTTTGAACCTGCCACCCTCGGCATATGGGGCCGGCGCCCTACTTACTGAGCCACAGGTGCTGCCCAGGTGTAAGCTTTTTTAATATTAATAGTGTGGTGCTTCATATAAACATTTCATATTTTACTTAGTCAAACTGTGGTTATATGTTTCATAACTTTTGTTACTGTAAAAGAACTTATAACAAAGTAAATACAGATTGCTGTGTGTATGCTTGATTGCCTTAGCGGATAATGTCTTAGATATTAATAGAGTATTTTAAGCTTTAATTAAGTATTGTCAGATTTCTTTCTCAGAGGTCTGTGTATTTAATAATTTATGTTTTCAGCAGAGATATTTGATGATAGCCATTTCATAAGTGGTCACTATAAAAATGCCTATGCCTGTGGGTAGGGGAGCTGGCTGCCTGGTGCCACATCAGCTGTTCTCACATGCCACACAAGGCTCTTTTTTCTGGCCCAGCTATTCTCTGCAGGACTTCAGAGTGGTCAGTGGCCAAGGAGGGCTTGGAGCTTGTTCTCTACAGCAGGCTGTAGGGATAAGCACCTTCATTTTTGTTCTTAATATCCTCTTTGCTTTTATGTTTCTTTAAAGAAGTAAAAAGGAGATACAGCAGGTGGGGGGGGCTCCAAGTCACTGTACTATGTTCTTTGGTGTCCCTGAGGTCTTAGGAACTCTGTCACCCACAAGAGTTGAAGTATATGTTAGGATAATTAAAGATGCAGAGTTGTGAGCAAAATGCATGAATAGCAGGCTTTATCTGACATATCAGGTTATGGCCATCTCAGTCCTGGGCAGTTTGGTTTGTGGGAACAAAACTGGGCAGGGCTGGAGTACTCATTCAGCAAGCAGAGGGTGGGCCTGGGGGAGGTCGGGTGCTGAGTGGGGGCCAAGTGAGGACCCATAAGGACCCAAGGAAGAGCGAGCTGTGAGCAGAGACTGGTCAGCAAATCCTTCCTGGGTCAGTGGGTCCTTCTGACCTCCCTATCATTGTGGGCCCTTATCTAGAATCCTGAGGGAGAAAATGCCAGGTCAGTTCAGACTGGACAGTGATGGTCAGGGAGCTCCTGTGGGCTTCTGAATCAGGGCCAGCCCTGCCTGTCCAATTTCACTGCTCCAAGGGTCCTGTAGAGGCCGTGGGGAGGCCTGGCTGGCTTTGCTCCTTTTGGAGAATGCACAGCCCAGTGGGCAGCAGTGGGCTTGAATCTGTTCCCACCCCAGCCCTGCCAAATCAAGATGCAAGGAGGGGCCGGCCTATCAGAGTCTCTGCACACACAGCTCAGGGACTTGGTTGTGGCTGTGGCCTGCCGTCATCCCCTCAGCCATGTCTGCGAAGCCTGCCTGGCCAGGCCTTCCTGGTGGAGAGATCATGTGATGTGGGCTGTGTGCACACCACACCCTTACCTGGTGGCTCTGTACTCTCACAGGTGGTAACGTGGACCCGGAGAGCCAAGTGGAGGGGAAGAAGGAGGTGGAAGCCGATGACGTGATGAGGAGCAGCCCCCGACCCATTGTGCCATATAGCTCCATGTTCTGCTTAAGCCCCACCAACCTGTGAGTCCCTCGTTGCCCCGGCATGTGGCTGTCTCTCTTTTCCATTCATCATGACCTGCAGAGACACAGGAACCAGCATGGCCTGTAGGAGCCCTGAGGGTGCAATTGCACCCTATGCTACGTGAGCTTCTTTGGTCACTGCCATAGTCCCTTGAGACACATGCCCATGACTTTTCATGTAGACGAGGACACAGACGGTTCTGTGCTACGTGCCCTGATATAGCAGTCTTGGTGATGCAGGGTTTGAACCCAGCAGCTGTAGAGCTGCTGCTCAGCCCTGCATGCTCAGCCCTACATGCTCACTCTCCTCTGCACACATGGGCCCATCTCCCTGTGTGCACACAGGTTTCATGCACCCCCTTCCATTGCACCTGTCACCCACATGTGTATGCATGCATGCAGTATCTGTTTACTTGTTCACCTGTGTGCCTTCCCATGTCTGTCCGGCATGCATTTGCCATCCACTCATCAGTCTGGTGCTCTCATCGGTCCAACTAAAGTCCACATGGTAGACAGCACTCTAGGCACTGGACGTGCTCAGGACCAAGGCACTGTCCTTGCTGAGCCTATGTGCCTGTGGGAGTGACAGACACCAGGCACAACAAATAAGTAAAAGACGTAATAAGACGTCCAACAGTGCATAGTGCTGGAGGAAGCACAAATGGGGTGGAGATGCTGTCCAGGTACTAAGTTAGATGGAAGGTTGGGAGTGGAAGGGAGGGTGTACAGGGGGAGCAGGGGATGTAGACAGGCAGTGCAAGGGCAGCAAAGGCAGGTTGGCCTATACCCCGTTTGTTGCTGGTCTGCCCGGCCACTCCTGTCCCAGCAGCCAGTGGTGTCTGCACATGGCTCTCCAGCACCCAATCTCCCTGCCTCCTCCCTCTCTGTTACAGCTCAGCACGTGCAGAGGCATGGTCCCTGCCACAAGGGGCTGGGAACATCCAGTAAGTTCAGCATGAAAATATCTCAATGGAGAGATGCTGGCATTGGGGAGCAGGTGGATTGTTAGTAAAGCTCTCCTAGCAGAAGAGGCACCTGTGCCAAAACCCGAAGGGCAGAAGCTCTGGGGCGGAGAAAGATGTAGGAGGTAGTGGGCTAGGACAGAGGGTGGACATGGGAGGCAGCAGGCTGCAGGCAGTATGGGCAGCGCCAAGATGAGAAGGGCTTGACTGCTGGCATCCTTTGGGGATGGACAGCACTGAGAGGTGGACATGCTCGACCTGCACCTCAGCAAGATCCTTCAATGGGGAGAATGGACAGAGATGCCGGGTGGTTGAAGTGTTAGGAAGAAATGGTGGTGGTTTGACTGGAGTAGTCAGAATGGAGAGGTTTGGAAGTCAGTTCTTGGGAGAAATTTTGGAGGCATAATCTGCAGAATTTGATGATACTTGTACTATGTGGGAGAGGAGGGGTTGTTAAGGACAGCACCAATCTCTGCTGGATGCTGGGCAGAAGGTAGTGTGCTCACCAAGACTAGCAGTGCTGCTGAGGGTCTGGATGAGAAAACCTAAGGCAACTGGAGACATCTTGTAGCCAAGTAGCCCGGAGTCTAAGTGGTAGAAACCCAGACACAGGCTGCTGAATTAGAAGGAAAAGTGTCTCTTTTAAGGAGGGAGAAATGCCATGGAGTGAAGAACTATCAGGCTGTTGGTAGACCTGGGGGGCAGATCCATGGGTGTGAGGGTAGGAGCCAGGTGAGGATAAAAAGATGTGCATGGGCTCCCTCCAGAGAAGAGAGAGAAGGGGGTCTTTGGATGGAAGGTCTTGGGATGTCAATGTTAGAGGAGAGACTGGAAGGGCTAGAGGGGCAGAGAGTGTGCCTGGGATGCAGGAGGTAGAGGTGGTGCTCCTAGAGCATGTTCCTTGTGTGGAGTGGACAGTCCACTCCACCTAGCCCATCTATTGCTGCCCCTTCTGTCCGCTACTCAGAGATTGGCTTTCCAACCCCCTGAGCACTTGTCCGCACCAGTCTCCTATTTCTGTCCACACTGTTTGCTGCTGTTTTCCTGCCAGAATGGGACTTCCTGAGGTGGAGGACTTGCCTGCCCTGTTGCTTACTATGTCCCCCAGAGTTCAGCACAGGCTGGCAGAGCAGATGCTTAGTAATGTTGCATGAGTGAGTGCAGGTGAGCAAGTGGGCTTGTGTTCCTGGCGTCCCTGGGAAGGTTCCTAGGCCAGGAGAGGCCTGCCGTCTGCCAGAATGCTAATGCTGACATCCATCCTCTCTAGACAGCAGCCAGGTGGACACAAGTGGTTATGCTGTACGGAAGTGTGGCCTGTGAGCTGTAGCCTGTGAGCTGTGGGCTGTGCAGCCTTCCCACTCCTTGTCCTGGGCTGCCCTCATGAGTACCTCAGCCACCATTGTCACCGGGCTGCTGTGCCAGGAGAAGTGGAGAAGGCTCTGGTGCCTGTAGCTGAGCCAAGTGTGCCCAGCTTGCTCACAGCCTCCATGCTTTATCCCCACAGGCTGTGGTGCCTCTGCCACTACATAGTGTCCATGCGCTACTTCGAGATGGTCATCCTCGTGGTCATTGCCCTGAGTAGCATTGCTCTGGCTGCAGAGGACCCTGTGCGGACAGACTCTCCCAGCAACAATGTGAGTGGCAGAGGGGCTGGCTCCTCCCCGAACATCCTCCCTCTCTGCTATGTCTCCTCCTCTGGGGCGCAGGGCCCAACGTCTGAAGGCAGGAGTAGCAGGGGTAGGGGCTACAGCCAGGGGACTAGCCCAAAGGGATGGATGCATGTCTGAGCCCTGCCTCCTAATGCCCAAGCCCACAGCTCCCAGATTGGCTGTCTGCCCAGTGACTCAGAGGAGCTCGGAGCCCCTGCAGCAGCCCTGGCTCAGGCCCCAGCTTGGTGTTTGGAATAACCTTCCTTTTGGTTTCAGGCTCTGAAGTACATGGACTACATCTTCACAGGTGTCTTCACCTTTGAGATGGTGATAAAGGTGAGCTGTGTGGCCATCCCAGCTACCTGGTGTTTTGCTCATCTTCCCATATGAGATGGGGCTAAGGCTGGGGGTTAAGCCACATTCCTGGTAGCCTCTGGTGAGGGTGCACAGTGGGCGGGTAAGCAGTGAGTATATGCATACGTGTGTGAGGACATGAGAGCACCTGCTGCATGCATATGGGGTGTGTTTTGAGAACAAGAGGCTTCGTCATTCATTGAGGACCCCTTGTGCAGGATCGCCTCCCCAGCAGTGCCTGGGTCCCTGCTGCACTCCACTCCTGGAACAGGACACTTTGGGTTCAGCTCCTTCCCTAGGGCTGCTGTGTGACAGGAGGCCAAGAAGCCTGGAGAGAGCTGGGGGGCCGTGGGAAGTAGGCAGTGAAGACACAAATTTAAAAGGGGTCTGGCATTTGCCTGGTAACAGGCTCAGGGTCTGCCGCCTCGCTGCAGCCTTCATTTCTGTCTCTATGTGTGGATCTGAGTGTTCCCTTATCAGTGTCTGACAGGCATGTGCTCAGCGTGGTTGGATGTGCACACGTGTGTGTACACCTGTGACTTCAGCATGTGTGCCCAGTGCATACTCTCAGGGTGGCACTCGGCACATCATCATGTTTTATAAATGAGGAAACTGAGGCTACAGAGGTCCTGGCACCTGTTCCAAGTCCCCACACAGGGAGTGGCAGAGCCAGGCCACAAATGAAAGTCCTATAACCTGGACCAGCTGCTCTTCCTGCTGCATTGAGACGGCCCTCTGAAGGTGTGGCAGAGCATGGCCCTGCAGAGCACATGGTGGCAGACCCTCCCAGTCTCATTCAGGCTTCAGGGTGGCAGGGAGCCCAGGCAGGGTGCCAGGCTGTCATGAACTGTGACACTGGGGTCAGTGACCTTGAGTCCCTTAGAGGGTATGACCTGGACTGTGACCTCTGCCCTGGGAGGGCATGTGAGCATGTTCCGAGGCTGCAATGAGGTCACAGATGTGCGAACCTTTGCTGAGAGGGAGTGACCCTGTGACACCAGGACCTGGCTCTACCTCTTTCCTGGAACATTATATTCGTTAATGTGTGTTTCTCACCTGAAGATGATTGACTTGGGACTGCTCCTTCACCCTGAAGCCTACTTCCGGGACCTGTGGAACATTCTGGACTTCATTGTGGTCAGTGGGGCCCTGGTGGTGTTTGCCTTCTCGTAAGTAACCATATTGGCTCTGGTCTGGCTGCGTGCAGCCCCCAGAACCGTGGTACAATCGTGTTAGGGTGGCCAAGGAGAAGACCTTGAGTGTAGGGGCATGGGGTGATGTCTCTGGGCCATATGGAACTGGTCCAGCTTCCTGGAGCTGGGCTCTATGGGGCCAGGGGACCTGAGGGGACCCGAGGCCTGTCTGTCCCTGACGTCCCACAGGTACCCGGTGGTTCTAGGACTGGGTGCAGCCCCACAGGGCCCATACGAGCAGCTTTACCTGAGGTGAGCATCTGGGCCAGTGCTGTTCCCAGCCAGAGTTGGAGGTCATCTTACCCTCTTGGGGTATTGGGCTGTTCCTTCTGCCTCCTTTCTGGGAATACTCCCCCTGCTGGAGTGGGGCCTAGAGAGAACTCTGTCAGGCCTTGCGTGGAGAGTGTCAGGGCCTGGGGGGACCTGGTGGGTGCAGAGGGCAGCTGTGAAGTGAGAGCCAGAGACAAGGAAGGCCCCTGACAGTCGATAGGCAACACTGGGGGCTTTGCCTTCTCTGAGCCTACTGGGAAGGCTGCACCTGCACAAAGGCCCCTCCTATCCTGCCAGTGTCACTGACTCTGCTCTTTTTGCCTCCTTGTTGCTGGACTCGGTAGGAGCACCATGTGGTAATGCTTCTCTCTCTCTCCCCCATGCGTCTGACATCACAGCTCCAATGGCCTCTCTCCAGACCATTTCATCACCAGCCTCGCCTCCTGCTCACCCACATTCCCCATCTGGGCTGCATGCTGCTAGGAGCCATGTACCCAAGCCCAGTGTTTCTGTCATGCCTTGGGTTGGGGCCTAGGGCTGGACATGGTCAGCCCTTGCTGCGGCATTTCCTAGAGATCAAGGTGTCCTGGTCACGTGCTAGAGGCTGAGAATATCAGCTGGAAGGCAGTGAGGTGGCAACTTCCAGCTGTGGCCATAGGCCCCAGGATGTTGGACCTCTTAAGCTGCTTCCTCTGAGGCTCCTTTCTTGAAGTGCAGCTTCCTCCCCACTCCTTCCTGACCACATCAGTGCCCAGCCATACCCAGCTTCCCCTCTGGGTGTCTTAATGAACCCTCCTTCCATGTTAAAGGGAACGAGAACTTTGCCAGGGTGTCGGGAGGGTCCTGCAATGAGGACAGTGAAGCCAGGGATGCTGGACAGTCCCAGCAGGAGGAGAGAGGTGAGACCCAGCCAGGTGGCTTCAGAGGAAGAGAATGGGAGGCAGCCCTGAGCTGGCTATTCTGCATGGATGCCAGAGGGCTGCTTCTCCCAGACAGGCAGTGTGGCCTTCCTCCTGCTCTGCCCCACCCCAGGCCAGCGTCTGTCCTCCCTTCTCTGTCTGGCAGAGGAGGGTGGTTTGAGAGCAGGTTCAGGGGCTTCTGCAGTGATGGAAATAGCCAACTTAGAGGGGCTGGGCTTTGCCCACCTGAAAACTCAGCATTGCAGGGGAGTTTAATTGGACTCTGGGGTGTAGGCTGCTGCTGGGGCAGCAGAGAACTGGGTATCCAGACTCTCCAGCCCCATGAAGGCCTGAGACACTCTGCCCACCCCACCCAGTGGGCCCAGGAAGACCCCTAAGGATAGGACCACACACACCCATGCAGGCCATTGCCCACTGAGTAAAGAAGCCAGAGCCCCAGGTATGAATGAAGCCTACTCCATCCTGTCCACTCCTGCCCACATGGACTAAGGGCTTTATGCTTCTGATAATAGGCTCTCCATGAAGCCTGGCCTGGCCTCGCCTCAGGTGGAGTTGGTAGGAGGTCAGTAGGTTGGCCCCCAGTGCCTGCTAGGCCCAGTTCCTGGGGCCCTGGCAAGCAGAGGCAGTACCTAGGTCTGCTCTGGCTTTTCCTGCGAGAGTCCCTGATGTGGGCACATGAACCCTGGACTTCGGAGCTTGTTTCTAGTGCCTGAGTTTTCTTTTCCCTGACTTTCTCCCTGCTCCCCTCTGTGTGAGTTTCCCTGTCCACTGCTCTGTCTGTGGCTCCCTCCCTCCTTCCTCACTCTTGGTTTATGTATGTAACGTCTCTTTCTTACTTTCCTTCCCCACTTCCCTCTTCTTTTCTGTCAGCTTTTTGTCATCTGCAATAGTGTTAGGGTGGCCAAGGAGAACTGTAGGAAGAGGCCAGACACGGCCCCCTTACCTCCCTCTGCCAGGACTGAGAAAGCAGGGGAAAAGCCCTTCCAGAATGTTGCGGTACTAAAGGGCTACAGTACTGATACAGGCCCCCTGTCCTCTGCTCCTGGAAGCTGGCTCGGGGTGGCTGTCAGAGTGTGGTTGAGGGAACTCTGGGCTCTCCCTGTGCCCCAGGTGCTGCTGTCCTGGTGCTGGTCCCAGCCTGGCCCCTGTCCTCAGATGAGGCCCCAGGCAGGCAACCATGGGAAGAGCCAAGTGGCCTGTGGTACCTGCAAGGCAAGGCCTCCCTGCTTCTGGATACAGAGGGGTGTGAGCCAGAGCCTGGGGGGCTGCATGGGTGCCACTCACAACTCCACCTGTCTGCATCTGTGGTTTCTCCCTTCTAGAGGATCCAAAGGGAAAGACATCAACACCATCAAGTCCCTAAGAGTTCTGCGCGTCTTACGGCCCCTCAAGACCATCAAACGGCTCCCCAAGCTCAAGGTTAGAGCCTGGACCTGGGGCTTGAAGGGTGTGCTGTGCGTGTATGCACACGTGTGTGCATATATGAGCATGCATTTACGTATGTCTACTTAAATCATACACCTGCATGAAGGAGATGGGCTCACTTAGCTGCAAAACCTTACCCAAGTAGACCTTGTTCCCAACATTCCCCTTCGTTAGCCCAGCAGGACCAAGGGTTTTCTTCAGTAGCCACAGTGCAGGGCCGAAGGGGATGTCCAGAGAGGTGGAGGATCATGGAGGGGAGATGATGCTAGGACACAGGCTCCAGGAAGGTTAGGATTCAGGAGATGGGCATGGCTGAGGTTGTGGACAGAGGATGAGTGTAGCCCAAACATTTGGAATTGTGCTAAAATCTAATCTTGATGGAGTGTGTGCTGGTCACTGTGCTAAGTACTCATTTAATCCTCCAAATTTTTTGTGCTAGTTCCTGTTATTAATAGCTTAGAAAAGCAAGCCATGGAGCATTAAGCAATGTAGGAGCAGAGAAAAGTTTGCTTAGAACGCGTGAGCCCCTTGGCGCCGCAAGGCTGTAGAGGACGCACGGTAACTCGGCGTGGCCGGCGACTGCTCCTGGGCGTTGTGGCTGTGATAGAACGCACAGCTCCTCAGCGCCGCCCTTTGCGAGGGGACCAGGCCCGGCGACCACCTCAGCGCGACGCCCTCAGGACACCGGGGTTCTGCGATTCCAACCCTGAGTGCGACCTTCCTGTCCCAGCCCTGCCTGCCCAGGGGCAGCTGGTGTTCAGAGAACCGGGAGGGGGAGGTTCTGGGTTGAAAATGGAGAGTGCGCTGTGTCCGAGGTCCTCACACACCGGGCGCAGAGGCCACTGGGGATCGGGCTGGCTCGGGCTCGGCTTGGCGTGATGGGTGATGGGGATGGTGGCTGCAGGATGAAGAGCGTTCTGTACCCTGGAGTGAGGGCTGGGTTCGTTCCTGACTTTGCCTCATGGTTGATGTCTGGGGGCCTGCGGCATGAAGAGAGTTCAGGCCCCTCAGGTCAGGGCTCCGTTTTGGATGATAATTTGGTTCAGGTGAACCTGTGGGATAGAGGGTTTGGGTCCCTAGGTGTGGCTAAAGTTAGGGTCCTTTTTGGGTGGTAATAATTATCAGAGAGACCTGCAAGATAAAGTTTAGGGGCGTAGGGTGAGGGTTAGGGTTAGAGATCCAGGAGGGGGTGTCCGTATGGAAAATGGAAACAGAGACCACACTGTCCACCACACCGAGGTCCTCCACACATGGGTTGCAGTGTCCGCTGGTGTGACATCCACTTAGTGGCTTTTCCACACTGAAGTGACATCAGACTGTTGGTTCCTCAGCTGTGCTGACCTGGATGTGGGTCAGGCTTGGCCTTTGCAACAAAGTTTGATGTCATCTCTGATTTCCTGACAGGGTGTTGACAAGATTGTTTGTAAAAGTTGTTACTTACTGGTGCTGGTGACAGATGCCAGTAGTCCCAGCTACTGGGGTGGAGGCTATGGCAGGAGGATCGCTTGAGCCCGAGTTTGAGGTTGCTGTGAGCCATGACACCAGAGCACTCTACCCAGGGTGACAAAATAAGACTCTGTCTCAAAAAAAAAAGTCTTTTACTTCCAATTATTTTATACTTCTAGGGAACTCAAAATAGCAGCACAACGTGTTCTTTATCCTGCCTTTCATTTGCTATGTGAGATTGGCCACTGCATAAAGTACTATCAGGTGTTGGACCCAAAGCAGAGACATTGTCCTAGGTGGCGGCCGTTGACTCCCAAATCGGGAAATATCCAGTTCCTATCTGACAGTTCAATCCTGGGGCTCACTTCGCTTCATCACCTGCGGCTGCTCAGGGAAGTGCAAGTCCCAGCAGTCTGCATACACCTGCTTCTCAGGCTTGTCAGTGGCACTTTCTTTGCAACTGTTGCTTTGCCATTTGCTCCTGTGCGTGAGTGTGGCTGTTGTTGGACTAATGAGTCTGTCATTTAAATTAAATAATGGAAGAGTGGATAAGAGATAAAATATTTTATTTTTATTTAAATTTCAAACAGCAAGGATGTCTTTTTAAAGAGCTGTTCTTCTGGGGAGGGTGTTTGGAAGTTACTTTTTTATATATAGTAAAAGTAGAAGTAATGTTATTAACTAGCATAGTATATATTAAGTAGATCTCTTTGTCTATAGATTCTAAAGTTAAAAAAAATTGTTTTTGTTGTTTTGGGTGGTGCCTGTGGCTCAAAGGAGCAGGGTACCGGCCCCATATACCAGAGGTGGTGGGTTCAAACCGGGCCCCAGCCAAAAAAAGAAAAAAATGCAAAAAAATTTTTTTGTTGTTGTGTTGTTAAAGTGGTTATATTTCTAAAGTATTTTTATTTAGACTAAATTTATAGTTAATATTTTATTGCATGTATAGAGTGTGCTTTGTCTTTGGTATTATGGAGTCTACCAACTCTATGATAGTAGAGTTTGGAAGTGAATACATCATTTTTAGATAATGGCATGTAGGCTTATCTGATTTCATCAGGGCTTGTCTAGTAGTGTCTAGTATGTAGTGGTTATTTAGGATAACAGCATCCATTATCGTTTTTTAGTTTTGTTTCTGGGTTTGTATGTATGGATTTTGGGGATTTTTTGACATGGGAGCAATGGCTATGATTTCACGTATTAATTTTGGGATCATTAGGTATTTTAGTTGGAAATTAATACAATGAGCAAAGAGACAGGAGGGCAGGCATGTTTTGTATATAGTAATATAGATAGTAATAGGAGTAACAGGAGGAGCCCCCTTCCCAACGTGGTTATTGTGTTAGGACCATCGTGTTTGTATTTTAGTGTTAAAGCATTTTTTCCTTTGAGTGATGTTTTGGTTTATAGTTTATATTTTTTAATTGACTGGGCATCATTAGACAAAATAATATGTATCTTTGAAATTTTGTCATTTATGGTTATAACTTAGTAAGGTGTTGTTTAGTGTACTTTGATCTTTTAAGTTTTTTAAACTGGTCTTCATTTTGTATTAACAGTGTTTCTAGCTTGAGAAGTAGTATTTAAGGCTTTTGTACAGGCCAAGTGGCTAATCTGAATATTAAGACTAATAGTCATAGCAGGCGTTATAAAATGGTTAAGAAGACATATTTGGTAGAAATGAATGGGTGTCTGTGACTATGGCAGGTGTTGGGGAGATGTAGTTTTTGAGTATATTTATTAGGTGTGTCTGGTGAGTGTTGTATGTTTTGTGTATGGTTTTTGAAAGGTACAAGATGTGTAATAGTGTAGGGACCTCAACTGTTAAATAAAATTTGATATATTTATTATTATGTGAATTAAATAACTTTATACATTTTTATCCTGATGGGAGGGTAGAATGTCTGTCTTTTGAGTAATTTTTACAGTCTCAGTTAATTAAGAAGATAGAGGGATGTATTGTTCTAACTGGAGTTTGCTGTCCTTTTCTCTCTGTTGTGGTCCACGAATCCCAGTCATTGACTGTTTTAAACATTTCTTGATGAAAAGGGGGCAGTGTGAATAGTGGGCTCTGTAATCAGTTCTGTGAGGGCAGAAGTGGATATTTGTTTAGAGCAGTGGTTTTCAACCTTCTTTATCTCGTGGTGCACATGAATCTATATTTAAACTTTTGTGGCACACTTAAATTATGTTGATCAGAAAAAGAGTAAAAAAAAATTGTACTTTGAACTTCTTTTGAAAATAATGAAATTTAAAAATTATCATGGCACACCTAAGATCCTCTCACGGCACAGCTGTGTGCCATGGTGAACTGGTTGACAATCACTGGTCTAGTTGTTGTTTTTATATAGGCATATGTTTTGTTTTTGTAAATGCAGATATCTTGTGGTGACTAGTATTTGTAAGTGGATAGTCTCTAAAGTGAAGATTGTGGTTGAAAGGGACAGTGAACTGGTCCCCTCTTTAACAAGTTTGACGATCCCTGAAACAGAAATTGTTTTACCACATAGATATGTGCACCAGGATGTTTATTCCAGCCCAATTCTTAACTGCGAAGTGGTGAAAGCAACCCAAATGCTCATCAACCAACATGTGGATGAACAAATTGTGGTATACGTATACTATGGAATACTATTCATCCATAAAAAAGATGGAGAGTTTACATTTTTTGTTCACCTGGATGGAAGTGTAACACATTTGTCTTAGTAAAGTATCTCCAGGATGGCAAAAAATGTGTCCAATGTACTCAGTACTATTATGAAACCAATGTATAAACACTTACACACTCATATGTGTGATAAAAGACAAATATAGTCTAGTGAAGGGGAGGAGAGAGGAGGGAGAAGGGAGGGGAAGGAGGGAGGGCAATTGGCCAGAGGAGGGAGGGCATTTGGTGGGAATCTCACCTAATGTGCACAATGCAAGGGTGTATTTCAAATTAACTAAGAGTGTATTTTAAATGTCTTAACTGCCCCCCAACAAATAAACAAACAAACAAACAAAAAACCAAGTAAATGAGGTAATGGTGATCTTAATCAGTTTAATTTAAGCATTCCATATTGTATATCAAATCATGACATAAATGTATAGTTATGATTTTAATTAAAATTAATAAAAAGAGGGTGGTGCCTGTACCTCAAAGGGGTAGGGCACCGGCCCCATATGCCCAAGGTGGTGGGTTCAAACCCAGCCCCGGCCAAAAACTGCAAAAAAAAAAAAAAATTATTCAACGAACTGTGAATGAACACAAGTTAACCATACATAGATCAATATTCTCTCTACGTCCCACCATTTCATTTGGATGCTTGAAATGCAATTCTGATGTCTTTGGACATGACTTACTTGCAAACTGCCTAAATGAAGCAGAAATCATTGGTTTTGTTTTTGTCTCAGTGTGTCTATTTATTGTTTGTAAAAATTACATTAAATTTTTCACTTTTTGCAAGTGTTAGTAAGTAATATCTTATCAGTGTCCAGGTATTACACAACTTTTTTCAAACTTCATCCTAAGTATTTAGTATTTTTGATGGTATTGTACATGGAATTACAGTATTAACAGACTTTTCCTTTTAGAACAGTTTGATATTTACAGAGCAGTTCAGCAGATAATGTAGAGTTTTCAAATACCCCCTGCACAGATGTCATGTAATCCTTACATTAACAACTTTTATGGTACATTTGTTTTAACTAACAAACCAATATTGATAACATCATCAAGTATCCATTTGTGGGAGGAAGATCACGGATAGAAAGTGCCACTTTCGTCACATTGTATCAGGATACATACTGTCAACATGATCTATGACTCTTGACATGGACCTTGCTCATCTGGCTGCCATAGTGTTTGTGTGATTTCTCCAATGTCAAGCTATTCTTTGTTCCCTCTTCCATCATGTGCTCATTGGAAGGAAGTCAGTATGTCAAGCCCACACTTATGAAATGGGGCGTTGTGGTCCCGAGTATTAGGGTACAATATCTACACCATTTATTGAAAATGAAAGATTTCTCTCTTCTCCCCCACTTATTAATTTATCTATGTAGTAAATATCTATGGACTCAAAGATGTTTAGCTTATGTTATGAGTTATAATTGTATACTCCATTTTTGTCGCTTAAGTCGTTAAAGCTTTTGCCCTTGAGAGCTTCTTCTACTGGTTTTGTTTGTACTGTCGTGTTGAAATACGATACTGATAGATGGTGTTGTGGTTTGGGGTTTTGCTTTGTTTTGTTTTTAAGCACTTTCGAATAATGTTAATCAAGGCTGAATAAAATAGTTTGCGATTTAGAACTTTTTCGTTTTTTATTTATTTGCATTCTTCAAGTTTAGAACAGCAGAAAACCCATTTGGAATAAGTAAAACAAAGTACTTCAGTGGCTCAGAGGAAACAAAGTCCACCGGTCAATCAGGCATAGCTAGATCAAGGTAAACCATGTAAGAACCCAATCTCTATTCTCTCCTCCACCCCAATCTCTTTGATTTATGTTCTGTTGTATTGGCTTCTCTTTGGCCAGTTTCCCTCCCGGGATGGCTCCACTGCATATTTAAAGCCTTAGAGTTGTAACGTCATCATGGAAAGAAAGAGGATTTTACTTTCAACACGTGCATAGAAGTCTCCGAATTGAAACTTTGCCCTGTCTTGGGCACATGTACGCTCTTGAACCAGATGCTGTCGTGGAGGGAATTGAATTGTCAGATCAGCCAGGTCCAGTCACCAGCCCAGATGAATCTCATTGAGGTTAGCCCCTGTGAAGCGTTGGGACTGAGCAGAGGGGAGGTTCCCTGATGAAATAAGACATCCAATACCAGCTGATAGGAGTAGATGCTGGGCAGGTGACAAACAGAAGCCCTCACGGGTGATGATTAGCATGCACATGTTTTGGTTGCCACTTCTGCACTGCAATAGAATTCTTCTTATTTCTCCTTATTTCTCCTCCTTCAGGCTAGAAGTCATACCAAATTCATTTGTGGATACCTTCTTTCTCTTCTTTCCAGATTCATCTTCAGCGTTTGGAAAGTGACCAATCCTGGAACGATGTCTTGTTCTGATGAATGAATTTTTTACACTCATGATGCATCAATTGGTGTGTGTAAATAATGAAAATAAAATAAATCCATAAACACAAGATAATCTGAGAAACGAATATTATATAATCTGATGAATGTGATCCTCTTCTTGTTTCTGAAAGACTAATTATTTTACATATCTGCTGATAATCATAGATGAGTCTTATATAGCGTGTCTTAGTTGCCAGCATTTTCTATCTGGTCATTTAATCTTTATAACAGTCCACTGAAGTATCAATAGATGCCTTTACAGTCCCATGTTTCAGTAAGATGAATGCCTCAGTAAGAGTGAGAGCTGGGCCTATGAAGACGGGGAGTCTGGATGGAGTCCACATCCTTTTTTTTTGCAGTTTGTGGCCGGGGCTGTGTTTAAACCCACCACATCTGGTATATGGGACCAGTGCCCTACTCTTTTGAGCCACAGGTGCTGCTGGATTCCACAGTCTTTACCACTATGTATTACTGTCAGGCACTGAGCTGAAGCCTGCCATGTGAGTAGGACAGAGTCTCCCATTTTAAAGACTTGTGCAAGCAGGAGGCAGACATCGTGTGCATACACATGAAAAGTGCTTGTAGTCAGAACAGCCCTAAAGGGGAGCTGTGTGTTGCTCCATATCACTAAAAGATATGGTGTGAGGGCGTGTTCACTTACCGAGGCCGTAGTGGGGCAAAGTGGTGTACTTAGAACCTCCCAATGTCATATTGTGTGGTGAATGCTTTACTGTGTTTGTGCTAAGGTTGGATTAATGTTGACATAGGACTGACTAGTCTTAGATTAGATTATATATCAGAAAGGGCTCTTAGGAGCATGTAATTGTTTATATATTGATTTCATATGACCTTAATAACTGGCACACTAGGATGCAATGTATGGTGTACATTGGATATTTATTTTTCCATTCTTGCAATACTTTACTAAGAAGAATGTATTTCAACTTCATCCAGGTAAATGTAAACAATGTAGAGTTTAATAACACACTAACATAGTCCAGTTCAGAAGTAGAGGGAAGCAAGGTGTGGGCATTTGGCAGAAGGAGGGAGAGCGTGAGGCAGGATCTCACCTAATGTGCACATTGTCGGGGTGTATGACACACCCTTTGCGTGGCTCTTCTACAAAGTTCTTCAGGAACTTTACCCTGAAGTGGGAACAATGTAACCTAAATATTGTAACCTCATATTAATTAAAAAATATATAAAAAACATATTAAAAAAAAAAGAACTGAGGAAGATAATTAACTACTTACTGGTTTTTTCCTAAGGATCAAATATAAATTGAAAGATAAAGGCGTTGCATATGAATGTGAACATTTTAATTATTTGTATTATCAATTGTGAGTCTAGGCTTTGGGAGATAATAATGCAAATTCCATGTCAGAGGAACAGTGATTCCGTTCATTTGCACCTCATGTCAATATGACACCAATGGGATAATATTCCCTGACCCAAATGGGACAATATCCCTGACCCCTCTGCCTTTTACAGAGAATCAAACTGGATCATACCGTGATAAAAACCAAACTGATGGGAGCATATTCACAGATACACTTCAACGACTGCTGATCTGTGGTTCAGAAGACCATGTGTGGGTTGAGGGGAGAGAGGGCTTAGGTATATGCTGTAGAAAATAATTTTCTCTTGTTTTAGTGTACTTAGTGGCAAATGTCATCATCAGCTGGGGATGGTTGTTAATCCAGAGCGTTCTGATTTCTTTCCTCATATTTATGCATACTAACAAAGCGAACTTGGCATTCATCTGTTCCTGATGGAATTCTGCACTCAGGTGGTGGCTTTCAGCAGCAGGTTCTGTTTAAAAAAAAAAAAAGGAAAGGAAAGATTATATTACAGAAATGAGCTCAAAGCTACGCTAACTCCTCACTTCTCTAAGGATGGTATGTGGACCATCAGCTTCCACATCACCTCAGAACTTTATAGAAATGCAGAATTTCAGCCCCACCTCAGAGCTACTGAATCAGAATGTACCTTTTATGAGATTCCTAGGAGATGTCTAAAATAAAAATAGAAAGTCAGCCGTTGGATTTGTCAGTATCATCTGATGAATCCTGATTGTCCTTAGCGGCTGAAGCAGTTTATCTTTATCTGGCAGCCTGGACATTCAGATTCTGTTCAGCCTGAGATCCTGACACATGATTAGAAAAGGCTAGCCTGACCACCAAAGAAGGGCAGAGATTCCTTGCAACACAGACCCAGGCAATCTGGGGCTCCTGGCCACCCTAATGTGGTCAGGGTTGAGAGGTGGAAACAGCAGAAGCCTATCAGGCAGCAGAAAGAAAAACCGCTTGGGGCCAGGCACTGGAGTAAGCAGTGAGCTCTCCAGGAGCTTGGTCAGCAAGCCACCCCCCCTGGAATGGGAGGAGAATAGTACCCTCTGCTGACAGGGCTGGACATCCCTGCTTCTGGCAAAGGAAAACAGTTTCCTAGGTCCAGGTCCATTGTCATAGAGCAGGCAATGAAGCGTGAATTTGGAGCTGATAGGCAATACCTTAATAACAGCACAATAGGATGCATTTAACCAGTTTCCCATTAGCGGACGTGTTGGTGTTTCCCGTTTTTCACCATTCTCAAGCATGTTGCTATGAGTGACACTTGAATGATTATTACATGAGAATTTGAAATTGCAGAGTGGGACATGAAGGGTTTTGCATCCCATTCTACTGTTAATCAAGTAAGTCCTGGGTTGAAGTTTACTGGTGAAAACATAGAAATAAGCAGCTGCCCAGATTACTTAGGGATGCTCAAAGGCCTTAGTGGGAGTTAGGCAACGTTGCTTTTTTTTTTAAGATTCACTGTAGATAAAAGAAGAAGAGTTATTTACTAAATCCTCATAGGCGCCAGGTTTCCTCTTTCATCTCTGAATGATCTCAGCCATTGGGGGCTCTCCCAGGATAACACACCCCTAGCCTGCCACACCAGAGGACCATCATAGCTCCTTCAATTCCTTCTTTATTTGGTACCTGAAGAGCCTATTTTTCACCCTTGGGAATATTTCTATATTTTTCTTGTGCTATTTGAAACACGTACAGGTGTTTGTACAGAGAACCAGGAGGTCCAAAAGGCCCTGTTTCCTGCATGGAAGGCATGTCCATCCTTCCTTTCTTTGCCCCCCTTTATCCTCAACACATCCTCACCCAGAAATCCCTTCAGTTCAGCCTATGGGTGGTCACTGCTTGAAGACATACTTTAATCCATTCATCAGCTAAGCACCCACATTATGCCAGGCAATCCGTACAAGGATCCTGAAGGACAGATGCTGTTGCCTCCATTTTGTACACATGGAAACTATGGGTAAAAGCCTAAACGACATCTGAGGTGACAGTGCTTGACTGTGACACCAGATTCCCCAGTGGAAGCCCAATGCATGGCCACGTTTTAGAAAATATTGTAATTACCGGAAGGGGGAAAGGGCCAGTGGGCTTCTGTCCTGACTCAAAAGGCCTCACTGTGCCGTGCCTATGGTCTCTGGTGGCTTCTAAGGAAGTCCTTCCCTGTTAGTTCTGGCCCAGGTGGGGGCTTCCTCCAGTGACCCTTCCCATGGTCGCCTGAACACCTGTTCACACATACAGAGGGTCTTTCCTAAGTCTTTGTTTCTCAGAGGCACCGTTGTGTTTGGAGTTCTTGATACAGCCAGGTGTTACTAGTCAAGGTGCGGTGCTTCCTTCCAAGAGCCAGGCCCTTCTGGCATGGTTCACCTCTTAGAGATGTTACCGGGCAGAGATTAACAACAAGCAGTGAAGGTTTCACCAACCTTTCCTGAGCATCAGGCGGAAGTACAGGATGGTGACCACCCACCTATGTCTTTGATTATTGCTTCCCTGAAGAGCCAGTCATCCGTTACTTTTGTTAATTTATATATTTTTCCCAATTTCAGATTCACACAGAACACACACAAAAATACATCCACAAAGACCCCGAATATGTAATCATCGCAATATGTAACCAAGACGATCTTCAAACTATTCTTCTCTCCTTACAATTATTAGTAACTGTTTGGTATGTTGTTTTGTATTTTTAAAATTTTAATGGACTATTTCCTGGGCAAAGTCAGGTGCTCAGCAAAATTGAACAGAAAGTATAGGGAGTTCCATACGGCGCCTGTCCCCACTCACTCAGAGCCTTCAGACTACCAACATCCCCCACTGGAAAGGCACATCTGGAACAATTGAATAATGTACATTGATATGCCCTTATTATCCAAAGTCATAGCTTACATCAAGGCAACAACTTGATATTGTACATTCTCTGAGTTTGGGCACATATCCTGTATCCACCACTATAGTATCATACCGAGTAGTTTCACTGCCCTAAATATTCTTTGTGCTCTGTCTGTTCTATCCAACCTTCCCCACAACCCCTGGCAACTACTAATATTTTCACTGTCTCTAGTTTTATTTTTTCCAGAATATCATATTACAGCTTGTATGGCATATAGCAATTTCAGAGTGGCTTGTTTGTATTTTTAAAATGTTTTGTGCCTAAGCTTACATGACTGTTCGTGTATTATATATTCATTAACTAGTGATAATATCAAACACAGTTCAGCAACTTTCTTCCATAAAAAGTAAGTCTTCACCATATTTTCTCAACAGTATGAACAAAGATTAGGGTATCAACCACAATAGTCACTAACCGACTTGAACATTTACTGTGCCATGTACTGTTCTACTGTAACTGTTTTCCGCCTGTAATGTGGACTGTATTGTGCCCCCCTGAAGAGCATATGTTGACGTGCTAACCCTCAGTATGTCAAACTGTGACTGTACGTAGACAAAGGACCTTTAAGGAGGTATTGAAGTTACAATGAGGTCATTAGGGTGAACTCTAATCCAACGCAACGGTTGTCCTTAAATACGGTGGAGATTAGGACATGAATACACAGACACACACAAAGGAATGATTATGTGAAGAGGAATGAAGAAGACAGCCATGTATAAGGCAGGGAGAGGGCTTTGGAGGAAGCCAATCCTGCTGTCACGATCTTGAACTTCCAGCCTCCAGAACTCTAGGAAAATAATTGTTCATGCCACCAGGTCCGTAGTACTTTCTTATGACTTCTCTAGCAAACTACTACAATGTGTAACATTTATTCTTGCCGTAGCCTCAAAAGGCAAGTACTACTGTCTGCGTTTTATAAGAAGAAACCTGAGGCCCAAGGAATTTTATAAGAAGATAAATAACTTGCCCACGATCCACCGCAGTGTAATATCTAGCTACCAGGATATGCTGTGCTACCATAAAAATCCCCAAATCTTAGGTGGTTAACACAACAAACGGTTACCACTGACTGATGTGGACAGTGTATCAAGGGTTGGTGAGGGGTACTTCTTCCTAGTTTCTCAGGGTCCCAGACTCATGGGCCCTTCATCCCAACCTGTTTCCACAGGCTCCTGGGATCGGGGAAGGGAACATGGTAAACCTATGTTGATTCTGAAGTTTCTGCCTTCTCATTATTTCTTCTTACATTTCCCCTACTAAGGCAAGTCATTAGGGCACATCTGTCTTCAAAGGGCTAAAGGAAGGAAGCATAACCCCACCACGTGCCCAGAAGGAGAGGAAAACCAGGATGTTTATGGATAGTGTCATGGTAGGTACACAGGGCAAGCAAGCTCAGGGTGAACATGTCTTCCCCGATACAGGCGGGGCAGTGTGGGGCAAAAATTTCCCTTCATCTGGAGAGAGGTCTGGTCTCTGGCTTCAGCTACTGGGAGGAAATCTCAAGGTCCCTGGAGTGTCCTGCCTCATCACAACATCGTTATCTGCCTGGGGGCTTTAGCCATGAGACAGTCTAAGAAGGTGATGTATGTTGGGGGCTTTGGGACATGCCATATGACTTCTGACCTCCTGAGGGGCTGAAGGCTAATGGTCAGCTACACACACACAATGTGATCAAGTTCACAAAAAAGCCTGAACGCTTGGGGCTCGACTGAGCTTCCTGGGTTGGCGGGACTCTGTGTGTACTGCCTCACCTTGTTGATACTAGGAGGGGAACGTGTTCCCAGGACACGAGACTGCACATCTGGACCTGCTCCAGATTCTGCTCTAGGTGTCTCTTACTTCCGCAGTTCCAATATGCATCCTTTCACTCTAAGAAACTATACTCACTAATAGAACACTTTCTGGAGTTCTGTGAGTCATTTGGTCTTTTCGACCAAAAAGGTGGTTGTGGGAGCCCCTAAATTAATAGCCAGCTGGTCTGAAGTGAGGGTGGCCCTGGGATCCCCTGAACATCTAAGTATTCATCTTTTCCTTTTTTAATTTTTATTTTCATTTTTTAAATATTTATACTTAACATAACACTTTATCCTATTGCTCTGCTGAGACTTTTCCTCCATTTAGAGAAGAGAACCCATCTTTTAGTGTTTGCCACTTCCCTCTTTCCAAATTAGGTATAATTTGACATAGGAGAATTACAAAATTCACTTTTCAGTAATACAATCCAATTTAATTTTTTATACAGCTTGAAAATGAGGGTTACAATACATACATTTGAAAATAAAATGACATCTTTTCCCATAACTTATTCTGAACAGTAAAAATTAACTTTATGTACCTGACCGTCAACTTCCATGCAAATGAAGAAGCAACATTGTCAAACAATATATCAATATTCCCAATGATGGTTATTACTGAGGGTTCAATTTCTGACTATTTATCTTACAAAGTTAAAATTTTTTCTCAGAATTTTGTTTTTAAAAACCTGCCTTTTGGAAGTGCTTTTATTTCTTCAGGGTGATGGCAACGTAAATTGTGAAAACAATGTGTAAGGTGTCAAAGATAGTATGAAAATACATACAGATACACAAATATGATCAATATTCCTGTTTTTTTCTGATTCCAAAAGCAGATATCTAGCCATCTTCCTTAAATGGTATCGAAAATCTCCAAAAAGCATCTAGGTAACTGGAATATACAAAACCACTCTATAAGAAACAGATGAATTGGAAGTAGGGCTTCTGTCACAAACAGGATGGCTATAAAGCAAGCAATCTATGGAAACATTCATATGTTGGAAGTGGCGACAGAAACACAGGTATTTTTCTTGTTGTTTTAAAAACAGCTATTCTGATTTTTATAACCCTAAATTCTAATGCATCAAACAAAAGGTATTAACATTTCACTTAAGATCACTCAGCATCCTCAGCTTTCAAAGAAATATAGTAAACACCTTAAAACCATGAAAATAGTGTTAACAAACTATACTCTAAATTAGTATGTGACCCCAAATGTTGGTCTTCTTAACAGGTGATGGGCAAAATCCCAATCGTAGAACAATCTTCAGAAAAGTTGGCATGACACTCATATTCACTCTTGTCCCAAAGAGGATGGGCATGACAGTGGGGCTCCTGGGCCTAAGCATTTGGTTGTAGTATAAAGCAGGAAAGGGGAAATGACCGGACAGGGCTCTCGGATGGGAAATCACTAAGATACAGCCTGAAAGTACGGCTCAGGAAGGTAGATTTTGCAACTTAGAGTGTGGGTGAGGTAGCCCCCAGTGAGTTCTCATAAGTGGAGGGTAACACTCCCTCATCCCTTGTAGGATTTCATTGTTTGAAAATGATCTTGAAGTTCAGCTTTATCTTGGAGACCACAGTATGTGCTGCCTTTGCCATTTTCCTCCTGCCATTTCTCAATCAATGTCTCATCTCCGGTCCTCTCTGGCAGTTTGGCCCCTAAGAGCTTGGTGGCAAAAGACTGTTAGCATGGCAGAGCCAGACGTGAGCTACTTCCCTCCAGGAAGGCAAAGCTCTTAGAGCCGGCAGGACACCCAGGCCCGCTGTCTGCTGCCTCCTCGCCCCACCTCCCTGGTGGCCTCATGGGGCCATTGTCTGCCTCTCCGAGATTATATGTGGGTGGCCTTGTCCTGTGATATTTGTGTGACGCTCATGCCTATGAATGTGGACAGGGAAGAATTGAATTGTATGAGTGTTGGCATGTTGGGAGTGCCAGGCTCAACGGCTTCAAGTTTACGGGCACCCAGCTGTCACTGGAAAGTATGTACTCCCCACCTCCCCACCCCCACCATCCAGGTCTGCCAGCCCGTAAAGGCAAAAACCTTTTGAAATTCAGGGTCAGCACTTGCAGCCAGACAGTGGTTGTACTGTCCACCTTCAGATAGCAGGGCCCTAGAAAACTTGAAGCAGTTAAGTCCCAACATGCCGCCACTCATACAATTCAATTTCTCCTCAAACATAGGCAGGAGCATCAGACAAGTAACAGGACAAGGCCTCCTACATATCATCTTGGAGAGGCAGACAACGGCCCCATGAGGCCACCAGGGAGGTGGGGTAGGAGGCAGCTGACAGCAGGCGTGGGTTTCCTGTCTGCTCTAAGATGAGAGCTTTGCCCTCATGGAGGGAAGTGGCTCACCCCTGGCTCTGCCATGCTAACAGTCTTTTGCCTGTAAGCCTTTAGGGGCCAGGTGGCAGAGAGTTTGGGAGATGAGGTCTTGACTCGGAATAGAAAGGAGGAAAATGGCAAAGGCAGCACACACTGTGATTATATCCTACAAGGGACAAAGCAGCAGGAAATGGAGAAAGAGTCCTCTAAGGCAGTGGTTCTCAACCTGTGCGTCGTGACCCACAAGAACTGTATTAAAGGGCCACGGCTTTAGGAAGGTTGAGAACCACTGCCCTAAGGGAACTCAGGGAAGAGAGCCACTTCTGATAGTTAAGCCAAGTAAGGAAATGTTTTAGGGATAAGAAGTCTTTCCCAATCCTATCAAATGCACAGACATCCAAGTGGGCTGCACCTTGTAGCTGCCAGCGAAGATGGCTCTCAGGGATTAGTTTTGGCAGCAGGGCCTGGGGTTAGTTTTGGCTTTTTAGCTGGGGGCGCGGCTGCAGAGTTTCCACAGCTTGGGGGAAGGCGTCGCTTGGGAGCTTGGCGTCGTGGCCCATCAGTGGCCTTATATGCAGTCTGGGGACTGGCTCCTGGATTTGACGGGAGAGGAGGTTTCTCACTTGAGGCAAAACTGATGGTCAGCGCTGGCTGGCTGGTGGGGGCTGGGCGTGAGGTGGTCAGGGTGCCGCCCAATGTACGGAAGCCACCGGAGCTGCTGCTGCTGGCTGTCTGAACAGCACTGGGAGGGGACTGGCTGAATCCAGAGGTGGTGACTGTGCTTGATGTACGGTTGGGAGTAAACATGGCAACCTGGACGATGGAAATCTGGGCTGGGATAAACCTGTCAGCAGAGGCAGGGAGTGCCCCAGAGAGAAAGGGCTGTGCAGCGTAAGTGGTGGCGCTCCTCACGCTGCTCCTGGTGCGGCTCACACTGCTCAGGGGAGATGAGGAAGACACAGCAGGTGCCGCAGAAGATGGAGGTGCCGCAGAAGATGGAGGTGCCGCAGAAGGTGGGAGGGGTAGAATGCTCAGCATTCCAGACTGAAATCGTTGCTTGGCGGTGGCGGATGGGGCAGATAGGGCTTGGGATTTAGTAAACGTCTTCGCTGGAAGAGCTACAGGTTCTGGGCTATCCTCAGTCATCTCGACGTCTTCGATGGCAGGGGGGGCTGCTGGCGGGTCCACCTCCATCATCTCGACTGTGGAATCGGTGGTGGTGTCAGTGTCTGGTGGGTCCACCTCCATCATCTCGTCTTCAGTCGTGTCTGCCAAAAACTTGTTCAGCCAATCGAATGAAGCTTTCTTTTCTAAGTCCAGGTGTTTAGCAGTGACTGAATAGCCAGGGTCGGGAGCTGGAGGCAAAGTCAGAGGTTCCCCTCGCGGACAGCGCAGCAGCGGAAACTTCCGTTTTCGCGGCCTAGAGCTGTGAGTTGTAGATGGGGAACTGCAGACGTTTGTGGTCGTTTCTGTAGCCTTCTCTCCCCGGGACTCCTTGTCTGGGACAAGTGGAGTTGAGGAACTGAAATGATGACCCAGCTCTTCTCCTCTTATTTTCTTTGCTGGCCTCAGTTGTGTCTTGGAGCGGGATGAGGAGGGTGAGGAACTGGGGCCGCTTCTCTTCTGGAGCTGTGAGAAGCCTCGGGTAGAGCTGTAGGAGCTGGTAATGGCATTGCGCCTGGGGACAGGGATGCCACATGTGTACGTGCTCGCACAAGATGTGCACGATCTCTTATTCAAGGGGTCCTCTGAGCTCTGGGAATCGGGACCTTTCTTCAGACGCTCAGGCTTAGGCAGCAAAGGAGCCCGGACTCCTTTGGCCACCAGGGGCTCAAGGGCTGAAGGTCCAGTCCCACTGCTGTCATGGCAACTTCTTGTATTTTTCTGGCCATCAGCAAATATTTGGTCTTCCCCCCTCACTGTATTTTCCATCCTGTCTTTGAGGGCACTTGGGTCTGAGACGTCGCGTGATAGTGAGGACAGTGCTGAGCTGATCACCTGCTCCCGTCCTGCAGAACGAGTCCATTTTCTGTCAAGAGGGGGGATCCTCACAGTCCCCAGGCGGCCCATCCACCGGAAATGATGAACAGGTAGCCGGGTCTTCTTCTTGGGGAAGCCATCCCAGCACACCCTGGGAAGTACCCCCACATGGGAATACCTGGGCTGTCGAAGGGGATCCCATCTTCGAGGTACCATCATGGAGTGACTTGAGGACATCCCACCGTCCCTGTGGCAAGGCCTCCTGGAGGCCGGGAGCAGAGGAGTGGGGAGCAAGGGGTAAACATGGTGGACAGGATGGGCCACCCGGGCTGGAGGTGAGGGCGGGCGGGAGGTGAGGGCTGGGCGGGTGGGCTGCGGTCAGGCCTCTCCTGCGGGTCCCCGCCCTCCTGAGCTGGCGCAGGCTGCTGTGGGCCAGATTTGTCCAGATAACTGCCCATGAGGGCAGTTCAGCAGAGTCAGGTCCTTCGAATAGGGTCCGCTACTCTGGGAGGTTTGTGTTGACTACAGACTTTACCAAGGTGAAGGGATCAGTGTGTTCGCTGACGTTCTGTGTTCTGAGCAGCGCGTTCTGAGTTCCAGCATCAGGAGCCTCCATGACCAGCCTGACCTGAGCACCTACAGGCAGCACCAGGTAGAGCAGGAGGGCAGGAGGTGGAGCAGTAGTGGAGGAGAAACACCCGGGACGGCCCTGACACTCGCTCTCGGCCTGTATATGTGCAATGTTGTCCATCTTTTCCACATGTGATGCTGGTGTTGACAGCATGGGTACTACAAGAGGGCATACACACTACTCAGACTATGATGAAATTAATGGCCTGATTCTTCACCCTTGTTGGTATCCACCATCTCAGCCATGCAACTTTGCACTGCTCTACTACTCAGCAGGTGGGTGTAATCTTCCAACCCCGAGCTCAGCATGTGTCTGGCTTTGGTCAATAGGAAATCAGCCAAAATGCAAGCTGCTGTGAAGGTATCATTTGGCCTACTGACCTTGACTTTCTGTCATCCCTGGGAAGACATATGGGGTCCAGCCATCTAGTCTGTGTAGGATGAGGGATTTGTGACACTGAGCTGCCCTAGCCAAGGCCAGATGAGAACACATCTCCTAGGAAGCCTGCTGATGCACAAGAAATATTCATTGTTCAATATCCCTGTGTTCTGTTGTTATTTGTTATGCAGCTACAGCTAACTGCCTTATATTCTAATTAGTTAGGCTCCTTGGGTAGTGCACCAGCCCCATACACTGAGGATGGCAGGTTTGAGCCCTGCCCCAACCAAACTGCAACAAATAATAGCTGGGTGTGGTCGCAGACACCTCTAGTCCCAGCCACTTGGGAGGCTGATGCAAGAGAATCACCTAAGCCCAGGAGTCGGAAGTGCTGTGAGCTGTGATGCCGAGGCAATCTACCAAGGGGAATAAAGTAAGACTATGTCTCAAAAAAAGAAAAAGTCACTTTTAAACACTCTTTTCTTTAAACATCCCCCTCCACTTTCAGAAATAACACATTAGAAGCTGAGTGAAGATTGCCTCAATCTATCCCATTATCTTTTTTCATTTTATCTTACACTATGATTCTTCTTTCAAACTATGACTTACTCTTACTAACACTTACTATTTTTTCAGCAGGTCAAGTGCTGACCCAGCACCCCTTTGCACCAGTCTTTCAAACCCTGGCCACACTAACTAATCAACCTGATTGCTGTTTATGCCAAGATCTAGACCATGCAAAGCAACCTGAATTCATTTTCATCCCTGCTGATGTCAGTGCCTGGTGGAACCAATCTGGAAAAAGCATGAATGATAATATGTGGTATCCACAGCCAGAGAAGAAGCAACATACGACTTCACCTGCTGGTGAGACAACTGGTCTGTAAAAACTGTGGAGATATCTTTTGCTCAGGGACACATAACAACCTGATATGTGAATATGCCAGTGAAGAGGACAAGACATGACAATCCCCAGGCTGGAAGGTCACAGGTTCTAACCTGACTGTCTATAAATAATACTGGTCTTTTTATCTTGTGTGGTAATAAGGTATACAAATGGTTCCCACTCAAATGGTTAGGATGCTATAGTCTTGGCTATCTGACACGCTCTATTACCAAGTATTCCACTTTAAATTCCAGTCAAATTACAATCTTGGGCTCTGTTGCTCATAAGGTTGTACCTTATAAACATACAAAATGTGACATTATAAAAAATCCCCTTGTATATCATAACTCAAAGTTCTTTTCAATGCTCAGGATCCTTTATTCAGCATTTGGAACTTAACAGAATTGAAAGTGCAGTCATAAATCTCTCCATGGTGATAGAATAAGAGCTAAACATCACCATGTGGGCATTGGGAACACTTCAAGCAGAGATTAACAGCCTAGCATCTGTTGTAATTCAAAATCACCACATCCTTGATGCTTTGATAGTTCAACAAAGAAGAGCTTGTGCTGTTATTTGGGGGAAAATGTTGTTTTTGCATAAATCAGTCAGGGAAAACAGAGACTGATCTACATCTCTTACAGAACAAGATAAACATTCTTCATCAAATTAATGAAGTGAAAACATTCTATTGAACTGACCTTTTCCCAGGAATGGGAGACTGGTTTAATGGGGGTATGAGGAAATGTGCTTAGATCTGTTCTTTTCTGCTTATTCATTCTCATCCTAATTTATAGTCTCTTTTTTTTGAGACAGAGTCTCACTATGTCACCCTTGGTAGAGTGTTGTGGCATAACAGATCACAGCAGCCTCAAAATCTTGGGCTGAAGCAATTCTCTTGCCTCAGTCTCCCAAGTAGCTGGGACTACAGGTGCCCACCACAATGCCTGGCTATTTTTGTTGTTTTTGTTGTCACAGTTGTCATTGTTACCTTAGCCAGCCAGGCTGGGTTCAAACTTACCAGCCTCAATGTATGTGTCCAGTGCCTTACCCAAGGCAGGTATGGGTGCCACCTCTAATTTATACTATTATATGTCTTACCAAACATCTTATCTTATTACTAAATTGCTAACCTGCTTTCTCTCTCTCTACATTTACCACCTCAGCTCTTAATGTTTGAAACTTCTAGGGAAGTTCCAGACCAGAGAAATGAAGGAGCTAAGGAAATTTCACCCTCAAATATAATTCCTTGGTATATATATATATATATATATAATGAATTAAAAGGCAATTCATGATCAGAAAGCACTGGCCTCCCCTCTATAAAACCCAAGTACCCTGATTTAAAATCAGAAAAGTCTGCTGGCCTCCTTATCACATGCTAATAGATCTGGCTCCAGGGTCATTTGAAGCTCAATACCTGTCTCTCACATTAGTTTACAAATCAATCTGTTTCCACTCATCTACACTCTCCCACCATAGCAACTACTTGATACATGTATACGTTCCAGTTTCTCTCCTCTCTTCTTTCTAAAAAGCATCTTTAAAAGTCACTGACCATCACTGAGACTTTGGGTACTCATTCTTATGCTTCCCCCCATTCACGTGGTATTTGGAAATAACCTTTCTCTTATTGTTGCAGAAAGACAAGGCCCAAAGGAGAGAAAGAGCACCCAAACACCACATTTATAAGAGGAAGGGCTTTATTCACCAGCTGGGAGCTTATAGAAGAATTCCAAACAGCCGTGCTCCCTGACTGCCTTGGTCTTTCTCTTTTTATTGACAGTCAAAAAGTTCCACCCCACAGGTACCCTTCTCATTGGCCAGTTTGAATCAAGCGGGAGATGCTATTCCACCCTTACAGAACTACAGGATTTCACAGAACTTAGAAATTTCCAAGTTTCAGGAAGTTAAGTTTATAAATTCCCAAGAGCTGAGTCACCGTGGAGCAGACCCTGCATATGTATCCTGGTGGTCTCCTTGAGAAGACCTGTTCTTCTAGACCTCACCCTTCGCGGCTATCCTCTCTCATTCCCCTCTTTTGAGATTCCAAGATATTTTAATTTGAGGTCTCACTATCAGCTTGTTTCTGCAGGTGCCAAGATTAGTTACTTTTCAGCACTGAGATTTTAGGGACTGTGACTCTTCTTGGGTTCTCTACTCGGGCCTTAATAGTACCATGGTGGTGGGCTAATATATATATGAGTTTTTACGTTTCCCTGTGACATTCCCCCACTTTTCCAAAGTTCAAAGTCCAAAAAGTCCCTTGAGGAGTTTCCTCAAGCTTCAGCTGTGCATTGACCAGCCAGCTCCCAGTATGTGGCTGGAGCATGCATGGCATGTTGATTGTTTCAAAAGTTACCTTTACTTTCCAAGAAGCAGTGAAGCCCTAGTCAGCCAGCTATGATGATTCCAGGTATTTCTTTCACCTTTACTGCTGTGCATGTGGTCAGGATGATGGTGTAAAGTTCTTTCTACCTTGGTTTCAGGGGGACCAGGTTCTGATTCCAGACCTAGACTGGGTCCCCTTGATCCTCCAGAGAAAGGATGTACAGACAGAAAAGACTAAACAGAACACAGTTAATTATCCCAGTGGAGATTTTCCTTGTTACTCTTTCTAGGGTTTTTATCTATTCAGTTCAGTCTTTTCTAGTTCTTTTAGGAGTTCCTGCTAAATTGCAGAGAATTGACAGAGACCTCTTTGAACAACACCAGTGGCAAGGCCTGCATCCAGTTAAGCTTTGCTTCCTAGCAGAGTTTACCAATTTCTGCTTTTATGGTCCGTTCATACACTTTATCCTGTATAAGCTTTGAGGCCTATAAATTATTTAAAGCTTTAGCTTATTATTTGCACTAGTTCTGTTATGAAGGCTAGCCCATTATCAACTTTTAAACAGAGTGGTAACTTAAACCATGGGACGATTTCTCCGGGTAATACTTTACTACTTTAGGAGTCCTTTTTATCCCAGTGGGAAAGGCTTTTACCTATTCCAAGTCTGGTAGACCATCACCAGCCAGTACTTGTTCCCTCTAAACCTGGGCATTTCAGTAAGGTCTACCTGGAAGTCCTTGAAGGGCGTTGCTCCATACGAGTGGATTCCTCGGGATACTGTTAGTCCTTGGCACGCGTTGAACTGGCTGCTGGTGATACACTGTAGACTGACAGTTTTAGCCAGGGATGCCAGGTGGGAGATGTAGAAGTACTGGCCCAGCAACTTTATCAAACACTCTTGTCACCACGGTGGCTCCTAGAATCTGGGGGACTGCTACTTGTCCATCTGGCATCTTTATTCATTGTCCCTCTGCTTCCTGGCTCCCTTCTGCTGCCAAACATTCCCTCTCCTCCCTGGAGTAGATAGAGTGAGTTCCGGGACCCATGGGATGAGGGGAGCCACTTGTGACACCTGGTATGGCTGGGAGGCAGCCCTTTTTGCCTCAGTACTAACCCCAGTGTCCCTTTAGTGATGATGGAAGCATTTCTTTGATGTCCACAACAGTGCATAACTGCCACTTTTTGGGGATTCCATACTGCCTCTCGCGATTGGAGCATTTCTTACTGATACATAATGTCCTTTTTTCCCAGAATTTAATAGTCCCTTCTCCTTGTACAATGCCCTGCGTACTTGGAGAGTCAGAAAAGCATTCAAATTTTTCCCTTGACTTAGTTCTAAGGCTCCAGTCAAGGCAATGAACTCAGCCTTCTGAGCCAATGTTCCTTGGGGTAGGGGCTTAGTCTCTGTTAAGGTAACCACTGCATACCCAGCCCTCCACTCACCTTGCACCGTCATGTAACTGCTTCCATCTGCATACAAGTCCCAATCTGCATCTGTCCAGGGCTGGTCACGCAAGTCAGGTCTGCTAGAGTACACATTATCTATAACTTCCGTACAGTTATGCTCAGTCTCTCTTTCACTGACTGGAAGGAGCGTGGCTTGTTTCAGAGTGTTTCATTAGCCAAAAATGTCCCTTAGTGTCCATTAAATTGACCACAGAGTGGGGTACTTTCACTCAGATCCTGTCCTAGAGTCAGCTTGTCAGCTTCTTGCACAAGGAGAGCAGTAGCGGGTAGAGCCCGTAAGCATGGTGACCATCCTTTTACCACTCCATCCAACTGCTTAGAGAGGTAAGCTACAGGCCTTGGCCAGGACCCAACCAGCTGGGTTAACACACCCACAGCCATTTTATCTCTCTGAGACATACAGAGTAAAGGGTTTGGCCAAGTCTGGCAGTCCCAATGCAGGTGCAGCCATCAGCCTCATCTTTAGCTGGGAGAAGGCACATTCCTGTTCTCCTTCCCACTCCAAGGGCTCTTCCTTCTCTTCTTTAGTTGTGTCATACAAGGGCTTAGCTAAGACAACAATGTTGGGGATTCAAATATGACAGAAGCCGACTGGGCCTAAGAACTTCCAAACCTGCTTTTGGCTCACGGTGCTGAGGAGGCAATTAATGACCTGCCTCCATTTTGTGCCTAGATACCTCTACCCCTGCTTGACAGTAAATCTTAGATAACGTATTTTCTGCCGGCAAATCTGGGCCTTCCATTTGGATACTTTATAGCCACATACCTCTAGATGTCATAAAAGATAGTCCATGCCTTGGGCGCAGCCCTCCTGGGTAGGGTGTCCTGAAAGGAGGTCATCAACATATTGGAACAGCACACATTCTAATTCCTCAGCTGGGAATTTCTGGAGGTCACAAACCAGCGCTTCTCCAAAAATCGTGGGTGTTTTGAACCCCTGTGGCAACCTGGTCCATGTGCACTGTTTCCATGTCTGGTCTCTCCCACTGGAAAGAAAACAGCCTCTGGCTTCCCAGAGCAAGCCTTATACTGAAAGATATATCTTTTAAGTCCAGACAAATGGGCCGCTTGGCTTCTGCTGACAGTAGATTCAACAGAGTATGTCTCATTTTATAAGTTGACAGTACAGACAAGGCTGGGATCTAAATACAGGTGGACCACAGCCTCTTTTTTCTCCTTTTAAACTATTTTTCTCTCTCCAATTTCTCTCTTTACTAAAGGCAAATTATAGTAGAACTAACTTATTTGCCAAAAT
The DNA here is from genome assembly GCF_027406575.1 of Nycticebus coucang. Lineage (NCBI taxonomy): Eukaryota > Metazoa > Chordata > Mammalia > Primates > Lorisidae > Nycticebus > Nycticebus coucang. The sequence continues at coordinate 86,310,020 of NC_069785.1, forward strand.
AAACTGTACCTTCAGTATATGGGGTCTGATTATTTCCATAAAGTGCAGTAAGAATAATTAATTATTAGCCATCTAGGCTCTTCTTTCCTTTAAAATTGGCTTTGCTGGAACCTTTTATAAGGAATGTCAGGCTGGACTTTTTGAAAGCCTTTCAGAGCCCAAGTTTTATCTGTGCCATTAGATACCTGTATGTATTGGGTAAATCCCTCTTCTCTTGAGGTCCCCAAGCACATTTCGATTCCTGGACCCGTCAGCAAGCGTCCTTCATTACTTACCAGAGATCAGGAAATGTTACTGATGGGTATCTGGCCAGTTTTCCAAAGGGCTTTTTTTATTGGCCTTATAAAGTCAACCTTAATTCTTTAATGCAGTCTGGACACCTCTGGAAATGCTATTCCAGCCAAAGCCTTGGTAAAATAATGAGTGCCTTCATCATGTCATATAGAACAAAACAGATTCTTATTGAACTTATGAAAATAACTGTATTGTCAGAAATTAAGAATACATACAAATGGCTTGCAAATTCCGGAGAAAACAAGGAGAGAGAAAAATACATGTTTCAAACTCTGCTCATAAGTACACAAATTGCTTGAAAAACTACAAATAGCTCAAAAGACAGAAAATTATTTCTTGACTTCTGGAAAACAGAACACAGAAAGAATCAACAATATTTTGACCAAAAAGCCATTACAAACTAGCCCAGATCCGCTTAACCGATTTCTATTGTGTTGAGTTAGGTTAGCAATACTCATAGACATGTTAACTTTCCAATGAACGTTCTAAAAATCTGCTTTTTAGTCTGGCGGTATTCAATTTCCAAAGACATCAGGAATTTGAATTTGAGAGAATTTGTCAGCCTCTCTTAATATTTTTTTTTTCTTTTTAGGATAAACTTTGGACTCAGCCAGTTACATAAAAAATACTTTCTTTTTTAGATGAATTGAAATTATTACCAACAATATATGTTAGGACAGACCAATGTCTTATACATTAGGACAGACCAATGCTTTATAATATTGGAACATATATATAACCATAACCTACATAAAATTAATCACCATTTCATATTTGACAATGTTTCCTATATATTTTGAATAAATCAAATAAGTTTAATTTGTTTTCCCATGACTTTCAGTGGTCTTAATATTTCAAGAAGACTAAATTTAAAGTTGTGTTTTTTTTTCCGCTGTTGGCCTTGGCCAAGTTTGAACCCACCAGTCTCAGTGCATGTGGCCAGCGTTGCAACCACTGCCCTGTGGGCTCCAAGCCCCAGATTTAGAGTTTTTATTTTGAAAGTTTTGTCAAATATCAAAGGCCTAAAACATTTGTTTAAAGAAAATTACAAGCCAAAAGATTTTAAAGGAAATAAATAGTCAACTGGATCATATGTAAATTCTTTCACAAATTCTCTTTTATGAGCTTCATTTAACCTACACAGACCATTTACAAACATTCTAAACTTTCTTTAACTTTTTCCCTGCCTTTCACTTTCTTATACAACCATTCTGTTTTCAGTGCAAATTTTATCACACAAGATTCTTTCTTTACACAATGCCATTTTCCTTTCTGTTTAATTTCTCTTACTCAAAAACTCACTTCCCACAAAACAGGATCCCAGTTTACCATGAAGTCACCCATTCACTCGGCCAAACTGATAACTAGAAGGTTTAAAAGGCAAGAATCTTATTCTTTGACAAAGATTCAGTTTCCACAACAATTTAAACAACCAAATTATTACATTTTACAAATGAGAGACATTTTATGAGATATAAGATTGATACAGGATTTTCCCACTCTGGAAAGGGAACCCCCATTTTTCAGGCTCAGGTGAGCTTAGACATCAGACTCCCATCTCCAGGCACAAACCCTCCGAGCCCCAGCAAGGTCATAAACAAAGCAGCCGAAATCTTTTGGAAGGCTCCACCCTAAGGAGCACACACCTTAATCCCCTCTCCAGACAAAAACTGCAACAAAGACCTAATAACCTTCTCCAGGGTGAGGCGCTGCATTGATTCATTTGATAGAACACCCTTTCAGTTTGTAAAGTTATTTTTCCATCTACCAAGTCCTGGACAAAATATCTCTCAGAGATAATTATTTACCCCTAGAAAAAGGACTTATGCAGGGAACCTCCAATCTGGGCTTCCTCCCCACTTCCAGAGGCTGTTCACCTTGGAAACCTGTTGCTTATATGGATACAGCCTCATTCAGCATGAAATTTACACTCTCTTCCCCATATTTCCAAGGGCCATCCAGAGCTCACTGGACTGCCTAAACCACAACACTTTTCAAGGCCCAACCCCTCTGCCAATAGCTCTGGCACTCTCCACTCTCACTGCGTGCCCCTCAGTCCAACAAAATGCCATTTTATCACTGATCTGTGGCCCGCTGGCACAATTCTCAAATTACTGAGACCAAACACTCACTGAAGAAATTCCGGTAACAAAACTACAACAATATTCTTTCTAATATCTTTTCATACCACCCCCCCCAAGTCCCACATGGCCAAGTCAGGAAGATTGTTCAAGTCACCACCAAAGACAGAAAGCAGAAAACCTGGAACTTCCAGTTTCTCTCATAATAGCCAGGAGGCAAAGTTGGAGCAGGAAAGAAAGGCACACTCACACATTTGTTTCACCCCATGAATGGAGGGGGGTGAACCCCACCTATTGTTACCCATCTCGGTCGTTCTCAAAGCACTCCCATGCACACAATTCCAACCCAGTTCTTTTTCTTTTATTAAATCATAGCTGTGTACATCAATATAATCATGGGGCATCATTCACTAGCTTCACAGACCATTTACCAAGTTTCACATATACCCTTGTAAGATGCACCGCTGGTGTAATCCCACCAATACCCTTCCCTCTACCCTCCTCTGCCCTCCCTCCTCCCTCCCCTCCCTATCCTCCTTCCCCCTATTCTTAGGTTGTAACTGGGTTATAGCTTTCATGTGAAAACCCTAAATTAGTTTCATAGTAGGGCTGAGTACATTGAGTACTTTTTCTTCCATTCTTGAGATACTTTACTAAGAAGAATATGTTCTAGCTCCATCCATGTAAACATGAAAGAGGTAAAGTCTCCATCTTTCTTTAAGGCTCCATAATATTCCATGGTGTACATATACCACAATTTATTAATCCACTCGTGGATCGATGGGTTACTTGGGCTTCTTCCATGACTTAGCAAATATGAATTGGGCTGCAATAAACATTCTGGTACAAATATCTTTGTTATGATGTGATTTTTGGTCTTCTGGGTATATGCCCAGTAGAGGGATTACAGGATCGAAAGGCAGATCTATTTTTAGATCGCTAAGTGTTCTCCATATCTCTTTCCAAAAGGAATGTATTAATTTGCATTCCTACCAGCAGTGCAAAAATATTCCCTTTTCTCCACATCGGCGCCAACATCTCTGGTCTTGGGATTTTGTGATATAGGCTAGTCTCACTGGAGTTAGATGGTATCTCAAAGTAGTTTTGATTTGCATTTCTCTGATGATTAAATATGATGAGCATTTTTTCATATGTCTGAAGGCCGCGCGCCTGTCTTCTTCAGAGAAGTTTCTCTTCAAATCCCTTGCCCAGCCTGCGATGGGATCCCTTGTTCTATTCTTGATAATGTGTTTGAGATCTCTGTGGATTCTGGTTGTTAAATCTTTGTCGGAGACATAACCTGCAAATATCTTCTCCCATTCTGAGGGCTGTTTGCTTGCCTTACTTTCTGTGTTCTTGGCTGTGCAGAAGCTTTTTTGTTTGATCAAGTCTCAGTAGTGTATTTTTGAAGCTGCTTCAATTGCCCGGGGGGTCCTCCTCATAAAATACTCGCCCAGACCTATATCTTCAAGGGTTTTCCCTGCACTCTCCTCTAGTATCTTTATAGTTTCATGTCTTAAGTTTAAATCTTTGATCCAGTGAGAGTCTATCTTAGTTAATGGTGAAAGGTGTGGGTCCAGTTTCAGTCTTCTACAGGTTGCCAGCCAGTTCACCCAGCACCATTTGTTAAATAGGAAACCTTTTCCCCACTGAATATTTTTAATTGGCTTGTCAAAGATTAAATAACGGTAAGTAGCTGGGTTCATCTCTTGGTTCTCTGTTCTTTTCCAGACATCTACTTCTTTGTTTTTGTGCCAATACCATGCTGTTTTGATCACTGTTGATTTGTAGTGTAGTCTGAGGTCTGGTAGCGTAATTCCTCCTGCTTTGTTTTTATTTCTGAGTAATGTCTTGGCTATTCGAGGTTTTTTCTGATTCCATATAAAACGAAGTATTGTTTTTTCCAGATCTTTAAAGTATGACAGTAGAGCTTTAATAGGGATTGCATTGAAATTTTATGTTGCTTTGGGAAGTATGGACATTTTAACTATGTTGATTCTTCCCAGCCGTGAGCATGGTATATTTTTCCATTTGTTAATATTTTCGGCTATTTCTTTTCTTAGAGTTTCATAGTTCTCTTTATAGAGATCTTTCACATCCTTTGTTAGATAAATTCCCAAATATTTCATCTCCTTTGGGACTACTGTGAATGGGATAGAGTCCTTAACTGTTTTTTTCAACTTGACTATTGTTGGTATGTATAAAGGCTACCGATTTATGAATGTTGATTTTGAAACCTGAGACGCTGCTATATTCCTTGATCACTTCTAAGAGTTATGTAGTAGAGTCCCTAGTGTTTTCCAGATATACTATCATATCATCTGTGAAGAGCGAAAGTTTGATCTCTTCTGACCCTATATGGACACCCTTGATCGCCTTTTCTTCCCTAATTGTGGTGGCTAAAACTTCCATTACAATGTTTAAAAGCAATGGACACAATGAGCAGCCTTGTCTGATTCCTGATCTGAGTGGAAATGATTCCAATTTACCTGCATTCAATATGATATTGGCTGTGGGTTTGCTGTAGATGGTCTCTCAGTTTAAGAAATGTCCCTTCTATACAGACTTTCTTAAGTGTTCTGGTCATGAAGGGATGCTGGATATTATCAAAAGCTTTTTCTGCATCCATTGAGAGAATCATATGGTCTTTGTTTATTAATTTATTTATGTGCTGGATTACAATTATAGATTTACGTATATTAAACCAGGCTTGAGAACCTGGGATAAAACCAACTTGGTCATGATGTATAATTTGTTTGATGTGTTGTTGGATTCTGTTTGTTAGGATCTTGTTGAATATTTTTGCATCCATATTCATTAGTGATATCGGTCTGTAATTTTCTTTTCTTGTTGGGTCTTTTCCTGGTTTGGGGATCAGGGTGATGTTTGCTTCATAGAACGTGTTAGGTAGTCTTCCTTCTTTTTCTACGTTTTGGAAGAGGTTGAGTAATATAGGTACTAATTCCTCTTTAAAACTTTGGTAGAATTCTGACATGAAACCATCTGGCCCCGGACTTGTCTTTTTAGGGAGGTTTTGTGTGGTTGATACTATTTCCGAACTTGATATGGGCCTGTTCAACATTTCCACTTGATTCTGGCTAAGTCTTGGAATGTGACGTGCTTACAAGTATCGGTCAATCTCCTTCAGATTTTCATGTTTCTGAGAATACAGTTTCTTGCAATATTCATTAGGGATTTTTTTTTTTTTATTGTTGGGGATTCATTGAGGGTACAATAAGCCAGTTACACTGATTGCAATTGTTAGGTAAAGTCCCTCTTGCAATCATGTCTTGCCCCCATAAAGTGTGACACACACTAAGGCCCCACCCTCCTCCCTCCATCCCTCTTTCTGCTCCCCCCCCATAACCTTAATTGTCATTAATTGTCCTCATATCAAGATTGAGTACATAGGATTCATGCTTCTCCATTTTTGTGATGCTTTACTAAGAATAATGTCTTCCACGTCCATCCAGGTTAATACGAAAGATGTAAAGTCTCCATTTTTTTTAATGGCTGAATAGTATTCCATGGTATACATATACCACAGCTTGTTAATCCATTCCTGGGTTGGTGGGCATTTAGGCTGTTTCCAAATTTTGGCAACGGTAAATTGAGCTGCAATAAACAATCTAGTACAAGTGTCCTTATGATAAAAGGATTTTTTTCCTTCTGGGTAGATGCCCAGTAATGGGATTGCAGGATCGAATGGGAGGTCTAGGTTGAGTGCTTTGAGGTTTCTCCATACTTCCTTCCAGAACGGTTGTACTAGTTTGCAGTCCCACCAGCAGTGTAGAAGTGTTTTCTTCTCTCCACATCCACGCCAGCATCTGCAGTTTTGGGATTTTGTGATGTGGGCCATTCTCACTGGGGTTAGATGATATCTCAGGGTTGTTTTGATTTGCATTTCTCTAATATATAGAGATGATGAACATTTTTTCATGTGTTTGTTAGCCATTCGTCTGTCGTCTTTAGAGAAAGTTCTATTCATGTCTCTTGCCCATTGATATAAGGGATTGTTGGCTTTTTTCATGTGGATTAATTTGAGTTCTCTATAGATCCTGGTCATCAAGCTTTTGTCTGACTGAAAATATGCAAATATCCTTTCCCATTGTGTAGGTTGTCTCTTTGCTTTGGTTATTGTGTCCTTAGCTGTACAGAAGCTTTTCAGTTTAATGAAGTCCCATTTGTTTATTTTTGTTGTTGTTGCAATTGCCATGGCAGTCTTCTTCATGAAGTCTTCCCCCAGGCCAATATCTTCCAGTGTTTTTCCTATGCTTTCTTGGAGGATTTTTATTGTTTCATGCCTTAAGTTTAAGTCCTTTATCCATCTTGAATCAATTTTTGTGAGTGGGGAAAGGTGTGGGTCCAGTTTCAGTCTTTTACATTTAGACATCCAGTTCTCCCAACACCATTTACTGAATAGGGAGTCTTTCCCCCAAGGTAAGTTCTTGTTTGGTTTATCAAAGATTAGGTGGTTGTAAGATGTTAGTTTCATTTCTTGGTTTTCAATTCGATTCCAAGTGTCTATGTCTCTGTTTTTGTGCCAGTACCATGCTGTCTTGAGCACTGTGGCTTTGTAGTACAGACTAAAATCTGGTATGCTGATGCCCCCAGCTTTATTTTTGTTACAAAGAACTGCCTTAGCTATACAGGGTTTTTTCCGGTTCCATACAAAACGCAGAATCCTTTTTTCCAAATCTTGAAAGTACGATGTTGGTATTTTGATAGGAATGGCATTGAATAGGTAGATTGCTTTGGGAAGTATAGACATTTTAACAATGTTGATTCTTCCCATCCATGAGCATGGTAAGTTCTTCCATTTGTTAATATCCTCTGCTATTTCGTCTGAGGATTTCATAGTTTTCTTTATAGAGGTCCTTCACCTTATTCAACATATATTTGTGAGCAGGAGTAGCTACTCTTAGATCAGATAAAACAGATTTGAAATCAATAACTGAATAACTGTAAAAAAAAAAAAAAGACAAAGATAGCCATTATATAATGATATAGGGATCAATTCAACAATTAGATCTAACAATCCTAAATATACATGCACCTAACACCAGAGTCCCAGATTCATAAAAGAAATACCACTTGATCTAAGAAAAGAAACAAACAACATATTAATAGTGGGGCACTTCAACACTCCAATGACAAAACTGGACAGCAAAGAAACACTGAATAAGACAGGACTCTAGAACAAGTGTACTTAACAGACATTTACAGAATATTTTACTCCCATAGTATAGATTTATGTTCTTCTCATAAGAACATGGGACATCATTATCCAAGATAGATCATATGTTAGGCCACTAAACAAGTATCAAAAAATTGATAAAAATCAAAATAATACTATGAATTGTCTCAGACTATAGTGGAATAAAACTAGAAATCAATTCTAAAAGAAATTTTCAAAACCATACAAATACATGCAAATTAAAAGGCATAATACTAAGTTAACTTTGAGATCAACAATGAAATGAAGGTGCAAAATTTAAAAAACATTTTTTAAATTAAAAGACGAACTAACAAAATCTCTGGGGTAAGTTAAAAGCAGAGCTAAGAGAGAAGTTTATAGCACTAAATACTTCCGATTAAAACACAGAAATATCATAGGCTTGATGTCTGTAGCTCAACGGCTAGAGTGCCAGCCACATACACCAAAGCTGGCAGGTTTGAATCCAGCCAGGCCTGCCAAACAACAATGACAACTGCAACAAAAAAAACAGTGGCCATTGTGGTGGTTGCCTGTAGTCCCAACTACTTTGGAGGCTGAGTCAAGATAATCACTTAAACCCAAGTGTTTGAGGTTGCTGTGAGCTGTGATGCCACAGCACTCTACCCAGGGTGAGAGCCTGCGACTCTGTCTCCCCCAAAAATAAATAAATAAAAGACAGAAATATCACAAATTAATAACCTAATGTCACACATTGGGGTTCTAGAAAAATAAAAACAAACCAAACCCCAAGCTGGTAGAAGACAAGAAATAACAAAAAATCAGAGGAGAACTAAATAAAATTGAAACAAAAAAGAACAATATAAAGGATCAAGAAAACAAAAATTTGATTCTTTGAAAAGACAAATAAAACTGATATACCACACAAAAAAAAATAAAAAGAAAAGAAAAGAATTGATAGACCACTGGGTAGATTAACTGAGAAAAGAAGAAAATGATTGAAATAAGGTCAATCAGAAATGTAAAAGGAGACATTATATCATGATATCATAGAAATGCAAAAGCTCTTCTGAGACTACTATGAACACCTCTGTGAACACAATCTAAAAATTCTAGAGGAAACGAAAGATGGCGGTGACTGGTTCAGTTTGCTTCAGGATCCACAGCAGGCTTTACCTGTCATTGAAGGGTCAACGTGCAGGACTTTGTGAACGAATATCAATTTTCAGATTTTATTCTGGAAGTACAACCCTCCCAAAAGTTGAAGGAACTGATGTAACAAGGATTGAAGAAGTGGTTATTCCAAGAAAGAAATCTTGGGATAAAGTGGCCGTTCTTCAGGCACTTGCTTCCACAGTAAACAGGGACACCACAGCTGCACCTTATGCATTTCAAGATGATCCCTACCTTATTCCAGCATCTTCTGTGGAATCTCGTTCATTTTTACTGGCAAAGAAGTCTGGGGAGAATGCAGCAAAGTTTATTATTAATTCACATCCCAAATATTTTCAAAAGGACATAGCTGAACCACATATACCGTGTTTAATGCCTGAGTGCTTTGAACCTCAGATCGAAGAAGTAAGTGAAGCTGCCCTAAAGGAACAAATCAAGCTCAAAAAAGTCAAATCCTCTGTGGACCTGTTTGATCAGCTTTTGCAAGCAGGAACCACTGTGTCTCTTGAAACAACAAATAATCTCTTGGATTTACTGTGTTACTATGGTGACCACGAGTCCTCCACTGATTATCCTTTTCAGCAAACTGAACCGTCAGAGGAATTGGAAGAGGAAAGTAACAAGAAATTTAGGAAGAAGGCTGGTCATCAGATTGGAGCTACATGGAGCGCAAAAAACAATGCTGAGAATCTTTACATTGATGCCAGAGAAAAATTCACATTCCTACTGCACAGTGATCCGAGGGATGGTGAAACATCGAGCTTATGAGCTGGCATTAAACTTGTACACTGAATTATTAAACAACAGACTCCATGCTGATGTATACACATTCAGTGCATTGATTGAAGCAACAATGTTGGGGCTGAATGCGGGTTTTGAGGAAAAATGGAATAAAACACTGGAGCTACTGAAACAAATGGTTGCACAGAAGGTGAAACCAAATCTACAGACTTTTAATACCATTTTGAAATGTCTCCGAAGATTTCATGTACTTGCAAGATTGCCAGCAATACAGACCTTACGAGAAATGAAAGCCATTGGAATAGAACCCTCGCTTGCAACATATCACCATATTATTCAGCTATTTTATCAACATGAAAACATTTCAAAAGGATCATCCCTGATCATCTATGATATAATGAATGAATTAATGGGAAAGAAATTTTCTCCAAAGGATCTGGTTGATGGTATGTTTTTTCAGTCAGCCATGAGAGTTTGCTCATCTCTCAGAGATCTGGAACTTGCTTACCAAGTACATGGCCTTTTAAACACTGGAGATAACCGGAAATTTATGGGACCTGATTATCGCCGTCATTTCTATTATTCCAAGTTCTTCACTTTAATTTGTCTAATGGAACAAATTGATGTCACCTTGAAGTGGTATAAGGACCTGATACCTTCAGTTTTCTTTCCCCACTCCCAAACATTGGTAGATCTTCTCCAAGCATTGGATGTGGCCAATCGGCTAGAAGTGATTCCTCGGATTTGGAAAGATAGTAAAGAATGTGGTCATACTTTCCACAATGACCTTAAGGAAGAGATTCTGATTCTTATGGCAAGGGATAAGCATCCACCAGAGCTTCTGGAGGAGTTTGCTGACTGTGCCGCTGACATCAAATCTGCTTATGAAAGCCAAGATGGCAGACAGACTGCTCCAGATTGGCCAGCCATCCCTCTCAACCGTATAGCTGTCCTCTTTTTAAGGGCTGGGAGAACCCATGAAGCATGGAAAATGTTGGGGCTTTTCAGGAAGCATAATAAGATCCCTAGAAATGAGTTACTGAATGAGTTCATGGACAGTGCAAAAGTGTCCAATAGCCCTGCCCAGGCCATTGAAGTGGTAAAACTGGTGAGTGCTTTCAGCTTACCTATTTGCGAGAGCCTTTTCCAGAGAGTAATGACTGACTTTGCCATCAGCCAGGAACAAAAGGAAGCCCTAGAGAACCTAACTGCATGGACCAGTGACAGTGATAGTGACAGCAGCAGTGACAGCGACAGTGACATCAATGAAGGCAAATGAAAGTGGGATATTCAGTAGTAATGATGACATCACCGTAGCTGCTGGGCTCACACTTGAAAACAGATACTAATATTTAACAATGTTTCAAAGAAATAGAGGATGCAGATTTGGTGAATTTTGGTACTGTGAAACACTGGACAGATGCTAAGTTATAATTTGCTACTAGCCAAACCACCTATTAACTGTAGCATTCCAGGCTTACCATGTAAGCTGCAGCTCTTGTGGTCAGGATAAGATCTGTATATCTGAAGTGCTGGTAGGCTGACCTCACAGTACCCTCTCCCTGCTACTGGACTAAAGCTTTTGTTGGCGTGATGTGTTGCTAAGATGTTGATCCTTTCTTCTTAAGAGACAGTGTCTAATTACATCACAAGTACTGTTGGGTCAGTAGTATCCCAATTTTGGGAATATTTATATGTGAAAAATTATACATCTTATAACTGATTAAACAGGATAATGGCAGTTGAGACTGCACAAGTGATTAATGTAAAAAAAATAAATAAAAAATAAAAATTCTAGAGAAAATGAATAAATTCCTGCAATCACACAACCTCCCAAGCTGAGTTGGAGAAAAATAGAAATTCTAAACATACCAACAAGTAGTGAGAATAAATTAGCAATAAAACATATGCTTCCTCCTCAAAAAGCCAAAAACCAGATCATAGTGATTCTTACCAGACATACAAAGAAGAACTGGTACCTGTCCTACTGAGACTGTTACATAAGATTAGAAACAGGAAATCCTCTCTAATTCATTTAATGAAGTCAATACCAACCTAATACCAAAGCCAGGAATGAATACAACAACAACAAAAAGATAACTACAGGCCTGATTAACATCTATCCAAAAACAATCAAGAAAACACTAGCAAAACAAACCCAAGATCACATGAAAAGTATAGTTTACCATGACAAGTGAATTTCCTCCCAGGGATACAAAGATGGATTAACATATGCAAATCAAGAAATGTGATTCACTACATAAGCAGAATTTAAAACAAGTATCATATGATTATTTCGATAGATACAGTAAGAACATTCACTAAAATCCAGTGAAGGAGCTAAGGAAATTTCACTCCAAAATTGACTACTTGTATAAAGAATATTTTGAATTAAAGGCCATTCACAATCAGAAAGCATTTGGAAGGGGCTTCTTCTCTATCTACATAAAACCTGACCAATGTGATCAAAATATCGAAGGGGCAAAACTAACTTTCTTTGTTCACCCTGAAGGCTATCAGACCTACTGCAAATTGTTTAAAACATAATAACTGTCTCTCAGGTTAATTTACAAGTCAATTCATTTCCCCCCATCTATTCATCCTTCTTAGCATTCACCTGCTGCTCCTGTACTCCACATTCTCCCCCTCCCTTCTAAAAGGCATCTTAAAAGGTATCTGGCCATCATTAAAACATTGGGAGATGACTCCTGTAATTCTCCCCATGTGCATGATATTTGGAAATAAACATTTCTCTTACTATCCTGCCTTAATTGTGAGTTGGTCTTTCAGCCACTTTTTGGGGGGAAAGGGCACATTTCCCCTCACCCTACACCAGCAAGTGTTAATCATAAAAAACCCTCAGCAAAATAGGCATAGACAGAATAAATACATACATCAACATAATAAAAACTACATATGATGTCAATGGAAAAGAAGCCATACTTGTAAAAATAATTTAAAGAGGTTTATGCTAAGCCAAATTTGAAGACTATGACCCAGAGCCACACCCAGGAAGCCTTGAGCAAGTGGACTCCCAGTTATGGGTTTGCAGTTTGGTTTTAGGAGATAGGAATTACAGGTGAAGTTGTAAATCAATAAGCAGAAAACATACATTGGTTTGGCACAAAAAGCTGGGACATCTGGTGGGTTGGGGCTCACAGATTTATACGTGGGTTTAAAGATTCTTTACCTGATAATTGTCTGGAAGAGTTAGACTTTGGTTAAAAGACCAAGAGTCAGCAAAAAGACATGCTTAAGGTAAAGGGTTTGTTAATCAGAGACAAAGCACTGGACAGACTCAACTGGTTTGTTGTGTATATTGAGGACGTGCAGGTAAGTCTTCCACAGCCTTTGGCTGTTGTGAGTCACAGAGGGCATCTCTAATAAGAGGAGGGAGCATGATGAGACATGTCAGATTTCCTCTCTGCTGCCTAGCAACTCAATTTAAGGGATCCCCTTGGCCAAGGGGGGGGGTCCATTCAGTTAGTTGCTGGTGGAGGGGGACGTAAGATTTTATTTTAGTTCACAAGACAAACCCCTTCCAAATCCTTTCTGATTGTGAATGGCCTTTAATTCAAACACTATTCTGAATGAGATAAAGTTAAAAGCATTCCCAGTAAGAATTGAGACCCGACGATGCTCACTCTCACCACTTCTACTCAACATAGTGCTGCAAGTCCCAGCCAGAGAAATCAGATAATAGAAAAAGTAAAGGACACTCAAGTCAGAAAACAAAAAAAAGTTACACTATCCCTGCTGCCAATGAGATGATCTTAAATCTAGAAAACCGTAAAGCCTCCTCCAAAAGACTCCTAGAATTAATAAATAAATTTAATTATCTCAGGTTACAAAATTAATGTACACAAATCAGTAGCATTTTTATACACTAATAAATGCTAAGGTGATCATCACATCAAAAATTCAATACCATTCACAATAGCTACAAAATAACATAAAATGCCTAGCAATACATTTAACCAAGGAAGTAAAAATCTCTAAAGTAAGAACTAGAAAACACTAATGAAAGAAATTGTAGATTACGTGAATGACAAAACACTGGAAGAATCAACATTGCTAAAATGTCATATTGCCCAAATATGACTTACAGATTCAATACAATTCCCATTAAAATGCCAACATCATTTTGGAAAGAATTAGAGAAAAAAATCCTAATTTTCACACGGAATCACAAAAGAGCCTGACTAGCCAATGCAATCCACATCTGGAGGCATTACATTTCCAATCTTCAAATTATACTGCAAGACTATAGTAACCAAAAAAGCATGATATTAGTACAACAATAGACACATAGATGGAGGACACAGAGTTCTCAATAGAGACTCAGAACTATACATAAATAGTAAAGAAAGGCCAGGTGTTGTGCATGACACCCTTAATCCTAGTGTTACGCCCAGAAGTTCCCCCAGAGATCACACAGCCACACGAGCCAAATTTTCAGGGGAGTCCTTTATTGGAGAGCCAACTGACAACTGCCTCAGTGTCCCAAAATGAAGTTTCTGAGAGCAGCCCCTAGTTGTGTGTGGCTGTGTGTGTCTCTGTGTGTGTATCTCTGTGTGTGTGTCTCTGTGTGTCTGTGTGTGTTTGTCTCTGAGTGTCCGTGTGTGTCTGGGTGTGTGTCTGTTTATGTATCTGTGTGTGTGTCTGTGTGACTCTGTGTGTGTGTCTCTGTGTGCCTGTGTATGTTTGTCTCTGAGTGTGTGTGTCTGTCAGTTTATGTATCTGTGTGTGTGTCTCTGTGTGTGTCTATGTGTGTGTGATTGTGTGTCTGTGTGTGTCTCTGCATCTTCCTCTGTGTGTCTCTCTGTATGTGTCTGTGTGTGTGTGTGTGAGTCTCTGTAATATGTTCCTCTGGGTGTGTGTCTCTGTGTGTGGGTCTCTGTTTGTGTCTATGTGTGTGTCTCTGTGTGTGTCTGTGTGTATTTCTCTACATGTGTCTTTGTATGTGTCTGTATCCCTGTGTGTGTCTGTGTGTCTCTGTGTGCATGTCTGAGTGTGGGTCTTGTCTGTGTCTCTATGTGTTTGCGTGTGTGTGTCTGTGTTTGTCTCAGAGTGTCTGTGTGTGTCTGTATGTGTGTCTATGTGTGTGTCTCTGGGTGTGTCTGTGTGTGTGTCTATGTAGGTGTCTCTGCGTATGTCTGTGTATGTATCTCTGTGCGTCACTGAGTGTGTGTCTCTGTTTGTGACTGTGTGTCTCTGAGTGTCTGTATGTTTGTGTTTCTCTGTATGTCTGCCTGTGTCTGTCTTTCTATGTGTGTCTGTGTGTGTCTCTGTGTGTATTGCTGTGTGTGTGTCTGTGAGTGTGTCTATATGTCTGTGTGTCTATGTATGTGTGCCTATGTGTGAGTCTGTGCGTGTCTCTGTGTGTTTGTCTGTGTGTGTGCGTGTGTCTGTGTGTCTCTGTGTGTGCCTGTCTGTGTCTCTGTGTGTCTGTGTTTGTGTTTCTGTGTGTTTGAGTCTGTGTGTTTCTTGTGTGTCTTTGTGTGTGTCTGTGTCTCTCTTTGTGTCTGTGTGTGTGTTTCTGTGTGTCTAATTGTATGTTTGTCTGTGCCTTTGTGTGTCTGTGTGTGTGTCTCTGTGTGTATCTCTGTTTGTGTCTGTGTGGGTGTCTCTGTGAGTGTGTCTGTGTATATGTCTGTGTGTCTCTGTATATGTGTCTCTGTGTATGCCTTTGTGTGTGTGTCTGTTTGTGTGTCTCTGTGTATGTCTGTGAGTGTGTCTGTGTGTGTGTACGTGTGGTTGTCCATTTGTTTCTCTCTGTGTTTCTTTGTGTGTCTGTGTGTCTCTGTGTGTGGCTCTGTGTGTCTCTCTGTATATGTGTGTGTGGCTCTGTGTGTGTCTCTGTGTTTGTGTCTGTGTGTGTGTCTGGGTCTGTGTGTGTATCCATGTGTGTCTGTCTCTGTGTGTGCCTGTGTATCTCAGTGTGTGTGTCTCTGTACCTCTATGTATGTATCTGTGTCCATGTCTCTGTGTGTCTCTCTGTGTGTGTCTGAGTGTGTTTCTCTATGAGTGTCTGTCTTAGTGTTTGTTTACCTCTGTGTCTGTGCCTCTGTGTGTGTGTCTGTGTGTGTCTGTGCATGTCTGTGTTTGTCTGTGTGTGTGTTTGTGTGTGTGTCTGTGTGTTTGTCTCTCTGTGTGTCTATGTGTATGTGTGCATGTCTTGTGTTCTCTGTGTGTCTGTCTCTGTGTGTGTCTGAGTGTGGGTCTGTGTGTGTCTATGTGTATATGTGTGTGTCCTTGTGTGGGTCTTTGTGTGTGTCTTTGTCTGTGTGTGTGTCTCTGTGTGTGTCTGTGTCCCTGTGTGTGTTTGTGTGTATCTGTGTATGTGTCTCTGTGTGTCTCTCTATGTCATGTGTGTGTCTGAGTGTGTCTCTGTGTATGTCTGTGTGTGGGTCTGTGTGTTTGTATCTCTGTGCATCTGTGTGTGTATGTGTGTGTCTTTGTGTTCTCTGTGTCTGTGTCTCCGTGTATGTCTGTGGGTGTCTTTGTTTGCATCTGTGCTTCTGTGTGTATATGTGTGTGTCCTTATGTGGGTTTTTATGTGTGTCTCTGTGTCTGTGTGTGTCTTTGTGTCCTTGTGTGTGTTTTTATGTGTGTCTCTGTGTGTGCTTTTGTGTGTCTGTGTGTGTTTTGATAGAAAAGTATAAAATTACTAGAAGAAAGTGCAGGGAAAACACTTAAAGAAATTGGCCTGGGAGAATATTTTCTGAGAATGACCCCCAGGCAATTGAAGCAACACCAAAAATACATTACTGAGAAATGATCAAATTAAAAAGCTTCTGCACAGCCAAGAACACAGTGCATAAAGCAAGCAGACAGCCCTCAGAATGGGAGAAGATATTTTCAGGTTACGTCTCTGACAAAGGTTTAATAACAATAATCCACAGAGGGAGCGGTGCCTGGGGCTCAAAGGGGTAGGACGCCAGCCCCATATGCCAGAGGTGGCGGGTTCAAACCAGCCCTGGCCAAAAACTGCAAAAAAAAAAAATAATAATAATAATCCACAGAAACGCAAACATATTAGCAAGAAAGAACAAGTGATCCCATCTCAGGGTGGGCAAGGGACTTGAAGAGAAACTTCTCTACAGAAGACAGGTGCATGGCCTACAAACACATGAAAAAAATGCTCATCATCCTTAATCATCAGAGAAATGCAAATCAAATCACTTTTAGATATTATCTAACTTTAGTAAGATTATTCCACATCCCAAAACCATAGATGTTGGTGTGGATTTGGACAAAAGGGAACACTTCTGCACTGCTGGTGGGAATGCAAACTAATATATTCCTTTTAAAAAAATGTTTGGAGACCACTTAGGGATCTAAAAATAGACCTGCCAATCCTTCAATTCCTCTACTAGGTACATATCCAGAAGACCAAAAATCACTTTTTAACAAAGATCTTTTCACCAGAATGCTT
Organism: Nycticebus coucang; assembly: GCF_027406575.1. Lineage (NCBI taxonomy): Eukaryota > Metazoa > Chordata > Mammalia > Primates > Lorisidae > Nycticebus > Nycticebus coucang. Next base: position 86,326,923 of record NC_069785.1, read on the forward strand.
ATTGCAGCCCAATTCATAATTGCTAAGTCGTGGAAGAAGCCCAAGTGCACATCAACCCATGAATGGATTCATAAATTGTGGTATATGTATGCCATAAAATATAGCCTTAAAAAAGATGGAGACAAACAGCACCTGTGGATCAGTGAGTAGGGCGCTGGCCCTGTATACCGAGGATGGTGGGTTCAAACCTGGCCCTGGCCACATTGCAACTAGAAGTAGCCTGGTCTATTGTTGTGGAGGGTGCCTGTAGTCCCAGCTACTCAGGAGGCTGAGGCAAGAGAATCACCTAAGCCCAAGAGCTGGAGGTTGCTGTGAGCTGTGATGCCATAGCACTCTACCGAGGGTGATGGAGTGAGACTGTCTCTTAAAAAAAAAAGGGGGGGGACTTTACCTCTTTCATGTTTACATGGATGGAGCTGGAACATATTCTTCTTAGCAAAGTATCTCAAGAATGGAAGAAAAAGTATCCAATATACTCAGCCCTACTATGAAACCAATCTATAAGCATCCACACTTCCATATGAAAGCTATAACCCAACTACAGATGAAGGGGAAAGAGGATGGGCAGGGGAGGGAGGAGGATGGCTAGAGGGAGGGTAATTGGTGGGACCACACCTATGGTGCATTTTATAAGGGTACATGTTATATCTACTAAGTGTAGAATATAAATATTTTAACATAATAACTAAGAAAATGTGGTGAAGGTTATGTTAACCAGTTTGATGAAAGTATTTCAAATTACATATAAAACCAGCACATTGTACACCATAATTGCATTACTATACATAGCTATGATTTGAAAAAAAATAAATGAATGAATAAATACATAAATTTGACTTGATGAAAAAATTTAAATGTGTTTGTCAATGGACACAATCAAAGAGAGAGAAAGTCAAACACTAACAGAAGAAACACATGCTGATCACATATCTGAGAAGGCTCTACTATCTCATGTATAATAGAAATTCTCACAACTGAACATAAAAAGCAACCACCCTGTCATGGTGCAGCATGGGCAGAGGGAAAGCAAAGCCAGCATCCTAGGCCTTTCCAACTAACAGGTCTTGGCTGGGCTGTCGCTGTCCTTTGTGGTTCTAGTGAGCTGACCCCACAACAAATCCACAGTGGAAGAAATGGCCACAGATTAAACTGCCAAGGAGTCCCTGTCACTGAAGTCAGCACTTAGCCAAAGTGAACAGCTGTCCTGTGGAGGAGCCACCGGGGAGTGAAGGGGTCCTTCTGTTGAGGACAGCAGCAGAGAAGGGGTGGGGAGCCCAGTGTTCTTCCCAGGGTCCCCTGTTGGGCATCCCAGACCTGAGCGAATCCACCCCAGGGGCAGCAAGGGGCACTGTGGGGCTGCCCGGCTGGAAACCAGCCACCTGTTCTCTGCTGGGGGCCTGGGGCTCACTGTCCCCTGGGACAGACTGGCTGCTTAATCTTAGTCTCAGGGAGGCTCAGGCCAGGCCCTGCCAGCCTCATGTAGAGAAATCTCCGTGCCCAGGGACTGGGAGGCCATGTGAGGGGAGGGGACTGATTTGAATTAAAGGCCTCTCAGTCCCCACAGTGGGGAAGTAGGTACAAGAGACAGGGGCAGCTCTGAGGCAGCTGTGGATCCCCAGGAATCAGAGCTGACAGGAATCTCCACCATGGCCTGTGCCCCTCTCCTGCTCACCCTCCTCACTCTCTGCCCAGGTGACAGGCCCTGGGAAGCAGAAGTGCCTGGGTGGGGTACACCTGGTTGATTTCTCCCTTTCATTTTGAGAGCATGTGGTGGAAAATGACCTCAGACTACCTCTGTGTGTCTCCACCTCTTCTGTTCCAGGATCCTGGGCGCAGTCCAGACTGACACAGAAAGCCTGGGTGTCAGCGTCTATGGGAGAGACGATCACCCTGTCCTGTACTGGAAACAGCAACAATGTTGGAAAGTATAATGTGGGCTGGTACCAGCTGATTTCTCCTGGTGCCCCCCAAACTGTCATGCTTGGAATTTCACGGCCCTTAGGAATTCCTGATCAGTTCTCTGGCTCCAATACTGGCAACACTGACTCCCTGACCATCTCGGGCCTCTAGCCTGAGGATGAGGCTGTTTATTACTGCTCATCATGGGATGATAGCCTGAGTGCTCACACAGTGCTCCAGACACATGGAGAACTGAGACAAAAACTGCCCTTGGCCTCCCGTGAGGTAAATAACCCCATGACTGCCTGTGACAAATGCAGACGATGACTGTGGCTAACCCTGTGTTGTCAGTGTTAGAGGAAGTGAGGTTGAGCACATTGCACCTTCTAATTGTCAGTGGGGTTTTTTCCCACGTAGTATTCATTTATTAAAAATAAGAGGGCAGCGCCTGTGGCTCAGTGAGTAGGGCGCCGGCCCAATATGCCGAGGGTGGTGGGTTCAAACTCAGCCCCAGCCAAACTGCAACAACAACAAAAAAATAGCCGGGCGTTGTGGCGGGCGCCTGTAGTCCCAGCTGCTCGGGAGGCTGAGGCAAGAGAATCACGTAAGCCCAAGAGTTAGAGGTTGCTGTTAGCCGTGTGATGCCACGGCACTCTACCCGAGGGCGGTACAGCGAGACTCTGTCTCTACAAAAAAATAAATAAATAAAAAAATAAGAGATATACTCGACATACTATAAAAGGTACAATTAAATCGTTTTACTATGTACACAGAATTATTCTTCCACCATCATAATCCAATTTTACAATACTTTTATGAACTCCCCCACCAAATCCCACAATTATCAGTCAGTCCACATTCTTCCCCCACCCCCAGCCACTGGTAATCCCTAATCCACTATCTATGAGGGATATAAACTTAAAGAGCAAAGAAACTTAGTGACTCAAAACAAGATACACTTAATAAAAACCATGTCCAAACAATAATAATGTGCTGAAACCAGAGATAAAGGCAAAGTCACATAAATAAAATCAGACAGAAAATATTATAATATATAAAGAAGATCAACAAATGAAACAATTGTGACTATTTCATGTGCACACATTGAGAAAATATAGTGACATTAGATTTTCACTCTGTTAAGAAAGAAAGAACTGTAATGAACTTTCCAGGTGTATTTTTTTTTTTTTGAGAAAAAAGGACAAATTAAGATCTTGTCAGCTGAAGACAACCTGTAATGTTTCATCTCCAATAAATACCCCAAAGTCAAATAAATAAATAGATAAATAAATACATTAATAAATTAAAAAAAAACACAAAACGAAGGTCTTTGGGTGGAAGATAAATGCTAAATGAGAAAAATATTAAGCCTAAGGGATGTGGGAAGAAAATCAATAGGTATATTAGCAAAATATTTATTTTTCAGCTCTTAAGTTTTAACTAAGTTATAGCATTTTGATAGAATTTCTGCATATAAATTATGTAATGGGAAAAAATTGAGCTTAGTATTAACTCTACATAGACTATGAAAAGTTAGGCATATTGTTGTCTTTAGAACAACTAGAATAAAACTAAATAAAGAGATAAATTCAAACAACCAATAGAAATATCAAAAGAACCCACTAAATAATTTTCACGTATTCGAAAAGAAGGCAGCAATGAGGTACAGACAAACAGAAATCATGGAAATAAACAGAGAATGTATGTTAAAATTGCAATCTTAAATACATTTATACCAGTAATTTCATTAAATGTAAATGAACTAACCACATACATTAAAAGGAAGAGATTGTCACTTTTAAAAATCAATAATAAAACAAAGAGACAACCACATAATTCTACCTGAAACCCCACTTAAAATATAATTCTATACAGAGGTTAAAAGTAAAATGATAAAATGGCATAAAGCATTATTTCAATGTTAATTTCATCATTTTGATAGTGTATGTTGCATATAGTGTTATGAGACTCCCTCAGTGGGGGAAACTGGGCAAAGGGCACACAGGAACTCTGTGGATTGGAGATCTGGGTTAAAGATCAGGGACAGAAGTAGCTTAGGCTGACATTCTGGAGGATGGGCTGAAAACAGTCCAGATTCCTCAGACATCCCCCACTGCACTGCACACAGCACAGTGTTGGAAACAACCTGGGGGGTCTAAACAGAATATTCAGTGACAAGACTGCCCAGAGCTAACATTCCTGAGTCTGGACTCCTTCGTGACCTCCCCAGGCTGCACACAGTGTGGGCTGTGGTCTGAACAGAATGTTTAGCAATTATAGATGAAGATCTGCTGAGCAAATCAAAGTATAGAATGGGACCAAAAGGAGAGCTAAGGCAGTTAGAGTTTACACCCTAAACACTGGCCCTGTTTCTTTGGTAACTTTCTGACTTTATGATTATAGGACATTGTTCTTAGATGTTTCCTTCCACTTTTTCCTATTACTTCCTCATTCTTTACCAAAAAAAAAAAAAAAAATGACTCTTAACCTTACATTGAGTAATGAGGTTAGAGTTTCTTAAAAAATAGTGACTCTTACCCTTACATTTAGTAATGAGGTTAGAGTTTCTCTGTGTTTGTTATTAACTGTTTGTTGAGCACTTTGTTAGCCATACACATTTTTCATGCTCAGTAAAAGACCTCTGAGGTTTTTGTTTGAGGCAGCTCTTCCTTGCTACTTTCTGAGCATGTGAAGCAGCTCACCTCTCTGAGCCCCCTGGGTTATTTCACTGCAAGTGTGAGAGGTTTCCATCCATGCTGCACCCTCGCCAGCTTGTCCACAGATAGCAAATGACTACATAACTCAATTTAATATTTTTCATCTTAATTTGTATGTGTAATTATATTTAAAAAAAACATGAAAGAAATGTAGACAGATGGGGAAAGTTCTATGTTTGTTATACTCTATCTAATTAAAAAGCCTGCAGTTTCTATGCTATGCAGGTATGTTTTTATTGTTTGTTTGTTTGTTTATTTGTGACAGAGTTTCACTATGTCATTGTCGGTAGAGTACTGTGGTATCACAGCTCACAGCAACCTCAGAGTCTTGGGGTTAAGAAATTCTCTTGCCTCAGCCTCCGAAGAAGTTGGGAGTACAGGGGAATACTGCAACCCCTGGCTACTATTTTGTTGTGGTTGTCATTGTTGTTTAGCAGGCCCAGGCTGGGTTAAAACCCACCAGCCCCCGTATGTGGCAGTGCCCTAACCACTGAGCTATGGGTGCCATGCCATAAACAAGGGATGTTTAATGTACCTTAATCCCCATGAGATGGTGTCCCCTGAGCTATCAACCCCCATCTATAATTTAAATTTTGATAAATCCATTGAGGTGATGAGCAGAAACACCAGAAAAGTTGATCTAGGAAATCTATGACCCCCACAGGGGAAAGCTGAAGCACAGTAGATGGCCAGACGCAGACTGAGGCAATGCACTTACTGTGGGGCACTAAGGCTCTCCTGGGATTGTCCCATAAGTTAGAGAAACACTCAGAGCTTCTCAAGGAGCTGAGCAGATAACATGTGAACCAAGTCCTGATTGGCTGGAAGATTTGACCTGCCAAGAGCAGAGGCCTATCAGAGTCCACGATTCTCTTCCCCATTGGAACTGACTCAGCTCATTCTTCTCCACCTTCTCCTGCTGACATAAGAGCACACAGGGCAGGAAGGGTCTGGGTCTGGGGACAGACCTATATTAATTTATTTCTAAAGGTAGGAAATCTGACCTCTTGATTCCTGGAACAACATAAAGGGACTTAAAGAGCTCATTGTCTCAAATGGAGCATCAGGAAGTCTGAGTCCAGGCCCTTCAATTCCACGTACTCTCTATCTACTTACACAAGGACAACAAACATAGTTATGTCCTATGTTTACAATATACACACACGTTGATGAACATGTGTCATATGTACACACACATCCACAATCACATTTACACATATATGCATTTAAAATACCAACTGATGTTATCATAACCATTTTACATACTCAATTTTTATTTCATTTTACTCATATTTCTCCACTTTCTTAGTACTTATTTAATAATTATTTGTTGTTAAATTTTTAGCTACCTGTTGAGATTATTTTTCATCTCATTGATAAATAGTTTTAGAATTTCCTTTAAAGCAGGCCTGGCTGGTGGCAAATTTGATGGCTTTCGTTAACAAAAAAATCCATCATTCTCTTTTTATTCTTTCCTTGTTTAAAGTTAACTTACATAGAATGACATTTGGGGATATTAAGTACACAGTTCAATGTGTCTTTACTAATGTAAATGATCCCAACAGCCCAACCATGCTTATGTTTTCATTTCTGAAGAAAATTTTCACACTTTCCCTTGTAGTCAATCTAATGCTCACTATGGCCACCACGGAGAATGTGTCTCTAGGGGCCTGTAACATTATCATTTGCCAAAGGACACTGAATAAAAAACTCAAAATCTGCCATATGCTCAGTAAAATCAGAATATCCACATCATCACTGCAAAATCCCACAAAGGACTTTAGGGAAAACTCTTGAAGTGAGGATGATGGGTTTGTGGGCTTTGTGTCCACAGATGAGATAATTAAACACTGGGAAAGTGAGTGGAGGAAGCCAGTGAATGATTTTCTGAGAAGTTATGTGCCAGGCTTAATTCAGGCTTAATTCCAACACATATGAAATCACAACCATGAAACAGAATCCCTTTCATTTTCTGTACTTGACAGTCATGACAACTCCTACGTCATCTAAATAGTTTGATGAATGAAACACAGATAAACTTATGTGAAAGTAGTTAGATTCTATTTCCTGACTGTGCAGCAGTTTTGGAACTTTAAATACACAGAGCGAAAGAAAGGGAGAAAGAGGAGAGAGGAAAAGAGAGAGACGTTGATCAGTAAGTGACACAATCACTGGATTTTTATAATATAACTCAGCCAGGGAGTAGGATATATGGTAAGAGGGGCAGATTTTCTTTTATTTTTACATATACATGTTTTTATTAGGTTTCCGTTTTTTGCCATCACAAAATTAGAGGCCTAAAATTTAATAATAATAACAATGTTTAAGATAAGGACTAGAAACAAAAGCCACGTAAAGAATGAGCAAACATAAATACATTCAGAAAAGAAATCAGATAATTGCTGCATCAAAATATTCAGCAATACTACTACTACTAATGCAATGAAAGTAACATTCACATTGTCAAATAAGAGTATATCTATTATAGAATGCTTTGACTGTGAGATTCAGTGTGGAGTCATCAGTTAACTTTTTATTATTATTTTAAGTCTCAAAAAATAGACAACGAATATTTATAAATAAAAGTAAAAGGTCATTTCAAAAAACAGATCATGCCAAATCTTATAGACAAAAGAAAATGAAGAAATACTTCAAAATCATTCTACTTGATCTGGGTACACCTGATATTAAAACTGGAGAGACTATATTATTATAAAGGGGAAATTAAAAACATATTTCACTTATAAATGAGGATGCAATATCCCAAACAACATATTAAAAAGTTGAATGGAAAATTAATGTTTAAGGTAATGTATTTTAGTCAAAATTAAATCCAATTTATGTGAGAATTAGTCACTATTTTCTTTTCATGTCTTTTTCTTTTCTTTTTTTCCTTTCCCTCACCCACTCCCTCCTTCTCTGGTCTTCACTTCCCCCCTGCCCCACTGTGTCATTAATTGTTCTCATATCAAAATCGAGTACATAGGATTCATACTTTTCCATTCCTGTGATGCTTCACTAAGAATAATGTGTTCTACCTCTATCCAGGTTAGTACAAATGCTGCAAAATCTCCATTTTATGGCTGAATAATATACCATGGTAGACATATATCACAGCTTACCAATCCATTCCTGGGTTGAAGGACATTAAGGTTGTTTCCACATTTTAGCAATCGTAAATTGGGCTGCAATTGGTCTTTATAATAAAAGGTTTTGGTTTTTTTCCCCCCTGGATAAAAGCCTAGTACAAGTGTCTTTATAATAAAATGTTGTTTTTCCTGGATAGATGCCAAGTAATGAGATTACAGGATCAAACGGGAAGTCTAGGTTGAGTTGTTTGAGATTTCTCCATACTTCCTTCCAAAAAGGTTGTATTAGTTTGCAGTCCCATTCACTCCATTTTTTTTAGCCCTCCCTTCCGGCATGACCATCTCAGTTAATCACACAGTTGTTCATGTCAGAATAAACATGGACTGTCACCAGAGCCAGGAAATTATCCCTTGAACATCTGTAATCCCTTCAAAAGAAGCCCTAAATATACTAATAACATTTTAATTTTGTTGTGTTGAATTTTATTGTTGTTTTCCTTTTTTAATTTCTTGGTTTCTCCTTTTTAGCAGAACCTCCTGTGAACCACAAAGCAGGGTAATTTCCTCTCTCCAGTGCTCAGTACTCTTCATCTGGGTGCTGATCTATTGAACAGTCAAGCAGGGAGAGAGAACCCTGGATCTATGAGTAGTCTGAGAACAGTCCCTGTTCTCACCTAATGCACATTTTATTTCATGCACCAGTTATATGTATGAGACACCCCTCCCTTGGAAGACATGTTAAAAGCAAGTGGCTGGTGTGTCCTGTTCCGCTGAGTCTCAAATAGAGAACTCAAGACTGAGACAGATAGGAGGATGTGCTAAAGTGTGGCCTCGCTGTGTCCTGGACAGGGAGTGGGCAGTGGTCAAGGCCCTGTTGGGGCAGGAGACTCTTTCAGGACGCCCTGGCATCTGGTCATAGACACGCGGGACCTGGGCCTGGGCAGCAGGGGGCACTGAGGGACTGTCACTGAGGGCTCTTGGGGCTCAGCTTCCACCTGGCCCTGGGCTCAGCTCAGGGCTCACTGGAGCCAGAAGCTATGTCCTCTCTGCCCCCCTGGGAGCCTCAGACCAAACCCAGCATATACCCACTTCTACAAGAAATGATACTTAGCCACTGTGGTGGCACACAGGCCCAGGGAAGGTTTGGCTGGGTAGGGGAAGAGCAGCACAATTGCATGCAGGGTCCCTCTCTCTCCTCTGGAGCTAGAGGGAGGATAAGAGAGACCTGCAGCATGTTTGCTTCAGAAGAGCTCTGGGGTGTCTGCAGAATGGCCTGGACAGCACTCTTCCCTCTCAGCCTCCTCCTTCATTGCACAGGTCAGGATGGTCCTCAGCATCCTCACCCACTAATCCACTCACACTTTCTCCCACACCCATGCTAGGACTGTCCTTCCTCCAGGCCATAAAGGGTGTCTGTGTTTCCAGTGTCCCTCTCCCAGCCTATGCTGACTCAGCCATCCTCTGCATCTGCTTCCCTGGGAGCCTCGGTCAAGCTCACCCGCACCCTGAGCAGCGCACACAGTGACTACACCACTGAATGGTAGCAGCAGCCAGGGAAGGCCCCTCAGTACCTGATGTATGTTAGCAGTGACGGAAGCTCCAGCAATGGGGATGGAATCCCTGATTGTTTCTCCTGCTCCAGCTCTTGGGCTGACCACTACTTAACCATCTCCAACCTCCAGTCTGAGGACGAGGCTGACTATGTCTGTGGTGCAAGTTATACCATTAGTGGTTCATTTGCATGAAGCACAGTGATCCAAATGAAGGGGGAATTGGGACAAAAACTGTTTCTCTACTCTGCTACCAACACTGCCACCTGGGTCCCAGAAACAGGGTCTGGTGACCTGACCCTTCAATAATGTTGATCTATTTGTTGAAAGTTTACACTAAGAGAGCCAGATGCATTCTGATGCCTTTTAAGGTTCCCTGGGAAGCAGACTGTTAGGCCAGGCTGCAGTAGAGTGAACAGATCAGCAGCAATGACGGAAATGTTACATCTCATCTGTCACACATGCTGGTTTCTACGTGGTCACTACATAGGGGGAGGCGGTGCAAGGACAGTCTCCTTTCCACATTTAAACACTGAGACTCCACGACACACCTCACTCATGCCTCTTGGAGCTTTATTTAAATAATCACATTTAAAAATAATTGTATTCATTTCTAATAAACTCTGAAAATCCTTTCATATTGTGGAAAGCCGATCTGAAAAAAATAATGAGAGAATAAAACTTCGTGGGTAGTGTGAGGAACAAATCTTTTTTTTTTTTTTTTTTGAGACAGATTCTTATTTTGTTGCCTTCTGTAGAATGCTGTAGTGTCATAGCTCACAGCAACCTCAAACTCTTGAGCTGAAAAGGTTCTCTTGCCTCAGCCTCCCAAGCCGTTGGGACTTCAGGTGCCCGCCACTATGCCAGGCTAGTTATGGAGATGGGGATCTCACTTTTACTCAGGCTCACCTCAAATTCCTGACCTCAGGCAATTCACCCACCTCACCTCCCCAAATGCTGGGATTACAGGCATGAGCCACCATGTCCAGCTTTGAGGAACAAATCTTTTTTTTTTTTTTATTGTTGGGGATTCATTGAGGGTACAATAAGCCAGGTTACACTGGTTGTATTTGTTAGGTAAAGTCCCTCTTGCAATCATGTCTTGCACCCAGAAGGTGTGGCACACACCAAGGCCTACCACCCCCCACAAATCTTAAGCGCTTTGGCTGTTTCCACTGAACACTGAGGTGTTCAATGCCTTCAGGATAAGGTTGAGGAATTTATCTCAAGGTCCAGTAGATGGCAACTGATATGCAATAATCTAAAAGAAAAAAAATAAACAGTCATTCAGGTCACTTTGATAACTCTGACCTAGAATGGATTTCTTTTTTCAAAAACAGGTAGTCAAGAAATACTTACCAGATAGTGGACTGACTGAGGCTCCCTGAAAACCTGTCCCACCATATAAGGCAATGTACACAATGGTATCAATTGTCTAAGTCAACTTTTTCACACTTTTTTAAAATTTTTTCACAATTATGGGCATTTACTAAGGGCTTACACAAATCTTAGGACCATTTGAAAAAGAGGGAGCTTTGTAAAAACGAAAGTCGTGTTGTTTTTATCATATCTTCTGTGTATTTCCTGAAACCTATGGCATCCCTGAAAATAACAAGCCTCAAAACCTTTGTAGCTGTGAAACACAGAAGAATGATATTCCCGGAAGTTACAAAATGGTAAGATTCACATTTTTTTTCAAAAAAATCCTATCTACAGACAACTGCATTAGTGAGCTTTCTGGTTGTTCTAAGTGAAGCCTCATTCTTAGCACTTCTCTGAATTAGAACTGACTCAGAGTTTGTTTGTTGAAGCTGCCCCATCCTCAGTTTTTTGTGGTGTAAGTGTAGGCAGTTGTTAACATTGAGGGTGTCTGCGATGGTGGCATTGATGGGACAGACAACAAGCTGAACAAAAAGCTTATAAGGAAAAACTGCAAGGTGTGGGAGTCCATAGGTGGTGCTGACGAGCTCTGACACGTTCCCGTGGATACAGAAAATCACTTCTATGCTCTGAGCTGTGTTATGTCCTGCCTAGAAAGAACTAGAAAGGTCCTGATGCTTCTCCACCGGCTGAAAGTGAAGAGCTGTGCAAAGATGAAGTGAGGCCAAGGCAGAAATGTGAGGTGACAGAGTGTGGAGCTGGGCCCAACACATGCAGGGGCTTTTGGGAGGGGCTGAGAGCCGTGTTCCTGAGAGTGGTGAAGGAAATCTCTGCCCAGTAATTAGCCACTAATGTAACTGAACTGGGACGTCAGCGACCACATGTGCAGAGGATGCAGACCTAGCCCAGAAAACCAGGAAGCCAGAAATGACCAACAATAATAACTACAAAAAACATAAACCAAAAAAATAAAAACAGTAATCATCAAGGAAGGGATCGGACTTCCAGAGTGGTCACATTATAGTATTAATTAATTTATTTACCTATTTATTTATTTTTTGAGACAGAGTCTCAGTATGTCACCCTTGGTAGAGTGCCGTGGCATCATAGCTCACAGCAACCTCCAACCCTTGAGGTTAAGTGATTCTCTTGCCTCAGCCTCCCAAGTAGCTGGGACCACAGGCACCCACAACACCCCCCCAACTATTTTCTGCTACAGTCGTCATTGATGTTTAGCTGGCCCGGGCCAGTTTCAAACTCTCCAGCCTTGGTGCATGTGGTGGGCACCATAACCACTGTGCTATGGACACTGAGCCCACATCGTATTATTTAAAGGTCTCATGTTTTAAGATGAAAGTAGGAGACAGATAAAGAAACAAGAAAGATTTTCCCCCATACACTACAAACACGAAGGATAACAGCAATGAGAAAACATTAAATGAACAATTAAAACAGCAAAAAAATCTGATAAATACTAACTCCAAAGAGTCACAGACACTAGAACTAGTAGAGAAAGATCTGGAACCAGCTAACATGCATTAAATGTGATCTTAAAAAGTCAAAATAATGAAATGTTCAAAAGAAAGTCATATCATGTATAAAAAATTAAAAAAGAAATGAGGAAAAATATAACTCGAGTTGGATCAATTGTTATTACTGTGCCTGAAAAACAGAAGGAAATAAGAATAAAAAATGCACAGAACTTGAGAAACTTGTGCAACACAGGTGGAAGTCTCAGAAAGATAACATTGGGATAAATGGACAGAAAAGGAAGAGCAGAGAGAGGGATGGAAGGAGGGAGGTGGGACCTTGGTGTGTGCCACACCTTTTGAGGGCAAACACGATTGTAAGAGGGACTTTACCTAACAAATGCAATTAGTGTAACCTTGCATTGGTTTCTTATACACTCAATGAATCCCAAACAATAAATAAAGCAAAACTAAAAAATAATTAAAAGCAAAAAAAAAAAAAAGACAGAAACACATTCAAACAATGATGACCCCAAACTTCCCTAATTTGATGAAACCTACACAGCCGAGATGCTCTGTAACCCCCAGTAGAAATCAGTCAGTCCCGATTTCTCCAGGCATAAGCAAAGTATCACAGAGGGATGAAACCTACCCAATTCTAACAAGATAAGAAGGCAAAGACAATGACAGCACACACCTGTCATGACCCCTGATTCCATCCAAGACATAGTAGACAGTAACTGGTGAGGTCCTTACACCTTGAACAATCCCAGGACTGGTCCAGATACATGGAACACAGCAGGTGTTTCCTGACACCGGATACTGAGGAGAGCCAGCCTCTGTGACCTCAAGGAAGAAAAGTGAATTTGTACAAGTACATGCACATACACATATGGACACCCAGGCACACATGTGTAACAGTGCATACCCACCACACACGGACACACACATACACACACATGAGCACAACATGCCTATGTGAACACACACAGGTGAGCCTATCTGGCTGCAGATTTATTTCTAAACTCAGTCCTGCCCAGATGAGGTGGAACCCCGGCTGATCATGACTGTGCCACTGAGCTGAGGACACAGATGGGAGAAGTCAGGGGACAGGGACGACTGGCATTCTCAGGGCAATTCCCTAGAGAGAAGGTGGCTGCACAGGCAAGGTCTCTGTCCCCTGCATGTGGCCCCTGTGGCTTTGGCTGAGCACAAAGTGGCCACCTGCAGGTTTGGGGGTGTAACTACTAGAGCTAAACAGCGAACTCAGCAGTGTGTGGGCCTAGGGGGTGTGTCATTCCTATCAAAAAAAAAAAAAAAACAAAACTCTTCTCCATTCAGGTGTACACAACCAGCTAGCACAGTATACGTGTGTGGGATTATTTATTTATTTATTTATTTTTTTTTTTTTTTGCCATAAACCCTCAGTCCACCTTCACTGGGAAGAGCGGCGTGGCGCCATTCACAAGTCACAGCACACTCGAATTCTTGAGCTCCAGGGATACATTTGCTTCAGACTCCCGAAAGGTGGGACTATGCTGGGGTGTGGGGCGGTCGTCTCCTGTCTCCACCGGCCTCGGCCTCCCAGAATGCTAGCATCAGAGTGGAGATCAACCGCCCCCAACCCCATAACTTCTTTGGGTGTGTATGGAGCTGTTCCCGGCGACAGATCGGTCCTCTCAAAGCCCAGTGGGGAGGCGGTGCTGAGAAGGGCGGGGACAGATCCTAGGAGTTTTCCCTTCAACCTCGGCTCCGGTCAGGTCAGGTCAGGTCAGGTCAGCGCCTCTGTGCTTGGCTGCTTAGCTCTTCTGTAAAACGGAACAGATCAGAAATAAAGGTCGAAAACTTAACTGAGGGGCGGCGCCTGTGGCTCAGTCGGTAAGGCTCCAGCCCCACAGACCGAGGGTGGCGCGTTCAAACCCGGCCCCGGCTGAAATGCAACCAAAAAATAGCTGGGCATGGTGGCGGGCTCCTTTCGTGCCAGCTACTCGGGAGGCTGAGGCAAGAGAATCGCTTAAGCCCAGGAGTTTGAAGTTGCTGTGAGCTGTGTGATGCCATGGCACTCGACCCGAAGGGTTTAAAGTGACACTCGGTCTCTACAAAAAAAAAAAAAAAAAAAAAAAAAAAAAACACTTAATTCATTACTGAAGTTTTTTTCTGGATTGGAAAGCGGGGGTTCGGGGAGAGGAAGAGTTTCTGTTCCAGGAAGTGTGCTACGTGTCTATTTACTTCTATATTAGATCAATTTTAACATTTATTAATTTATTTTTTGAATTTTTGAATTCAAAATTGAATTCATTTGAATTTTTTTTTTTTTTTTTTTTTTTTGGTGAGGCAGACCTTCACTGAGTCACCCTCCGTAGATTGCCTTGGTGTTGTGTCACAGCTCTCAAGAACCTCCAACTCTTGGGCGTGAACGATTGTCTGGCCTCAGCCTCCCAAGTACCTGGGACTGCATGATCCCACCACAGCGCCAGGGTATTTTTGCTTTGTTGCAGTTGTCATTGTTGTGTAGCTTGTCAGACAGGGCTGGAATCCGCCAGCCTCCTCGGTGGATGTGGTTGGTGCCTTAACCACTGTGCTATGCACCACCACCCCACGCCACGCCAGCCTATTTATTTATCTATTTATTTATTAAATATTTTCCTTCTTCTGCTGTGTTTGACTGGGGCCCGGTTTCAACCCGCCGCCTCTGGAACTTGGGGCCGGTGCCCTACTCCTCTGAGGAACAGGCACTGAACCACTTTTACTCTTTCATTTTCCTTCCTTCCTTCCTTCCTTCCATCGTTCCGTCCCATCCTTTCTCCTTCCCTCCATCCCTCCCTTCCTTCCTTCGTTCTTTCTTGTTTTTTTTCTTTCCAGTTTTTTGTCGGGGCTTGGTTTGAACCCGCCACCTCCGCAATATGCGGGCGGAGGGCGGGGGTGCCCGCAGGCGAACTCTTTCAACGAAATGGTTTTGAGGAGGGGGCAGTTTTTCTCGCCACCCACCTCCTCTGTATATGGGGCCGGCACCCTACTCCTTTCACCCACAGGCGCCACCCGTTAACTTGTATTCCTTTTCCTTTTTGTAGAGACAGAGTTTCCCTTTATTGCCCTCGGTAGAGTGCCGTGGCGTCACACAGCTCACAGCAACCTCCATCTCCTGGGCTTAGGCGATAATCCTGCCTCGGTCTCCCGAGTAGCTTGGATTACAGGCGGCCGCCAGAACGCCCGGCTCTTTTGTTGCAGTTCGGCCTGGCCTGGGGTTGAACACACCACCCTCCGTATATGGGGCCGGCGCCTTGCTCACTGAGCCACTGGCCCCGCCCCCGTTATTTTCTATACTTAACAATAGCTTCCCCCCACACATACAGCTCTCCAGATACAGTGAAACCAGGTGTGGGAGAAGGATATTTAACTAAATCGATTTAGGTTGGGCGACGTGAGGTGGCACAGGCCTGTAATCGAAGCACTTTTGGGGGTCTAGGTGGGCGGATCGCTTCAAGTCACTGAGTTGAGCTCCCGAAAATGGGTTCGTTTCTTTGCTTTCCAGTTCTGGCGGAGTCCGGGCTTGAACCAACACCCACGGTATAATACGGGGCCGGCGCCCTAATCCTTGAGCCAGGGGCTGCGCCCACGCACAGGCACAGGCGTTTCTGAGCTGAGAAAAACCCCCGCTGAGGCCCCAGCTCTTGACCTCTTGTTGGCGGCCTCCAATTGGCTGCGGAGAGGGCCGGTCCTCCGTGTCTGCAGGTTGCTGACTTGTTCTGACTGCGTGTCCCAAGGCACCACTTTCGGGGTTTCTTTTTCCTTCTTTTATCATTGTTTCTCTCATTGCACATCTCGCACTTGTGCTGGAACACATGATCATGACGCCTATGAACTACTAAAGGAGATGCTGCCACACACATCCCTCCGTCCTCCACTCCCTCTCCCCTTTCTTTCTCTCCTTCCCTCGTAACATCCCCCCTCCCCTGGCCCCCGCACCTGCATATGAAACCCGGGAGCTAGCTAAGAGTGAGCACGCCGGGTTCTCCTGCCAGGCAGGCAGGCATGCATGACACCCACGTAGAGCACATGTGGGTGTTAGGAAACTTGGGTGTGCACGGTGCCCCGCGGATGACCAGACGTCCGTGGCAGACCTTAGACCAGGGATCCTGTCACCTTAGCGCCTGTTGGTCGACCAGATGTCTCTTCTGCGTGTTTTGGCCTAGTCAGTCCAGCAGGTGGCGGCCTTGTATAAGTTCTGGTTCCCCTGAGGCTCTGAGACTCGCCTCGCTCCTCCAAACCCCGTGTTCCTTCTTTCGTGTTCCTTTTCTCTCTCTCTCCCTCTCTCTATCTCTCTCCCTCTCTCCCTCCCTTTCTCCCCCCTCTCCGTCTCTCTCCCCCTTCATTCTCACTCTCCCTTTATTCTGAAACGGTTCTTCTGACAATACGCACTGCTTGCCTCCTGTGTAACTACTAGAGCTAAAGAGCGAACTCGGCAGTGTGTGGGCCTAGGGGGTGTGTCATTCAAATCAAAAAAAAAAAAAAAACTCTTCTTCATTCAGGTCTACACAACCAGCTAGGACAGTATACGTGTGTGGGATTATATATTTATTTATTTATATATTTTTTGACCATACACCCTCAGTCCACCTTCACTGGGAAGAGCGGTGTGGCGCCATTCACAAGTCACAGCACACTCGAATTCTTGAGCTCCAGGGATGCTTTTGCTTCAGAGTCCCGAACAGGTGGGACTATGCTGTGGTGTGGGGCGGTCGTCTCCTGTCTCCACCGGCCTCGGCCTCCCAGAATGCTAGCATCAGAGTGGAAATCAACCGCCCCCAACCCCATAACTTCTTTGGGTGTGTATGGAGCTGTTCCCGGCGACAGATCGGTCCTCTCAAAGCCCAGTGGGGAGGCGGTGCTGAGAAGGGCGGGGACAGATCCTAGGAGTTCTTCCCTTCAACCTCGGCTCCGGTCAGGTCAGGTCAGGTCAGGTCAGCGCCTCTGTGCTTGGCTGCTTAGCTCTTCTGTAAAACGGAACAGATCAGAAATAAAGGTCGAAAACTTAACTGAGGGGCGGCGCCTGTGGCTCAGTCGGTAAGGCTCCAGCCCCACAGACCGAGGTTGGCGCGTTGAAACCCGGCCCCGGCTGAAATGCAACCAAAAAATAGCTGGGCATGGTGGCGGGCTACTTTCGTCCCAGCTACTCGGGAGGCTGAGGCAAGAGAATCGCTTAAGCCCAGGAGTTGGAAGTTGCTGTGAGCTGTGTGATGCCATGGCACTCTACCCGAAGGGTTTAAAGTGACACTCGGTCTCTACAAAAAAAAAAACAAAAAAAAAACAACACTTAATTCATTACTGAAGTTTTTTTCTGGATTGGAAAGCGGGGGTTCGGGGAGAGGAAGAGTTTCTGTTCCAGGAAGTGTGCTACGTGTCTATTTACTTCTATATTAGATCAATTTTAACATTTATTAATTTATTTTTTGAATTTTTGAATTCAAAATTGAATTCATTTGATTTTTTTTTTTTTTTTTTTTTTTTTTGGTGAGGTAGACCTTCACTGAGTCACCCTCCGTAGATTGCCTTGGTTTGGTGTCACAGCTCTCAAGAACCTCCAACTCTGGGGCGTGAACGATTGTCTGGCCTCAGCCTCCCAAGTACTGGGACTGCATGAGCCCACCACAGCGCCAGGGTATTTTTGCTTTGTTGCAGTTGTCATTGTTGTGTAGCTTGTCAGACAGGGCTGGAATCCGCCAGCCTCCTCGGTGGATGTGGTTGGTGCCTTAACCACTGTGCTATGCACCACCCCCCCACGCCACGCCAGCCTATTTATTTATCTATTTATTTATTAAATATTTTCCTTCTTCTGCTGTGTTTGACTGGGGCCCGGTTTCAACCCGCCGCCTCTGGAACTTGGGGCCGGTGCCCTACTCCTCTGAGGAACAGGCACTGAACCACTTTTACTCTTTCATTTTCCTTCCTTCCTTCCTTCCTTCCATCGTTCCGTCCCATCCTTTCTCCTTCCCTCCATCCCTCCCTTCCTTCCTTCGTTCTTTCTTGATTTTTTCTTTCCAGTTTTTTGTCGGCTCTTGGTTTGAACCCGCCACCTCCGCAATATGCGGGCAGAGGGCGGGGGTGCCCGCAGGCGAACTCTTTCAACGAAATGGTTTTGAGGAGGGGGCAGTTTTTCTCGCCACCCACCTCCTCTGTATATGGGGCCGGCACCCTACTCCTTTCACCCACAGGCGCCACCCGTTAACTTGTATTCCTTTTCCTTTTTGTAGAGATAGAGTTTCCCTTTATTGCCCTCGGTAGAGTGCCGTGGCGTCACACAGCTCACAGCAACCTCCATCTCCTGGGCTTAGGCGATAATCCTGCCTCGGTCTACCGAGTAGCTTGGATTACGGGCGGCCGCCAGAACGCCCGGCTCTTTTGTTGCTGTTCGGCCTGGCCTGGGGTTGAACACACCACCCTCCGTATATGGTGCCGGGGCCTTGCTCACTGAGCCACAGGCCCCGCCCCCGTTATTTTCTATACTTAACAATAGCTTCCCCCCACACATACAGCTCTCCAGATACAGTGAAACCAGGTGTGGGAGAAGGATATTTAACTAAATCGATTTAGGTTGGGCGACGTGAGGTGGCTCAGGCCTGTAATCGAAGCACTTTGGGGGGTCTAGGTGGGCGGATCGCTTCAACTCACTGAGTTGAGCTCCCGAAAATGGGTTCGTTTCTTTGCTTTCCAGTTCTGGCGGAGTCCGGGCTTGAACCAACACCCACGGTATAATACGGGGCCGGCGCCCTAATCCTTGAGCCAGGGGCTGCGCCCACGCACAGGCACAGGCGTTTCTGAGCTGAGAAAAACCCCCGCTGAGGCCCCAGCTCTTGACCTCTTGTTGGCGGCCTCCAATTGGCTGCGGAGAGGGCCGGTCCTCCGTGTCTGCAGGTTGCTGACTTGTTCTGACTGCGTGTCCCAAGGCACCACTTTCGGGGTTTCTTTTTCCTTCTTTTATCCCTTGTTTCTCTCATTGCACATCTCACACTTGTGCTGGAACACATGATCATGACGCCTATGAACTACTAAAGGAGATGCTGCCACACACATCCCTCCGTCCTCCACTCCCTCTCCCCTTTCTTTCTCTCCTTCCCTCGTAACATCCCCCCTCCCCTGGCCCCCGCACCTGCATATGAAACCTGGGAGCTAGCTAAGAGTGAGCACGCCGGGTTCTCCTGCCAGGCAGGCAGGCATGCATGACACCCACGTAGAGCACATGTGGGTGTTAGGAAACTTGGGTGTGCACGGTGCCCCGCGGATGACCAGACGTCCGTGGCAGACCTTGGACCGGGGATCCTGTCACCTTAGCGCCTGTTGGTCGACCATATGTGTCTTCTGCGTGTTTTGGCCTAGTCAGTCCAGCAGTTGGCGGCCTTGTATAAGTTCTGGTTCCCCTGAGGCTCTGAGACTCGCCTAGCTCCTCCAAACCCCGTGTTCCTTCTTTCGTGTTCCTTTTAACTCTCTCTCCCTCTCTCTATCCCTCTCCCTCTCTCCCTCCCTTTCTCCCCCCTCTCCGTCTCTCTCCCCCTTCATTCTGAAACGGTTCTTCTGACAATACGCACTGCTTGCCTCCTGTGTAACTACTAGAGCTAAAGAGCGAACTCGGCAGTGTGTGGGCCTAGGGGGTGTGTCATTCAAATCAAAAAAAAAAAAAAAACTCTTCTTCATTCAGGTCTACACAACCAGCTAGGACAGTATACGTGTGTGGGATTATATATTTATTTATTTATATATTTTTTGGCCATACACCCTCAGTCCACCTTCACTGGGAAGAGCGGTGTGGTGCCATTCACAAGTCACAGCACACTGGAATTCTTGAGCTCCAGGGATGCTTTTGCTTCAGACTCCCGAACAGGTGGGACTATGCTGGGGTGTGGGGCGGTCGTCTCCTGTCTCCACCGGCCTCGGCCTCCCAGAATGCTAGCATCAGAGTGGAGATCAACCGCCCCCAACCCCATAACTTCTTTGGGTGTGTATGGAGCTGTTTCCGGCGACAGATCGGTCCTCTCAAAGCCCAGTGGGGAGGCGGTGCTGAGAAGGGCGGGGACAGATCCTAGGAGTTCTTCCCTTCAACCTGGGCTCCGGTCAGGTCAGGTCAGGTCAGGTCAGCGCCTCGGTGCTTGGCTGCTTAGCTCTTCTGTAAAAAAGAACAGATCAGAAATAAAGGTGGAAAACTTAACTGAGGGGCGGCGCCTGTGGCTCAGTCGGTAAGGCTCCAGCCCCACAGACCGAGGTTGGCGCGTTGAAACCCGGCCCCGGCTGAAATGCAACCAAAAAATTGCTGGGCATGGTGGCGGGCTATTTTCGTCCCAGCTACTCGGGAGGCTGAGGCAAGAGAATCGCTTAAGCTCAGGAGTTGGAAGTTGCTGTGAGCTGTGTGATGCCATGGCACTCTACCCGAAGGGTTTAAAGTGACACTCGGTCTCTACAAAAAAAAAAAAAAAAAAAAAAAAAACACTTAATTCATTACTGAAGTTTTTTTCTGGATTGGAAAGCGGGGGTTCGGGGAGAGGAAGAGTTTCTGTTCCAGGAAGTGTGCTACGTGTCTATTTACTTCTATATTAGATCAATTTTAACATTTATTAATTTATTTTTTGAATTTTTGAATTCAAAATTGAATTCATTTGAATTTTTTTTTTTTTTTTTGGTGAGGCCGACCTTCACTGAGTCACCCTCCGTAGATTGCCTTGGTGTGGTGTCACAGCTCTCAAGAACCTCCAACTCTTGGGCGTGAACGATTGTCTGGCCTCAGCCTCCCAAATACCTGGGACTGCATGAGCCCACCACAGCGCCAGGGTATTTTTGCTTTGTTGCAGTTGTCATTGTTGTGTAGCTTGTCAGACAGGGCTGGAATCCGCCAGCCTCCTCGGTGGATGTGGTTGGTGCCTTAACCACTGTGCTATGCACCACGCCCCCACGCCACGCCAGCCTATTTATTTATCTATTTATTTATTAAATATTTTCCTTCTTCTGCTGTGTTTGACTGGGGCCCGGTTTCAACCCACCGCCTCTGGAACTTGGGGCCGGTGCCCTACTCCTCTGAGGAACAGGCACTGAACCACTTTTACTCTTTCATTTTCCTTCCTTCCTTCCTTCCTTCCATCGTTCCGTCCCATCCTTTCTCCTTCCCTCCATCCCTCCCTTCCTTCCTTCGTTCTTTCTTGTTTTTTTTCTTTCCAGTTTTTTGTCGGGGCTTGGTTTGAACCCGCCACCTCCGAAATATGCGGGCGGAGGGCGGGGGTGCCCGCAGGCGAACTCTTTCAACGAAATGGTTTTGAGGAGGGGGCAGTTTTTCTCGCCACCCACCTCCTCTGTATATGGGGCCGGCACCCTACTCCTTTCACCCACAGGCGCCACCCGTTAACTTGTATTCCTTTTCCTTTTTGTAGAGACAGAGTTTCCCTTTATTGCCCTCGGTAGAGTGCCGTGGCGTCACACAGCTCACAGCAACCTCCATCTCCTGGACTTAGGCGTTAATCCTGCCTCGGTCTCCCGAGTAGCTTGGATTACAGGCGGCCGCCAGAACGCCCGGTTCTTTCGTTGCAGTTCGGCCTGGCCTGGGGTTGAACACACCACCCTCCGTATATGGGGCCGGCGCCTTGCTCACTGAGCCACAGGCCCCGCCCCCGTTATTTTCTATACTTAACAATAGCTTCCCCCCACACATACAGCTCTCCAGATACAGTGAAACCAGGTGTGGGAGAAGGATATTTAACTAAATCGATTTAGGTTGGGCGACGTGAGGTGGCTCAGGCCTGTAATCGAAACACTTTGGGGGGTCTAGGTGGGCGGATCGCTTCAAGTCACTGAGTTGAGCTCCCGAAAATGGGTTCGTTTCTTTGCTTTCCAGTTCTGGCGGAGTCCGGGCTTGAACCAACACCCACGGTATAATACGGGGCCGGCGCCCTAATCCTTGAGCCAGGGGCTGCGCCCACGCACAGGCACAGGAGTTTCTGAGCTGAGAAAAACCCCCGCTGAGGCCCCAGCTCTTGACCTCTTGTTGGCGGCCTCCAATTGGCTGCGGAGAGGGCCGGTCCTCCGTGTCTGCAGGTTGCTGACTTGTTCTGACTGCGTGTCCCAAGGCACCACTTTCGGGGTTTCTTTTTCCTTCTTTTATCCCTTGTTTCTCTCATTGCACATCTCACACTTGTGCTGGAACACATGATCATGACGCCTATGAACTACTAAAGGAGATGCTGCCACACACATCCCTCCGTCCTCCACTCCCTCTCCCCTTTCTTTCTCTCCTTCCCTCGTAACATCCCCCCTCCCCTGGCCCCCGCACCTGCATATGAAACCCGGGAGCTAGCTAAGAGTGAGCACGCCGGGTTCTCCTGCCGGGCAGGCAGGGATGCATGACACCCACGTAGAGCACATGTGGGTGTTAGGAAACTTGGGTGTGCACGGTGCCCCGCGGATGACCAGACGTCCGTGGCAGACCTTAGACCGGGGATCCTGTCACCTTAGCGCCTGTTGGTCGACCAGATGTCTCTTCTGCGTGTTTTAGCCTAGTCAGTCCAGCAGGTGGCGGCCTTGTATAAGTTGTGGTTCCCCTGAGGCTCTGAGACTCGCCTCGCTCCTCCAAACCCCGTGTTCCTTCTTTCGTGTTCCTTTTCTCTCTCTCCCCCTCTCTCTATCTCTCTCCCTCTCGCCCTCCCTTTCTCCCCCCTCTCCGTCTCTCTCCCCCTTCATTCTCACTCTCCCTTTATTCTGAAACGGTTCTTCTGACAATACGCACTGCTTGCCTCCTGTGTAACTACTAGAGCTAAAGAGCGAACTCGGCAGTGTGTGGGCCTAGGGGGTGTGTCATTCAAATCAAAAAAAAAAAAAAAAAACTCTTCTTCATTCAGGTCTACACAACCAGCTAGGACAGTATACGTGTGTGGGATTATATCTTTATTTATTTATATATTTTATGGCCATACACCCTCAGTCCACCTTCACTGGGAAGAGCGGTGTGGCGCCATTCACAAGTCACAGCACACTCGAATTCTTGAGCTCCAGGGATGCTTTTGCTTCAGACTCCCGAACAGCTGTGACTATGCTGGGGTGTGGGGCGGTCGTCTCCTGTCTCCACCGGCCTTGGCCTCCCAGAATGCTAGCATCAGAGTGGAAATCAACCGCCCCCAACCCCATAACTTCTTAGGGTGTGTATGGAGATGTTCCCGGCGACAGATCGGTCCTCTCAAAGCCCAGTGGGGAGGCGGTGCTGAGAAGGGCGGGGACAGATCCTAGGAGTTCTTCCCTTCAACCTCGGCTCCGGTCAGGTCAGGTCACGTCAGGTCAGCGCCTCTGTGCTTGGCTGCTTAGCTCTTCTGTAAAACGGAACAGATCAGAAATAAAGGTCGAAAACTTAACTGAGGGGCGGCGCCTGTGACTCAGTCGGTAAGGCTCCAGCCCCACAGACCGAGGGTGGCGCGTTCAAACCCGGCCCCGGCTGAAATGCAACCAAAAAATAGCTGGGCATGGTGGCGGGCTACTTTCGTCCCAGCTACTCGGGAGGCTGAGGCAAGAGAATCGCTTAAGCCCAGGAGTTGGAAGTTGCTGTGAGCTGTGTGATGCCATGGCACTCTACCCGAAGGGTTTAAAGTGACACTCGATCTCTACAAAAAAAAAAAAAAAAAAAAAAAAACACTTAATTCATTACTGAAGTTTTTTTCTGGATTGGAAAGCGGGGGTTAGGGGAGAGAAAGAGTTTCTGTTCCAGGAAGTGTGCTACGTGTCTATTTACTTCTATATTAGATCAATTTTAACATTTATTAATTTATTTTTTGAATTTTTGAATTCAAAATTGAATTCATTTGAATTTTTTTTTTTTTTTTTTTTTTGGTGAGGCAGACCTTCACTGAGTCACCCTCCGTAGATTGCCTTGGTGTGGTGTCACAGCTCTCTTGAACCTCCAACTCTTGGGCGTGAACGATTGTCTGGCCTCAGCCTCCCAAGTACCTGGGACTGCATGATCCCACCACAGCGCCAGGGTATTTTTGCTTTGTTGCAGTTGTCATTGTTGTGTAGCTTGTCAGACAGGGCTGGAATCCGCCAGCCTCCTCGGTGGATGTGGTTGGTGCCTTAACCACTGTTCTATGCACCACCCCCCCACGCCACGCCAGCCTATTTATTTATCTATTTATTTATTAAATATATTCCTTCTTCTGCTGTGTTTGACTGGGGCCCGGTTTCAACCCACCGCCTCTGGAACTTGGGGCCGGTGCCCTACTCCTCTGAGGAACAGGCACTGAACCACTTTTACTCTTTCATTTTCCTTCCTTCCTTCCTTCCTTCCATCGTTCCGTCCCATCCTTTCTCCTTCCCTCCATTCCTCCCTTCCTTCCTTCGTTCTTTCTTGTTTTTTTTCTTTCCAGTTTTTTGTCGGGGCTTGGTTTGAACCCCCCACCTCCGAAATATGCGGGCGGAGGGCGGGGGTGCCCGCAGGCGAACTCTTTCAACGAAATGGTTTTGAGGAGGGGGCAGTTTTTCTAGCCACCCACCTCCTCTGTATATGGGGCCGGCACCCTACTCCTTTCACCCACAGGCGCCACCCGTTAACTTGTATTCCTTTTCCTTTTTGTAGAGACAGAGTTTCCCTTTATTGCCCTCGGTAGAGTGCCGTGGCGTCACACAGCTCACAGCAACCTCCATCTCCTGGACTTAGGCGTTAATCCTGCCTCGGTCTCCCGAGTAGCTTGGATTGCAGGCGGCCGCAAGAACGCCTGGCTCTTTTGTTGCAGTTCGGCCTGGCCTGGGGTTGAACACACCACCCTCCGTATATGGGGCCGGCGCTTTGCTCACTGAGCCACAGGCCCCGCCCCCGTTATTTTCTATACTTAACAATAGCTTCCCCCCACACATACATCTCTCCAGATACAGTGAAACCAGGTGTGGGAGAAGGATTTTTAACTAAATCGAATTAGGTTGGGCGACGTGAGGTGGCTCAGGCCTGTAATCGAAGCACTTTGGGGGGTCTAGGTGGGCGGATCGCTTCAACTCACTGAGTTGAGCTCCCGAAAATGGGTTCGTTTCTTTGCTTTCCAGTTCTGGCGGAGTCCGGGCTTGAACCAACACCCACGGTATAATACGGGGCCGGCGCCCTAATCCTTGAGCCAGGGGCTGCGCCCACGCACAGGCACAGGCGTTTCTGAGCTGAGAAAAACCCCCGCTGAGGCCCCAGCTCTTGACCTCTTGTTGGCGGCCTCCAATTGGCTGCGGAGAGGGCCGGTCCTCCGCGTCCGCAGGTTGCTGACTTGTTCTGACTGCGTGTCCCAAGGCACCACTTTCGGGGTTTCTTTTTCCTTCTTTTATCCCTTGTTTCTCTCATTGCACATCTCACACTTGTGCTGGAAACATGATCATGACGCCTATGAACTACTAAAGGAGATGCTGCCACACACATCCCTCCGTCCTCCACTCCCTCTCCCCTTTCTTTCTCTCCTTCCCTCGTAACATCCCGCCTCCCCTGGCCCCCGCACCTGCATATGAAACCCGGGAGCTAGCTAAGAGTGAGCACGCCGGGTTCTCCTGCCAGGCAGGCAGGCATGCATGACACCCACGTAGAGCACATGTGGGTGTTAGGAAACTTGGGTGTGCACGGTGCCCCGCGGATGACCAGACGTCCGTGGCAGACCTTAGACCTGGGATCCTGTCACCTTAGCGCCTGTTGGTCGACCAGATGTCTCTTCTGCGTGTTTTGGCCTACTCAGTCCAGCAGGTGGCGGCCGTGTATAAGTTGTGGTTCCCCTGAGGCTCTGAGACTCGCCTCGCTCCTCCAAACCCGGTGTTCCTTCTTTCGTGTTCCTTTTCTTTTTTTATTTCTTTTTATTTATTTTTTTTTCTGTAGAGACAGAGTCTCACTTTATGGCCCTCGGTAGAGTGCCGTGGCATCACACAGCTCACAGAAACCTCCAACTCCTGGGCTTAAGCGATTCTCTTGCCTCAGCCTCCCGAGTAGCTGGGACTACAGGCGCCCGCCACAACGCCCGGCTAATTTTTGGTTGCAGTTTGGCCGGGGCTGGGTTAGAACCCGCCACCCTCGGTATATGGGGCCGGCGCCATACCTACTGAGCCACAGGCGCCGCCCTTCGTGTTCCTTTTCTCTCTCTCTCCCTCTCTGTATCTCTCTCCCTCTCTCCCTCCATTTCTCCCCCCTCTCCGTCTCTCTCCCCCTTCATTCTCACTCTCCCTTTATTCTGAAACGGTTCTTCTGACAATACGCACTGCTTGCCTCCTGTGTAACTACTAGAGCTAAAGAGCGAACTCGGCAGTGTGTGGGCCTAGGGGGTGTGTCATTCAAATAAAAAAAAAAAAAAAACTCTTCTTCATTCAGGTCTACACAACCAGCTAGGACAGTATACGTGTGTGGGATTATATATTTATTTATTTATATATTTTTTGGCCATACACCCTCAGTCCACCTTCACTGGGAAGAGCGGTGTGGCGACATTCACAAGTCACAGCACACTCGAATTCTTGAGCTCCAGGGATGCTTTTGCTTCAGAATCCCGAACAGGTGGGACTATGCTGGGGTGTGGGGCGGTCGTCTCCTGTCTCCACCGGCCTTGGCCTCCCAGAATGCTAGCATCAGAGTGGAAATCAACCGCCCCCAACCACATAACTTCTTTGGGTGTGTATGGAGCTGTTCCCGGCGACAGATCGGTCCTCTCAAAGCCCAGTGGGGAGGCGGTGCTGAGAAGGGCGGGGACAGATCCTAGGAGTTCTTCCCTTCAACCTCGGCTCCGGTCAGGTCAGGTCAGGTCAGGTCAGCGCCTCTGTGCTTGGCTGCTTAGCTCTTCTGTAAAACGGAACAGATCAGAAATAAAGGTCGAAAACTTAACTGAGGGGCGGCGCCTGTGGCTCAGTCGGTAAGGCTCCAGCCCCACAGACCGAGGTTGGCGCGTTGAAACCCGGCCCCGGCTGAAATGCAACCAAAAAATAGCTGGGCATGGTGGCGGGCTACTTTCATCCCAGCTACTCGGGAGGCTGAGGCAAGAGAATCGCTTAAGCCCAGGAGTTGGAAGTTGCTGTGAGCTGTGTGATGCCATGGCACTCTACCCGAAGGGTTTAAAGTGACACTCGGTCTCTACAAAAAAAAAAAAAAAAAAAAAAAAAACACTTAATTCATTACTGAAGTTTTTTTCTGGATTGGAAAGCGGGGGTTCGGGGAGAGGAAGAGTTTCTGTTCCAGGAAGTGTGCTACGTGTCTATTTACTTCTATATTAGATCAATTTTAACATTTATTAATTTATTTTTTGAATTTTTGAATTCAAAATTGAATTCATTTGAATTTTTTTTTTTTTTTTTGGTGAGGCCGACCTTCACTGAGTCACCCTCCGTAGATTGCCTTGGTGTGGTGTCACAGCTCTCAAGAACCTCCAACTCTTGGGCGTGAACGATTGTCTGGCCTCAGCCTCCCAAATACCTGGGACTGCATGAGCCCACCACAGCGCCAGGGTATTTTTGCTTTGTTGCAGTTGTCATTGTTGTGTAGCTTGTCAGACAGGGCTGGAATCCGCCAGCCTCCTCGGTGGATGTGGTTGGTGCCTTAACCACTGTGCTATGCACCACGCCCCCACGCCACGCCAGCCTATTTATTTATCTATTTATTTATTAAATATTTTCCTTCTTCTGCTGTGTTTGACTGGGGCCCGGTTTCAACCCACCGCCTCTGGAACTTGGGGCCGGTGCCCTACTCCTCTGAGGAACAGGCACTGAACCACTTTTACTCTTTCATTTTCCTTCCTTCCTTCCTTCCTTCCATCGTTCCGTCCCATCCTTTCTCCTTCCCTCCATCCCTCCCTTCCTTCCTTCGTTCTTTCTTGTTTTTTTTCTTTCCAGTTTTTTGTCGGGGCTTGGTTTGAACCCGCCACCTCCGAAATATGCGGGCGGAGGGCGGGGGTGCCCGCAGGCGAACTCTTTCAACGAAATGGTTTTGAGGAGGGGGCAGTTTTTCTCGCCACCCACCTCCTCTGTATATGGGGCCGGCACCCTACTCCTTTCACCCACAGGCGCCACCCGTTAACTTGTATTCCTTTTCCTTTTTGTAGAGACAGAGTTTCCCTTTATTGCCCTCGGTAGAGTGCCGTGGCGTCACACAGCTCACAGCAACCTCCATCTCCTGGACTTAGGCGTTAATCCTGCCTCGGTCTCCCGAGTAGCTTGGATTACAGGCGGCCGCCAGAACGCCCGGTTCTTTCGTTGCAGTTCGGCCTGGCCTGGGGTTGAACACACCACCCTCCGTATATGGGGCCGGCGCCTTGCTCACTGAGCCACAGGCCCCGCCCCCGTTATTTTCTATACTTAACAATAGCTTCCCCCCACACATACAGCTCTCCAGATACAGTGAAACCAGGTGTGGGAGAAGGATATTTAACTAAATCGATTTAGGTTGGGCGACGTGAGATGGCTCAGGCCTGTAATCGAAACACTTTGGGGGGTCTAGGTGGGCGGATCGCTTCAACTCACTGAGTTGAGCTCCCGAAAATGGGTTCGTTTCTTTGCTTTCCAGTTCTGGCGGAGTCCGGGCTTGAACCAACACCCACGGTATAATACGGGGCCGGCGCCCTAATCCTTGAGCCAGGGGCTGCGCCCACGCACAGGCACAGGAGTTTCTGAGCTGAGAAAAACCCCCGCTGAGGCCCCAGCTCTTGACCTCTTGTTGGCGGCCTCCAATTGGCTGCGGAGAGGGCCGGTCCTCCGTGTCTGCAGGTTGCTGACTTGTTCTGACTGCGTGTCCCAAGGCACCACTTTCGGGGTTTCTTTTTCCTTCTTTTATCCCTTGTTTCTGTCATTGCACATCTCACACTTGTGCTGGAACACATGATCATGACGCCTATGAACTACTAAAGGAGATGCTGCCACACACATCCCTCCGTCCTCCACTCCCTCTCCCCTTTCTTTCTCTCCTTCCCTCATAACATCCCCCCTCCCCTGGCCCCCGCACCTGCATATGAAACCCGGGAGCTAGCTAAGAGTGAGCACGCCGGGTTCTCCTGCCGGGCAGGCAGGGATGCATGACACCCACGTAGAGCACATGTGGGTGTTAGGAAACTTGGGTGTGCACGGTGCCCCGCGGATGACCAGACGTCCGTGGCAGACCTTAGACCGGGGATCCTGTCACCTTAGCGCCTGTTGGTCGACCAGATGTCTCTTCTGCGTGTTTTAGCCTAGTCAGTCCAGCAGGTGGCGGCCTTGTATAAGTTGTGGTTCCCCTGAGGCTCTGAGACTCGCCTCGCTCCTCCAAACCCCGTGTTCCTTCTTTCGTGTTCCTTTTCTCTCTCTCCCCCTCTCTCTATCTCTCTCCCTCTCGCCCTCCCTTTCTCCCCCCTCTCCGTCTCTCTCCCCCTTCATTCTCACTCTCCCTTTATTCTGAAACGGTTCTTCTGACAATACGCACTGCTTGCCTCCTGTGTAACTACTAGAGCTAAAGAGCGAACTCGGCAGTGTGTGGGCCTAGGGGGTGTGTCATTCAAATCAAAAAAAAAAAAAAAAAACTCTTCTTCATTCAGGTCTACACAACCAGCTAGGACAGTATACGTGTGTGGGATTATATCTTTATTTATTTATATATTTTATGGCCATACACCCTCAGTCCACCTTCACTGGGAAGAGCGGTGTGGCGCCATTCACAAGTCACAGCACACTCGAATTCTTGAGCTCCAGGGATGCTTTTGCTTCAGACTCCCGAACAGCTGTGACTATGCTGGGGTGTGGGGCGGTCGTCTCCTGTCTCCACCGGCCTTGGCCTCCCAGAATGCTAGCATCAGAGTGGAAATCAACCGCCCCCAACCCCATAACTTCTTAGGGTGTGTATGGAGATGTTCCCGGCGACAGATCGGTCCTCTCAAAGCCCAGTGGGGAGGCGGTGCTGAGAAGGGCGGGGACAGATCCTAGGAGTTCTTCCCTTCAACCTCGGCTCCGGTCAGGTCAGGTCACGTCAGGTCAGCGCCTCTGTGCTTGGCTGCTTAGCTCTTCTGTAAAACGGAACAGATCAGAAATAAAGGTCGAAAACTTAACTGAGGGGCGGCGCCTGTGACTCAGTCGGTAAGGCTCCAGCCCCACAGACCGAGGGTGGCGCGTTCAAACCCGGCCCCGGCTGAAATGCAACCAAAAAATAGCTGGGCATGGTGGCGGGCTACTTTCGTCCCAGCTACTCGGGAGGCTGAGGCAAGAGAATCGCTTAAGCCCAGGAGTTGGAAGTTGCTGTGAGCTGTGTGATGCCATGGCACTCTACCCGAAGGGTTTAAAGTGACACTCGATCTCTACAAAAAAAAAAAAAAAAAACACTTAATTCATTACTGAAGTTTTTTTCTGGATTGGAAAGCGGGGGTTAGGGGAGAGAAAGAGTTTCTGTTCCAGGAAGTGTGCTACGTGTCTATTTACTTCTATATTAGATCAATTTTAACATTTATTAATTTATTTTTTGAATTCAAAATTGAATTCATTTGAATTTTTTTTTTTTTTTTTTTTTTGGTGAGGCAGACCTTCACTGAGTCACCCTCCGTAGATTGCCTTGGTGTGGTGTCACAGCTCTCATGAACCTCCAACTCTTGGGCGTGAACGATTGTCTGGCCTCAGCCTCCCAAGTACCTGGGACTGCATGATCCCACCACAGCGCCAGGGTATTTTTGCTTTGTTGCAGTTGTCATTGTTGTGTAGCTTGTCAGACAGGGCTGGAATCCGCCAGCCTCCTCGGTGGATGTGGTTGGTGCCTTAACCACTGTTCTATGCACCACCCCCCCACGCCACGCCAGCCTATTTATTTATCTATTTATTTATTAAATATATTCCTTCTTCTGCTGTGTTTGACTGGGGCCCGGTTTCAACCCACCGCCTCTGGAACTTGGGGCCGGTGCCCTACTCCTCTGAGGAACAGGCACTGAACCACTTTTACTCTTTCATTTTCCTTCCTTCCTTCCTTCCTTCCATCGTTCCGTCCCATCCTTTCTCCTTCCCTCCATTCCTCCCTTCCTTCCTTCGTTCTTTCTTGTTTTTTTTCTTTCCAGTTTTTTGTCGGGGCTTGGTTTGAACCCCCCACCTCCGAAATATGCGGGCGGAGGGCGGGGGTGCCCGCAGGCGAACTCTTTCAACGAAATGGTTTTGAGGAGGGGGCAGTTTTTCTCGCCACCCACCTCCTCTGTATATGGGGCCGGCACCCTACTCCTTTCACCCACAGGCGCCACCCGTTAACTTGTATTCCTTTTCCTTTTTGTAGAGACAGAGTTTCCCTTTATTGCCCTCGGTAGAGTGCCGTGGCGTCACACAGCTCACAGCAACCTCCATCTCCTGGACTTAGGCGTTAATCCTGCCTCGGTCTCCCGAGTAGCTTGGATTGCAGGCGGCCGCAAGAACGCCTGGCTCTTTTGTTGCAGTTCGGCCTGGCCTGGGGTTGAACACACCACCCTCCGTATATGGGGCCGGCGCTTTGCTCACTGAGCCACAGGCCCCGCCCCCGTTATTTTCTATACTTAACAATAGCTTCCCCCCACACATACATCTCTCCAGATACAGTGAAACCAGGTGTGGGAGAAGGATTTTTAACTAAATCGAATTAGGTTGGGCGACGTGAGGTGGCTCAGGCCTGTAATCGAAGCACTTTGGGGGGTCTAGGTGGGCGGATCGCTTCAACTCACTGAGTTGAGCTCCCGAAAATGGGTTCGTTTCTTTGCTTTCCAGTTCTGGCGGAGTCCGGGCTTGAACCAACACCCACGGTATAATACGGGGCCGGCGCCCTAATCCTTGAGCCAGGGGCTGCGCCCACGCACAGGCACAGGCGTTTCTGAGCTGAGAAAAACCCCCGCTGAGGCCCCAGCTCTTGACCTCTTGTTGGCGGCCTCCAATTGGCTGCGGAGAGGGCCGGTCCTCCGCGTCCGCAGGTTGCTGACTTGTTCTGACTGCGTGTCCCAAGGCACCACTTTCGGGGTTTCTTTTTCCTTCTTTTATCCCTTGTTTCTCTCATTGCACATCTCACACTTGTGCTGGAAACATGATCATGACGCCTATGAACTACTAAAGGAGATGCTGCCACACACATCCCTCCGTCCTCCACTCCCTCTCCCCTTTCTTTCTCTCCTTCCCTCGTAACATCCCGCCTCCCCTGGCCCCCGCACCTGCATATGAAACCCGGGAGCTAGCTAAGAGTGAGCACGCCGGGTTCTCCTGCCAGGCAGGCAGGCATGCATGACACCCACGTAGAGCACATGTGGGTGTTAGGAAACTTGGGTGTGCACGGTGCCCCGCGGATGACCAGACGTCCGTGGCAGACCTTAGACCTGGGATCCTGTCACCTTAGCGCCTGTTGGTCGACCAGATGTCTCTTCTGCGTGTTTTGGCCTACTCAGTCCAGCAGGTGGCGGCCGTGTATAAGTTGTGGTTCCCCTGAGGCTCTGAGACTCGCCTCGCTCCTCCAAACCCGGTGTTCCTTCTTTCGTGTTCCTTTTCTTTTTTTATTTCTTTTTATTTATTTTTTTTTCTGTAGAGACAGAGTCTCACTTTATGGCCCTCGGTAGAGTGCCGTGGCATCACACAGCTCACAGAAACCTCCAACTCCTGGGCTTAAGCGATTCTCTTGCCTCAGCCTCCCGAGTAGCTGGGACTACAGGCGCCCGCCACAACGCCCGGCTAATTTTTGGTTGCAGTTTGGCCGGGGCTGGGTTAGAACCCGCCACCCTCGGTATATGGGGCCGGCGCCATACCTACTGAGCCACAGGCGCCGCCCTTCGTGTTCCTTTTCTCTCTCTCTCCCTCTCTGTATCTCTCTCCCTCTCTCCCTCCATTTCTCCCCCCTCTCCGTCTCTCTCCCCCTTCATTCTCACTCTCCCTTTATTCTGAAACGGTTCTTCTGACAATACGCACTGCTTGCCTCCTGTGTAACTACTAGAGCTAAAGAGCGAACTCGGCAGTGTGTGGGCCTAGGGGGTGTGTCATTCAAATAAAAAAAAAAAAAACTCTTCTTCATTCAGGTCTACACAACCAGCTAGGACAGTATACGTGTGTGGGATTATATATTTATTTATTTATATATTTTTTGGCCATACACCCTCAGTCCACCTTCACTGGGAAGAGCGGTGTGGCGACATTCACAAGTCACAGCACACTCGAATTCTTGAGCTCCAGGGATGCTTTTGCTTCAGACTCCCGAACAGGTGGGACTATGCTGGGGTGTGGGGCGGTCGTCTCCTGTCTCCACCGGCCTTGGCCTCCCAGAATGCTAGCATCAGAGTGGAAATCAACCGCCCCCAACCACATAACTTCTTTGGGTGTGTATGGAGCTGTTCCCGGCGACAGATCGGTCCTCTCAAAGCCCAGTGGGGAGGCGGTGCTGAGAAGGGCGGGGACAGATCCTAGGAGTTCTTCCCTTCAACCTCGGCTCCGGTCAGGTCAGGTCAGGTCAGGTCAGCGCCTCTGTGCTTGGCTGCTTAGCTCTTCTGTAAAACGGAACAGATCAGAAATAAAGGTCGAAAACTTAACTGAGGGGCGGCGCCTGTGGCTCAGTCGGTAAGGCTCCAGCCCCACAGACCGAGGTTGGCGCGTTGAAACCCGGCCCCGGCTGAAATGCAACCAAAAAATAGCTGGGCATGGTGGCGGGCTACTTTCATCCCAGCTACTCGGGAGGCTGAGGCAAGAGAATCGCTTAAGCCCAGGAGTTGGAAGTGGCTGTGAGCTGTGTGATGCCATGGCACTCTACCCGAAGGGTTTAAAGTGACACTCGGTCTCTACAAAAAAAAAAAAAAAAAAAAAAAAAACACTTAATTCATTACTGAAGTTTTTTTCTGGATTGGAAAGCGGGGGTTCGGGGAGAGGAAGAGTTTCTGTTCCAGGAAGTGTGCTACGTGTCTATTTACTTCTATATTAGATCAATTTTAACATTTATTAATTTATTTTTTGAATTTTTGAATTCAAAATTGAATTCATTTGAATTTTTTTTTTTTTTTTTGGTGAGGCCGACCTTCACTGAGTCACCCTCCGTAGATTGCCTTGGTGTGGTGTCACAGCTCTCAAGAACCTCCAACTCTTGGGCGTGAACGATTGTCTGGCCTCAGCCTCCCAAATACCTGGGACTGCATGAGCCCACCACAGCGCCAGGGTATTTTTGCTTTGTTGCAGTTGTCATTGTTGTGTAGCTTGTCAGACAGGGCTGGAATCCGCCAGCCTCCTCGGTGGATGTGGTTGGTGCCTTAACCACTGTGCTATGCACCACGCCCCCACGCCACGCCAGCCTATTTATTTATCTATTTATTTATTAAATATTTTCCTTCTTCTGCTGTGTTTGACTGGGGCCCGGTTTCAACCCACCGCCTCTGGAACTTGGGGCCGGTGCCCTACTCCTCTGAGGAACAGGCACTGAACCACTTTTACTCTTTCATTTTCCTTCCTTCCTTCCTTCCTTCCATCGTTCCGTCCCATCCTTTCTCCTTCCCTCCATCCCTCCCTTCCTTCCTTCGTTCTTTCTTGTTTTTTTTCTTTCCAGTTTTTTGTCGGGGCTTGGTTTGAACCCGCCACCTCCGAAATATGCGGGCGGAGGGCGGGGGTGCCCGCAGGCGAACTCTTTCAACGAAATGGTTTTGAGGAGGGGGCAGTTTTTCTCGCCACCCACCTCCTCTGTATATGGGGCCGGCACCCTACTCCTTTCACCCACAGGCGCCACCCGTTAACTTGTATTCCTTTTCCTTTTTGTAGAGACAGAGTTTCCCTTTATTGCCCTCGGTAGAGTGCCGTGGCGTCACACAGCTCACAGCAACCTCCATCTCCTGGACTTAGGCGTTAATCCTGCCTCGGTCTCCCGAGTAGCTTGGATTACAGGCGGCCGCCAGAACGCCCGGTTCTTTCGTTGCAGTTCGGCCTGGCCTGGGGTTGAACACACCACCCTCCGTATATGGGGCCGGCGCCTTGCTCACTGAGCCACAGGCCCCGCCCCCGTTATTTTCTATACTTAACAATAGCTTCCCCCCACACATACAGCTCTCCAGATACAGTGAAACCAGGTGTGGGAGAAGGATATTTAACTAAATCGATTTAGGTTGGGCGACGTGAGATGGCTCAGGCCTGTAATCGAAACACTTTGGGGGGTCTAGGTGGGCGGATCGCTTCAACTCACTGAGTTGAGCTCCCGAAAATGGGTTCGTTTCTTTGCTTTCCAGTTCTGGCGGAGTCCGGGCTTGAACCAACACCCACGGTATAATACGGGGCCGGCGCCCTAATCCTTGAGCCAGGGGCTGCGCCCACGCACAGGCACAGGAGTTTCTGAGCTGAGAAAAACCCCCGCTGAGGCCCCAGCTCTTGACCTCTTGTTGGCGGCCTCCAATTGGCTGCGGAGAGGGCCGGTCCTCCGTGTCTGCAGGTTGCTGACTTGTTCTGACTGCGTGTCCCAAGGCACCACTTTCGGGGTTTCTTTTTCCTTCTTTTATCCCTTGTTTCTGTCATTGCACATCTCACACTTGTGCTGGAACACATGATC
Organism: Nycticebus coucang; assembly: GCF_027406575.1. NCBI lineage: Eukaryota > Metazoa > Chordata > Mammalia > Primates > Lorisidae > Nycticebus > Nycticebus coucang. Next base: position 86,362,494 of record NC_069785.1, read on the forward strand.
ATGACGCCTATGAACTACTAAAGGAGATGCTGCCACACACATCCCTCCGTCCTCCACTCCCTCTCCCCTTTCTTTCTCTCCTTCCCTCGTAACATCCCCCCTCCCCTGGCCCCCGCACCTGCATATGAAACCCGGGAGCTAGCTAAGAGTGAACACGCCGGGTTCTCCTGCCGGGCAGGCAGGGATGCATGACACCCACGTAGAGCACATGTGGGTGTTAGGAAACTTGGGTGTGCACGGTGCCCCGCGGATGACCAGACGTCCGTGGCAGACCTTAGACCGGGGATCCTGTCACCTTAGCGCCTGTTGGTCGACCAGATGTCTCTTCTGCGTGTTTTAGCCTAGTCAGTCCAGCAGGTGGCGGCCTTGTATAAGTTGTGGTTCCCCTGAGGCTCTGAGACTCGCCTCGCTCCTCCAAACCCCGTGTTCCTTCTTTCGTGTTCCTTTTCTCTCTCTCCCCCTCTCTCTATCTCTCTCCCTCTCGCCCTCCCTTTCTCCCCCCTCTCCGTCTCTCTCCCCCTTCATTCTCACTCTCCCTTTATTCTGAAACGGTTCTTCTGACAATACGCACTGCTTGCCTCCTGTGTAACTACTAGAGCTAAAGAGCGAACTCGGCAGTGTGTGGGCCTAGGGGGTGTGTCATTCAAATCAAAAAAAAAAAAAAAAAACTCTTCTTCATTCAGGTCTACACAACCAGCTAGGACAGTATACGTGTGTGGGATTATATCTTTATTTATTTATATATTTTATGGCCATACACCCTCAGTCCACCTTCACTGGGAAGAGCGGTGTGGCGCCATTCACAAGTCACAGCACACTCGAATTCTTGAGCTCCAGGGATGCTTTTGCTTCAGACTCCCGAACAGCTGTGACTATGCTGGGGTGTGGGGCGGTCGTCTCCTGTCTCCACCGGCCTTGGCCTCCCAGAATGCTAGCATCAGAGTGGAAATCAACCGCCCCCAACCCCATAACTTCTTAGGGTGTGTATGGAGATGTTCCCGGCGACAGATCGGTCCTCTCAAAGCCCAGTGGGGAGGCGGTGCTGAGAAGGGCGGGGACAGATCCTAGGAGTTCTTCCCTTCAACCTCGGCTCCGGTCAGGTCAGGTCACGTCAGGTCAGCGCCTCTGTGCTTGGCTGCTTAGCTCTTCTGTAAAACGGAACAGATCAGAAATAAAGGTCGAAAACTTAACTGAGGGGCGGCGCCTGTGACTCAGTCGGTAAGGCTCCAGCCCCACAGACCGAGGGTGGCGCGTTCAAACCCGGCCCCGGCTGAAATGCAACCAAAAAATAGCTGGGCATGGTGGCGGGCTACTTTCGTCCCAGCTACTCGGGAGGCTGAGGCAAGAGAATCGCTTAAGCCCAGGAGTTGGAAGTTGCTGTGAGCTGTGTGATGCCATGGCACTCTACCCGAAGGGTTTAAAGTGACACTCGATCTCTACAAAAAAAAAAAAAAAAAACACTTAATTCATTACTGAAGTTTTTTTCTGGATTGGAAAGCGGGGGTTAGGGGAGAGAAAGAGTTTCTGTTCCAGGAAGTGTGCTACGTGTCTATTTACTTCTATATTAGATCAATTTTAACATTTATTAATTTATTTTTTGAATTTTTGAATTCAAAATTGAATTCATTTGAATTTTTTTTTTTTTTTTTTTTTTGGTGAGGCAGACCTTCACTGAGTCACCCTCCGTAGATTGCCTTGGTGTGGTGTCACAGCTCTCATGAACCTCCAACTCTTGGGCCTGAACGATTGTCTGGCCTCAGCCTCCCAAGTACCTGGGACTGCATGAGCCCAACACAGCGCCAGGGTATTTTTGCTTTGTTGCAGTTGTCATTGTTGTGTAGCTTGTCAGACAGGGCTGGAATCCGCCAGCGTCCTCGGTGGATGTGGTTTGTGCCTTAACCACTGTCCTATGCACCACCCCCCCACGCCACGCCAGCCTATTTATTTATCTATTTATTTATTAAATATTTTCCTTCTTCTGCTGTGTTTGACTGGGGCCCGGTTTCAACCCGCCGCCTCTGGAACTTGGGGCCGGTGCCCTACTCCTCTGAGGAACAGGCACTGAACCACTTTTACTCTTTCATTTTCCTTCCTTCCTTCCTTACTTCCTTCCATCGTTCCGTCCCAACCTTTCTCCTTCCCTCCATCCCTCCCTACTTTCCTTCGTTCTTTCTTGTTTTTTTTCTTTCCAGTTTTTTGTTGGGGCTTGGTTTGAACCCGCCACCTCCGAATTATGCGGGCGGAGGGCAGGGGTGCCCGCAGGCGAACTATTTCATCGAAATGGTTTTGAGGAGGGGACAGTTTTTCTCGCCACCCACCTCCTCTGTATATGGGGCCGGCACCCTACTCCTTTCACCCACAGGCGCCACCCGTTAACTTGTATTCCTTTTCCTTTTTGTAGAGACAGAGTTTCCCTTTATTGCCCTCGGTAGAGTGCCGTGGCGTCACACAGCTCACAGCAACCTCCATCTCCTGGGCTTAGGCGATAATCCTGCCTCGGTCTCCCGAGTAGCTTGGATTACAGGGGGCCGCCAGAACGCCCGGCACTTTTGTTGCAGTTCGGCCTGGCCTGGGGTTGAACACACCACCCTCCGTATATGGGGCCGGCGCCTTGCTCACTGAGCCACAGGCCCCGCCCCCGTTATTTTCTATACTTAACCATAGCTTCCCCCCACACATACAGCTCTCCAGATACAGTGAAACCAGGTGTGGGAGAAGGATTTTTAACTAAATCGAATTAGGTTGAGCGACGTGAGGCGGCTCAGGCCTGTAATCGAAGCACTTTGGGGGGTCTAGGTGGGCGGATCGCTTCAACTCACTGAGTTGAGCTCCCGAAAATGGGTTCGTTTCTTTGCTTTCCAGTTCTGGCGGAGTCCGGGCTTGAACCAACACCCACGGTATAATACGGGGCCGGCGCCCTAATCCTTGAGCCAGGGGCTGCGCCCACGCACAGTCACAGGCGTTTCTGAGCTGAGAAAAACCCCCGCTGAGGCCCCAGCTCTTGACCTCTTGTTGGCGGCCTCCAATTGGCTGCGGAGAGGGCCGGTCCTCCGTGTCTGCAGGTTGCTGACTTGTTCTGACTGCGTGTCCCAAGGCACCACTTTCGGGGTTTCTTTTTCCTTCTTTTATCCCTTGTTTCTCTCATTGCACATCTCACACTTGTGCTGGAACACATGATCATGACGCTTATGAACTACTAAAGGAGATGCTGCCACACACATCCCTCCGTCCTCCACTCCCTCTCCCCTTTCTTTCTCTCCTTCCCTCGTAACATCCCCCCTCCCCTGACCCCCGCACCTGCATATGAAACCCGGGAGCTAGCTAAGACTGAGCACGCCGGGTTCTCCTGCCAGGCAGGCAGGCATGCATGACACCCACGTAGAGCACATGTGGGTGTTAGGAAACTTGGGTGTGCACGGTGCCTCGCGGATGACCAGACGTCCGTGGCAGACCTTAGACCGGGGATCCTGTCACCTTAGCGCCTGTTGGTCGACCAGATGTCTCTTCTGCGTGTTTTAGCCTAGTCAGTCCAGCAGGTGGCGGTCTTGTATAAGTTGTGGTTCCCCTGAGGCTCTGAGACTCGCCTCGCTCCTCCAAACCCCGTGTTCCTTCTTTCGTGGTCCTTTTCTCTCTCTCTCCCTCTCTCTATCTCTCTCCCTCCCTTTCTCCCCCCTCTCCGTCTCTCTCCCCCTTCATTCTCACTCTCCCTTTATTCTGAAACGGTTCTTCTGACAATACGCACTGCTTGCCTCCTGTGTAACTACTAGAGCTAAAGAGCGAACTCGGCAGTGTGTGGGCCTAGGGGGTGTGTCATTCATATCAAAAAAAAGAAAAAAAAACTCTTCTTCATTCAGGTCTACACAACCAGCTAGGACAGTATACGTGTGTGGGATTATATATTTATTTATTTATATATTTTTTGGCCATACACCCTCAGTCCACCTTCACTGGGAAGAGCGGTGTGGCGCCATTCACAAGTCACATCACACTCGAATTCTTGAGCTCCAGGGATGCTTTTGCTTCAGACTCCCGAACAGGTGGGACTATGCTGGGGTTTGGGGCGGTCGTCTCCTGTCTCCACCGGCCTCGGCCTCCCAGAATGCTAGCATCAGAGTGGAGATCAACCGCCCCCAATCCCATAACTTCTTTGGGTGTGTATGGAGCTGTTCCCGGCGACAGATCGGTCCTCTCAAAGCCCAGTGGGGAGGCGGTGCTGAGAAGGGCGGGAACAGATCCTAGGAGTTCTTCCCTTCAACCTCGGCTTCGGTCAGGTTAGGTCAGGTCAGGTCAGGTCAGGTCAGCGCCTCTGTGCTTGGCTGCTTAGCTCTTCTGTGAAACGGAATAGATCAGAAATAAAGGTCGAAAACTTAACTGAGGGGCGGCGCCTGTGGCTCATTCGGTAAGGCTCCAGCCCCACAGACCGAGGTTGGCGCGTTCAATCCCGGCACCGGCTGAAATGCAACCAAAAAATACCTGGGCATGGTGGCGGGCTATTTTTGTCCCAGCTACTCGGGAGCCTGAGGCAAGAGAATCGCTTAAGCCCAGGAGTTGGAAGTGGCTGTGAGCTGTGTGATGCCATGGCACTCTACCCGAAGGGTTTAAAGTGACACTCGGTATCTACAAAAAAAAAAAAACAAAAAAACACTTAATTCATTACTGAAGTTTATTTCTGGATTGGAAAGCGGCGGGTCGGGGAGAGGAAGAGTTTATGTTCCAGGAAGTGTGCTACGTATCTGTTTACTTCTATATTAGATCAATTTTAACATTTATTAATTTATTTTTTGAATTTTTGAATTCAAAATTGAATTCATTTGAATTTTTTTTTTTTTTTTTTTTTTTTGGTGAGGCAGACCTTCACTGAGTCACCCTCCGTAGATTGCCTTGGTGTGGTGTCACAGCTCTCATGAACCTCCAACTCTTGGGCCTGAACGATTGTCTGGCCTCAGCCTCCCAAGTACCTGGGACTGCATGAGCCCAACACAGCGCCAGGGTATTTTTGCTTTGTTGCAGTTGTCATTGTTGTGTAGCTTGTCAGACAGGGCTGGAATCCGCCAGCGTCCTCGGTGGATGTGGTTGGTGCCTTAACCACTGTCCTATGCACCACCCCCCCACGCCACGCCAGCCTATTTATTTATCTATTTATTTATTAAATATTTTCCTTCTTCTGCTGTGTTTGACTGGGGCCCGGTTTCAACACGCCGCCTCTGGAACTTGGGGCCGGTGCCCTACTCCTCTGAGGAACAGGCACTGAACCACTTTTACTCTTTCATTTTCCTTCCTTCCTTCCTTACTTCCTTCCATCGTTCCGTCCCAACCTTTCTCCTTCCCTCCATCCCTCCCTACTTTCCTTCGTTCTTTCTTGTTTTTTTTCTTTCCAGTTTTTTGTTGGGGCTTGGTTTGAACCCGCCACCTCCGAATTATGCGGGCGGAGGGCAGGGGTGCCCGCAGGCGAACTATTTCATCGAAATGGTTTTGAGGAGGGGACAGTTTTTCTCGCCACCCACCTCCTCTGTATATGGGGCCGGCACCCTACTCCTTTCACCCACAGGCGCCACCCGTTAACTTGTATTCCTTTTCCTTTTTGTAGAGACAGAGTTTCCCTTTATTGCCCTCGGTAGAGTGCCGTGGCGTCACACAGCTCACAGCAACCTCCATCTCCTGGGCTTAGGCGATAATCCTGCCTCGGTCTCCAGAGTAGCTTGGATTACAGGGGGCCGCCAGAACGCCCGGCACTTTTGTTGCAGTTCGGCCTGGCCTGGGGTTGAACACACCACCCTCCGTATATGGGGCCGGCGCCTTGCTCACTGAGCCACAGGCCCCGCCCCCGTTATTTTCTATACTTAACCATAGCTTCCCCCCACACATACAGCTCTCCAGATACAGTGAAACCAGGTGTGGGAGAAGGATTTTTAACTAAATCGAATTAGGTTGAGCGACGTGAGGCGGCTCAGGCCTGTAATCGAAGCACTTTGGGGGGTCTAGGTGGGCGGATCGCTTCAACTCACTGAGTTGAGCTCCCGAAAATGGGTTCGTTTCTTTGCTTTCCAGTTCTGGCGGAGTCCGGGCTTGAACCAACACCCACGGTATAATACGGGGCCGGCGCCCTAATCCTTGAGCCAGGGGCTGCGCCCACGCACAGTCACAGGCGTTTCTGAGCTGAGAAAAACCCCCGCTGAGGCCCCAGCTCTTGACCTCTTGTTGGCGGCCTCCAATTGGCTGCGGAGAGGGCCGGTCCTCCGTGTCTGCAGGTTGCTGACTTGTTCTGACTGCGTGTCCCAAGGCACCACTTTCGGGGTTTCTTTTTCCTTCTTTTATCCCTTGTTTCTCTCATTGCACATCTCACACTTGTGCTGGAACACATGATCATGACGCTTATGAACTACTAAAGGAGATGCTGCCACACACATCCCTCCGTCCTCCACTCCCTCTCCCCTTTTTTCTCTCCTTCACTGGTAACATCCCCCCTCCCCTGGCCCCCGCACTTGCATGTGAAACCCGGGAGCTAGCTAAGAGTGAGCACGCCGGGTTCTCCTGCCAGGCAGGCAGGTATGCATGACACCCACGTAGAGCACATGTGGGTGTTAGGAAACTTGGGTGTGCACGGTGCCCTGCGGATGACCAGACGTCCGTGGCAGACCTTAGACCTGGGATCCTGTCACCTTAGCGCCTGTTGGTCGACCAGATGTCTCTTCTGCGTGTTTTGGCCTAGTCAGTCCAGCAGGAGGCGACCTTGTATAAGTTGTGGTTCCCCTGAGGCTCTGAGACTCGCCTAGCTCCTCCAAACCCCGTGTTCCTTCTTTCGTGTTCCTTTTCTCTCTCTCTCCCTCTCTCTATCTCTCTCCCTCTCTCCCTCCCTTTCTCCCCCCTCTCCGTCTCTCTCCCCCTTCATTCTCACTCTCCCTTTATTCTGAAACGGTTCTTCTGACAATACGCACTGCTTGCCTCCTGTGTAACTACTAGAGCTAAAGAGCGAACTTGGCAGTGTGTGGGCCTAGGGGGTGTGTCATTCGTATCAAAAAAAAAAAAAAAACTCTTCTTCATTCAGGTCTACACAACCAGCTACGACAGTATACGTGTCTGGGATTATATATTTATTTATTTATATATTTTTTGGCCATACACCCTCAGTCCACCTTCACTGGGAAGAGCAGTGTGGTGCCATTCACAAGTCACAACACACTCGAATTCTTGAGCTCCAGGGATGCTTTTGCTTCAGACTCCCGAACAGGTGGGACTATGCTGGGGTGTGGGGCGGTCCTCTCCTGTCTCCACCGGCCTCGGCCTCCCAGAATGCTAGCATCAGAGTGGAGATCAACAGCCCCCAACCCCATAACTTCTTTGGGTGTGTATGGAGCTGTTCCTGGCGACAGATCGGTCCTCTCAAAGCCCAGTGGGGAGGCGGTGCTGAGAAGGGCGTGGACAGATTCTAGGAGTTCTTCCCTTCATCCTCGTCTCGGGTCAGGTCAGGTCAGGTCAGGTCAGCGCCTCTGTGCTTGGCTGCTTAGCTCTTCTGTAAAACGGAACAGATCAGAAATAAAGGTCGATAACTTAACTGAGGGGCGGCGCCTGTGGCTCAGTCGGTAAGGCTCCAGCCCCACAGACCTAGGGTGGCGCGTTCAAACCCGGCCCCGGCTGAAATGCAACCAAAAAATAGCTGGGCATGGTGGCGGGCTACTTTCGTCCCAGCTACTCGGGAGGCTGAGGCAAGAGAATCGCTTAAGCCCAGTGTTGGAAGTTGCTGTGAGCTGTGTGATGCCATGGCACTCTACCCGATGGGTTTAAAGTGACACTCGGTCTCTACAAAAAAAAAAACAAAAAAACACTTAATTCATTACTGAAGTTTATTTCTGGATTGGAAAGCGGCGGTTCGGGGAGAGGAAGAGTTTATGTTCCAGGAAGTGTGCTACGTGTCTATTAACTTCTATATTAGATCAATTTTAACATTTATTAATTTATTTTTTGAAATTTTGAATTCAAAATTGAAATCATTTGAATTTTTTTTTTTTTTTTTTTTTTTTTTTTGGTGAGGCAGACCTTCACTGAGTCACCCTCCGTAGATTGCCTTGGTGTGGTGTCACAGCTCTCAAGAACCTCCAACTCTTGGGCCTGAACGATTGTCTGGCCTCAGCCTCCCAAGTACCTGGGACTGCATGAGCCCACCACAGCGCCAGGGTATTTTTGCTTTGTTGCAGTTGTCATTGTGGTGTAGCTTGTCAGACAGGGCTGGAATCCGCCAGCCTCCTCGTTGGATGTGGTTGGTGCCTTAACCACTGTGCTATGCACCAACACCCCACGCCACGCCAGCCTATTTATTTATCTATTTATTTATTAAATATTTTCCTTCTTCTGCTGTGTTTGACTGGGGCCCGGTTTCAACCCGCCGCCTCTGGAACTTGGGGCCGGTGCCCTACTTCTCTGAGGAACAGGCACTGAACCACTTTTACTCTTTCATTTTCCCTCCTTCCTTCCTTCCTTCCTTCCATCGTTACGTCCCATCCTTTCTCCTTCCCTCCATCCCTCCCTTCCATCCTTTGTTCTTTCTTGTTTTTTTTCTTTCCAGTTTTTTGTCGGGGCTTGGTTTGAACCCGCCACTTCCGAAATATGCGGGCGGAGGGCGGGGGTGCCCGCAGGCGAACTCTTTCAACGAAATGGTTTTGAGGAGGGGGCAGTTTTTCTCGCCACCCACCTCCTCTGTATATTGGGCCGACACCCTACTCTTTTCACCCACAGGGGCCACCCGTTAACTTGTATTCCTTTTCCTTTTTGTAGAGACAGAGTTTCCCTTTATTGCCCTCGGTAGAGTGCCGTGGCGTCACACAGCTCACAGCAACCTCCATCTCCTGGGCTTAGGCGATAATCCTGCCTCGGTCTCCCGAGTAGCTTGGATTACAGGCGACCGAAGAACGCCCGGCTCTTTTGTTGCAGTTCGGCCTGGCCTGGGGTTGAACACACCACCCTCCGTATATGGGGCCGGCGCCTTGCTCACTGAGCCACAGGCCCCGCCCCCGTTATTTTCTATACTTAACCATAGCTTCCCCCCACACAAACAGCTCTCCAGATACAGTGAAACCAGGTGTGGGAGAGGGATTTTTAACTAAATCGAATTAGGTTGAGCGACGTGAGGTGGCTCAGGCCTGTAATCGAAGCACTTTGGGGGATCTAGGTGGGCGGATCGCTTCAACTCACTGAGTTGAGCTCCCGAAAATGGGTTCGTTTCTTTGCTTTCCAGTTCTGGCGGAGTCCGGGCTTGAACCAACACCCACGGTATAATACGGGTCCGGAGCCCTAATCCTTGAGCCAGGGGCTGCGCCCACGCACAGGCACAGGCGTTTCTGAGCTGAGAAAAACCCCGCTGAGGCCCCAGCTCTTGACCTCTTGTTGGCGGCCTCCAATTGGCTGCGGAGAGGGCCGGTCCTCCGTGTCTGCAGGTTGCTGACTTGTTCTGACTGCGTGTCCCAAGGCACCACTTTCGGGGTTTCTTTTTCCTTCTTTTATCCCTTGTTTCTGTCATTGCACATCTCACACTTGTGCTGGAACACATGATCATGACGCCTATGAACTACTAAAGGAGATGCTGCCACACACATCCCTCCGTCCTCCACTCCCTCTCCCCTTTCTTTCTCTCCTTCCATCGTAACATCCCCCCTCCCCTGGCCCCCGCACCTGCATATGAAACCCGGGAGCTAGCTAAGAATGAGCACGCCGGGTTCTCCTGCCAGGCAGGCAGGCATGCATGACACCCACGTAGAGCACATGTGGGTGTTAGGAAACTTGGGTGTGCACGGTGCCCCGCGGATGACCAGACGTCCGTGGCAGACCTTAGACCGGGGATCCTGTCACCTTAGCGCCTGTTGGTCGACCAGATGTCTCTTCTGCGTGTTTTGGCCTAGTCAGTCCAGCAGGTGGCGGCCTTGTATAAGTTGTGGTTCCCCTGAGGCTCTGAGACTCGCCTCGCTCCTCCAAACCCCGTGTTCCTTCTTTCGTGTTCCTTTTCTCTCTCTCTCCCTCTCTCTATCTCTCTCCCTCTCTCCCTCCCTTTCTCCCCCCTCTCCGTCTCTCTCCCCCTTCATTCTCACTCTCCCTTTATTCTGAAACGGTTCTTCTGACAATACGCACTGCTTGCCTCCTGTGTAACTACTAGAGCTAAAGAGCGAACTCGGCAGTGTGTGGGCCTAGGGGGTGTGTCATTCATATCAAAAAAAAGAAAAAAAAAACTCTTCTTCATTCAGGTCTACACAACCAGCTAGGACAGTATACGTGTGTGGGATTATATATTTATTTATTTATATATTTATTGGCCATACACCCTCAGTCCACCTTCACTGGGAAGAGCGGTGTGGCGCCATTCACAAGTCACATCACACTCGAATTCTTGAGCTCCAGGGATGCTTTTGCTTCAGACTCCCGAACAGGTGGGACTATGCTGGGGTGTGGGGCGGTCGTCTCCTGTCTCCACCGGCCTTGGCCTCCCAGAATGCTAGCATCAGAGTGGAGATCAACCGCCCCCAACCCCATAACTTCTTTGGGTGTGTATGGAGCTGTTCCCGGCGACAGATCGGTCCTCTCAAAGCCCAGTGGGTAGTCGGTGCTGAGAAGGGCGGGGACAGATCCTAGGAGTTCTTCCCTTCAACCTCGGCTTCGGTCAGGTCAGGTCAGGTCAGGTCAGGTCAGCGCCTCTGTGCTTGGCTGCTTAGCTCTTCTGTAAAACGGAATAGATCAGAAATAAATCGAAAACTTAACTGAGGGGCGGCGCCTGTGGCTCAGTCGGTAAGGCTCCAGCCACACAGACCGAGGTTGGCGCGTTCAAACCCGGCACCGGCTGAAATGCAACCAAAAAATAGCTGGGCATGGTGGCGGGCTATTTTTGTCCCAGCTACTCGGGAGCCTGAGGCAAGAGAATCGCTTAAGCCCAGGAGTTGGAAGTGGCTGTGAGCTGTGTGATGCCATGGCACTCTACCCGAAGGGTTTAAAGTGACACTCGGTCTCTACAAAAAAAAAAACAAAAAAAACACTTAATTCATTACTGAAGTTTATTTCTGGATTGGAAAGCGGCGGGTCGGGGAGAGGAAGAGTTTATGTTCCAGGAAGGGTGCTACGTATCTGTTTACTTCTATATTAGATCAATTTTAACATTTATTAATTTATTTTTTGAATTTTTGAATTCAAAATTGAATTCATTTGAATTTTTTTTTTTTTTTTTTTTTTTTGGTGAGGCAGACCTTCACTGAGTCACCCTCCGTAGATTGCCTTGGTGTGGTGTCACAGCTCTCATAAACCTCCAACTCTTGGGCCTGAACGATTGTCTGGCCTCAGCCTCCCAAATACCTGGCACTGCATGAACCCACCACAGCGCCAGGGTATTTTTGCTTTGTTGCAGTTGTCATTGTTGTGTAGCTTGTCAGACAGGGCTGGAATCCGCCAGCCTCCTCGGTGGATGTGGTTGTTGCCTTAACCACTGTGCTATGCACCACCCCCCCACGCCACGCCAGCCTATTTATTTATCTATTTATTTATTAAATATTTTCCTTCTTCTGCTGTGTTTGACTGGGGCCCGGTTTCAACCCGCCGCCTCTGGAACTTGGGGCCGGTGCCCTACTCCTCTGAGGAACAGGCACTGAACCACTTTTACTCTTTCATTTTCCTTCCTTCCTTCCTTACTTCCTTCCATCGTTCCGTCCCAACCTTTCTCCTTCCCTCCATCCCTCCCTTCCTTCCTTCGTTCTTTCTTGTTTTTTTTCTTTCCAGTTTTTTGTCGGGGCTTGGTTTGAACCCGCCACCTCCGAATTATGCGGGCGGAGGGCAGGGGTGCCCGCAGGCGAACTATTTCATCGAAATGGTTTTGAGGAGGGGGCAGTTTTTCTCGCCACCCACCTCCTCTGTATATGGGGCCGGCACCCTACTCCGTTCACCCACAGGCGCCACCCGTTAACTTGTATTCCTTTTCCTTTTTGTAGAGACAGAGTTTCCCTTTATTGCCCTCGGTAGAGTGCCGTGGCGTCACACAGCTCACAGCAACCTCCATCTCCTGGGCTTAGGCGATAATCCTGCCTCGGTCTCCCGAGTAGCTTGGATTACAGGCGGCCGCCAGAACGCCCGGCTCTTTTTTTGCAGTTCGGCCTGGCCTGGGGTTGAACACACCACCCTCCGTATATGGGGCCGGCGCCTTGCTCACTGAGCCACAGGCCCCGCCCCCGTTATTTTCTATACTTAACAATAGCTTCCCCCCACACATACAGCTCTCCAGGTACAGTGAAACCAGGTGTGGGAGAAGGATATTTAACTAAATCGAATTAGGTTGGGCGACGTGAGGTGGCTCAGGCCTGTAATCGAAGCACTTTGGGGGGTCTAGGTGGGCGGATCGCTTCAACTCACTGAGTTGAGCTCCCGAAAATGGGTTCGTTTCTTTGCTTTCCAGTTCTGGCGGAGTCCGGGCTAGAACCAACACCCACGGTATAATACGGGGCCGGCGCCCTAATCCTTGAGCCAGGGGCTGCGCCCACGCACAGGCACAGGCGTTTCTGAGCTGAGAAAAACCCCCTGCTGAGGCCCGAGCTCTTGACCTCTTTTTGGCGGCCTCCGATTGGCTGCGGAAAGGGCCGGTCCTCCGTGTCTAGCTGGTTGCTGACTTGTTCTGACTGCGTGTCCCAAGCACCACTTTCGGGGTTTCTTTTTCCTTCTTTTATCCCTTGTTTCTATCATTGCACATCTCACACTTGTGCTGGAACACATGATCATGACGCCTATGAACTACTAAAGGAGATGCTGCCACACACATCCCTCCGTCCTCCACTCCCTCTCCCCTTTCTTTCTCTCCTTCCCTCGTAACATCCCCCCTCCCCTGGCCCCCGCACCTGCATATGAAACCCGGGAGCTAGCTAAGAGTGAGCACGCCGGGTTCTCCTGCCAGGCAGGCAGGCATGCATGACACCCACGTAGAGCACATGTGGGTGTTAGGAAACTTGGGTGTGCACGGTGCCCCGCGGATGACCAGACGTCCGTGGCAGACCTTAGACAGGGGATCCTGTCACCTTGGCGCCTGTTGGTCGACCAGATGTCTCTTCTGCTTGTTTTGGCCTAGTCAGTCCAGCAGGTGGCGGCCTTGTATAAGTTCTGGTTCCCCTGAGGCTCTGAGACTCGCCTCGCTCCTCCAAACCCCGTGTTCCTTCTTTCGTGTTCCTTTTCTCTCTCTCTCCCTCTCTCTATCTCTCTCCCTCTCTCCCTCCCTTTCTCCCTCCTCTCCGTCTCTCTCCCCCTTCATTCTCACTCTCCCTTTATTCTGAAACGGTTCTTCTGACAATTCGCACTGCTTGCCTCCTGTGTAACTACTAGAGCTAAAGAGCGAACTCGGCAGTGTGTGGGCCTAGGGGGTGTGTCATTCATATAAAAAAAAAAAAAATACTCTTCTTCATTCAGGTCTACACAACCAGCTAGGACAGTATACGTGTGTGGGATTATATATTTATTTATTTATAAATTTTTTGGCCATACACCCTCAGTCCACCTTCACTGGGAAGAGCGGTGTGGCGCCATTCACAAGTCACAGCACACTCGAATTCTTGAGCTCCAGGGATGCTTTTGCTTCAGACTCCCGAACAGGTGGGACTATGCTGGGGTGTGGGGCGGTCGTCTCCTGTCTCCACCGGCCTCGGCCTCCCAGAATGCTAGCATCAGAGTGGAGATCAACCGCCCCCAACCCCATAACTTCTTTGGGTGTGTATGGAGCTGTTCCCGGCGACAGATCGGTCCTCTCAAAGCCCAGTGGGGAGGCGGTGCTGAGAAGGGCGGGGACAGATCCTAGGAGTTCTTCCCTTCAACCTCGGCTCCGGTCAGGTCAGGTCAGGTCAGGTCAGGTCAGCGCCTCTGTGCTTGGCTGCTTAGCTCTTCTGTGAAACGGAACAGATCAGAAATAAAGGTCGAAAACTTAAATGAGGGGCGGCGCCTGGGGCTCAGTCGGTAAGGCTCCAGCCCCACAGACCGAGGGTGGCGCGTTCAAACCCGGCCCCGGCTGAAATGCAACCAAAAAATAGCTGGGCATGGTGGCGGGCTACTTTCGTCCCAGCTACTCGGGAGGCTGAGGCAAGAGAATCGCTTAGGCAAAGGAGTTGGAAGTTGCTGTGAGCTGTGTGATGCCATGGCACTGTACCCGAAGGGTTTAAAGTGACGCTCGGTCTCTACAAAAAAAAAAAAACAAAAAAACTCTTAATTCATTACTGAAGTTTATTTCTGGATTGGAAAGCGGGGGTTCCGGGAGAGGAAGAGTTTCTGTTCCAGGAAGTGTGCTACGTGTCTATTTACTTCTATATTAGATCAATTTTAACATTTATTAATTTATTTTTTGAATTTTTGAATTCAAAATCGAATTCATTTGAATTTTTTTTTTTTTTTTTTTTTTGTTGAGGCAGACCTTCACTGAGTCACCCTCCGTAGATTGCCTTGGTGTGGTGTCACAGCTCTCAAGAACCTCCAACTCTTGGGCGTGAACGATTGTCTGGCCTGAGCCTCCCAAGTACCTGGGACTGCATGAGCCCACCACAGCGCCAGGGTATTTTTGCTTTGTTGCAGTTGTCATTGTTGTGTAGCTTGTCAGACAGGGCTGGAATCCGCCAGCCTCCTCGGTGGATGTGGTTGTTGCCTTAACCACTGTGCTATGCACCACCCCCCCACGCCACGCCAGCCTATTTATTTATCTATTTATTTATTAAATATTTTCCTTCTTCTGCTGTGTTTGACTGGGGCCCGGTTTCAACCCGCCGCCTCTGGAACTTGGGGCCGGTGCCCTACTCCTCTGAGGAACAGGCACTGAACCACTTTTACTCTTTCATTTTCCTTCCTTCCTTCCTTCCTTCCATCGTTCCGTCCCAACCTTTCTCCTTCCCTCCATCCCTCCCTTCCTTCCTTCGTTCTTTCTTGTTTTTTTTCTTTCCAGTTTTTTGTCGGGGCTTGCTTTGAACCCGCCACCTCCGCAATATGCGGGCGGAGGGCGGGGGTGCCCGCAGGCGAACTCTTTCAACGAAATGGTTTTGAGGAGGGGGCAGTTTTTCTCGCCACCCACCTCCTCTGTATATGGGGCCGGCACCCTACTTCTTTCACCCACAGGCGCCACCCGTTAACTTGTATTCCTTTTCCTTTTTCTAGAGACAGAGTTTCCCTTTATTGCCCTGGGTAGAGTGCCGTGGCGTCACACAGCTCACAGCAACCTCCATCTCCTGGGCTTAGGCGATAATCCTGCCTCGGTCTCCCGAGTAGCTTGGATTACAGGCGGCCGCCAGAACGCCCGGCTCTTTTGTTGCATTTCGGCCTGGTCTGGGGTTGAACACACCACCCTCCGTATATGGTGCCGGCGCCTTGCTCACTGAGCCACAGGCCCCGCCCCCGTTATTTTCTATACTTAACAATAGCTTCCCCCCACACATACAGCTCTCCAGATACAGTGAAACCAGGTGTGGGAGAAGGATATTTAACTAAATTGAATTAGGTTGGGCGAAGTGTGGTGGCTCAGCCCTGTAATCGAAGCACTTTCGGGGGTCTAGGTGGGCGGATCGCTTCAACTCACTGAGTTGAGCTCCCGAAAATGGGTTCGTTTCTTTGCTTTCCAGTTCTAGCGGAGTCCGGGCTTGAACCAACACCCACGGTATAATACGGGGCCGGCGCCCTAATCCTTGAGCCAGGGGCTGCGCCCACGCACAGGCACAGGCGTTTCTGAGCTGAGAAAAACACCCGCTGAGGCCCCAGCTCTTGACCTCTTGTTGGTGGCCTCCGATTGGCTGCGTAGAGGGCCGGTCCTCGGTGTCTGCAGGTTGCTGACTTGTTCTGACTGCGTGTCCCAAGGCACCACTTTCGGGGTTTCTTTTTCCTTCTTTTATCCCTTGTTTCTCTCATTGCACATCTCACACTTGTGCTGGAACACATGATCATGACGCCTATGAACTACTAAAGGAGATGCTGCCACACACATCCCTCCGTCCTCCACTCCCTCTCCCCTTTCTTTCTCTCCTTCCCTCATAACATCCCCCCTCCCCTGGCCCCCGCACCTCCATATGAAACCCGGGAGCTAGCTAAGAGTGAGCACGCCGGGTTCTCCTGCCAGGCAGGCAGGCATGCATGACAGCCACGTAGAGCACATGTGGGTGTTAGGAAACTTGGGTGTGCCCGGTGCCCCGCCGATGACCAGACGTCCGTGGCAGACCTTAGACCGGGGATCCTGTCACCTTAGCGCCTGTTGGTCGACCAGATGTCTCTTCTGCGTGTTTTGGCCTAGTCAGTCCAGCAGGTGGCGGCCTTGTATAAGTTCTGGTTCCCCTGAGGCTCTGAGACTCGCCTCGCTCCTCCAAACCCCGTGTTCCTTCTTTCCTGTTCCTTTTCTCTCTCTCTCCCTCTCTCTATCTCTCTCCCTCACTCCCTCCCTTTCTCCCCCCTCTTCGTCTCTCTCCCCCTTCATTCTCACTCTCCCTTTATTCTGAAACGGTTCTTCTGACAATACGCACTGCTTGCCTCCTGTGTAACTACTAGAGCTAAAGAGCGAACTCGGCAGTGTGTGGGCCTAGGGGGTGTGTCATTCATATCAGAAAGAAAAAAACTCTTGTTCATTCAGGTCTACACAACCAGCTAGGACAGTATACGTTTGTGGGATTATATATTTATTTATTTATATAGTTTTTGGCCATACACCCTCAGTCCACCTTCACTGGGAAGAGCAGTGTGGTGCCATTCACAAGTCACAACACACTCGAATTCTTGAGCTCCAGGGATGCTTTTGCTTCAGACTCCCGAACAGGTGGGACTATGCTGGGGTGTGGGGCGGTCCTCTCCTGTCTCCACCGGCCTCGGCCTCCCAGAATGCTAGCATCAGAGTGGAGATCAACAGCCCCCAACCCCATAACTTCTTTGGGTGTGTATGGAGCTGTTCCTGGCAACAGATCGGTCCTCTCAAAGCCCAGTGGGGAGGCGGTGCTGAGAAGGGCGGGGACAGATCCTAGGAGTTCTTCCCTTCATCCTCTGCTCCGGTCAGGTCAGGTCAGGTCAGGTCAGCGCCTCTGTGCTTGGCTGCTTAGCTCTTCTGTAAAACGGAACAGATCAGAAATAAAGGTCGATAACTTAACTGAGGGGCGGTGCCTGTGGCTCAGTCGGTAAGGCTCCAGCCCCACAGACCGAGGGTGGCGCGTTCAAACACGGCCCCGGCTGAAATGCAACCAAAAAATAGCTGGGCATGGTGGCGGGCTCCTTTCGTCCCAGCTACTCGGGAGGCTGAGGCAAGAGAATCGCTTAAGCCCAGTGTTGGAAGTTGCTGTGAGCTGTGTGATGCCATGGCACTCTACCCGAAGGGTTTAAAGTGACACTCGGTCTCTACAAAAAAAAAAAACAAAAAAACACTTAATTCATTACTGAAGTTTATTTCTGGATTGGAAAGCGGCGGTTCGGGGAGAGGAAGATTTTATGTTCCAGGAAGTGTGCTACGTGTCTATTAACTTCTATATTAGATCAATTTTAACATTTATTAATTTATTTTTTGAAATTTTGAATTCAAAATTGAATTCATTTGAATTTTTTTTTTTTTTTTTTTTTGGTGAGGCAGACCTTCACTGAGTCACCCTCCGTAGATTGCCTTGGTGTGGTGTCACAGCTCTCAAGAACCTCCAACTCTTGGGCCTGAACGATTGTCTGGCCTCAGCCTCCCAAGTACCTGGGACTGCATGAGCCCACCACAGCGCCAGGGTATTTTTGCTTTGTTGCAGTTGTCATTGTTGTGTAGCTTGTCAGACAGGGCTGGAATCCGCCAGCCTCCTCGGTGGATGTGGTTGGTGCCTTAACCACTGTGCTATGCACCAACACCCCACGCCACGCCAGCCTATTTATTTATCTATTTATTTATTAAATATTTTCCTTCTTCTGCTGTGTTTGACTGGGGCCCGGTTTCAACCCGCCGCCTCTGGAACTTCGGGCCGGTGCCCTACTCCTCTGAGGAACAGGCACTGAACCACTTTTACTCTTTCATTTTCCTTCCTTCCTTCCTTCCTTCCTTCCATCGTTCCGTCCCAACCTTTCTCCTTCCCTCCATCCCTCCCTTCCTTCCTTCGTTCTTTCTTGTTTTTTTTCTTTCCAGTTTTTTGTCGGGGCTTGGTTTGAACCCGCCACCTCCTCAATATGCGGGCGGAGGGCGGGGGTGCCCGCAGGCGAACTCTTTCAACGAAATGGTTTTGAGGAGGGGGCAGTTTTTCTCGCCACCCACCTCCTCTGTATATGGGGCCGGCACTCTACTCCTTTCACCCACAGGCGCCACCCGTTAACTTGTATTCCTTTTCCTTTTTGTAGAGACAGAGTTTCCCTTTATTGCCCTCGGTAGAGTGCCGTGGCGTCACACAGCTCACAGCAACCTCCATCTCCTGGGCTTAGGCGATAATCTTGCCTCGGTCTCCCGAGTAGCTTGGATTACAGGCGGCCGCCAGAACGCCCGGCCCTTTTGTTGCAGTTCGGCCTGGCCTGGGGTTGAACACACCACCCTCCGTATATGGGGCCGGCGCCTTGCTCACTGAGCCACAGGCCCCGCCCCCGTTATTTTCTATACTTAACAATAGCTTCCCCCCACACATACAGCTCTCCAGATACAGTGAAACCAGGTGTGGGAGAAGGATTTTTAACTAAATCGAATTAGGTTGGGCGACGTGAGGTGGCTCAGGCCTGTAATCGAAGCACTTTGGGGGATCTAGGTGGGCGGATCGCTTCAACTCACTGAGTTGAGCTCCCGAAAATGGGTTCGTTTCTTTGCTTTCCAGTTCTGGCGGAGTCCGGGCTTGAACCAACACCCACGGTATAATACGGGGCCGGAGCCCTAATCCTTGAGCCAGGGGCTGCGCCCACGCACAGGCACAGGCGTTTCTGAGCTGAGAAAAACCCCGCTGAGGCCCCAGCTCTTGACCTCTTGTTGGCGGCCTCCAATTGGCTGCGGAGAGAGCCG
This sequence comes from Nycticebus coucang, assembly GCF_027406575.1. Taxonomy (NCBI): domain Eukaryota; kingdom Metazoa; phylum Chordata; class Mammalia; order Primates; family Lorisidae; genus Nycticebus; species Nycticebus coucang. The sequence goes on from NC_069785.1 coordinate 86,381,446, forward strand.
GTCCTCCGTGTCTGCAGGTTGCTGACTTGTTCTGACTGCGTGTCCCAAGGCACCACTTTCGGGGTTTCTTTTTCCTTCTTTTATCCCTTGTTTCTGTCATTGCACATCTCACACTTGTGCTGGAACACATGATCATGACGCCTATGAACTACTAAAGGAGATGCTGCCACACACATCCCTCCGTCCTCCACTCCCTCTCCCCTTTCCTTCTCTCCTTCCATCGTAACATCCCCCCTCCCCTGGCCCCCGCACCTGCATATGAAACCCGGGAGCTAGCTAAGAATGAGCACGCCGGGTTCTCCTGCCAGGCAGGCAGGCATGCATGACACCCACGTAGAGCACATGTGGGTGTTAGGAAACTTGGGTGTGCACGGTGCCCCGCGGATGACCAGACGTCCGTGGCAGACTTTAGAGCGGGGATCCTGTCACCTTAGCGCCTGTTGGTCGACCAGATGTCTCTTCTGCGTGTTTTGGCCTAGTCAGTCCAGCAGGTGGCGGCCTTGTATAAGTTGTGGTTCCCCTGAGGCTATGAGACTCGCCTCGCTCCTCCAAACCCCGTGTTCCTTCTTTCGTGTTCCTTTTCTCTCTCTCTCCCTCTCTCTATCTCTCTCCCTCTCTCCCTCCCTTTCTCCCCCCTCTCCGTCTCTCTCCCCCTTCATTCTCACTCTCCCTTTATTCTGAAACGGTTCTTCTGACAATACGCACTGCTTGCCTCCTGTGTAACTACTAGAGCTAAAGAGCGAACTCGGCAGTGTGTGGGCCTAGAGGGTGTGTCATTCATATCAAAAAAAAGAAAAAAAAAACTCTTCTTCATTCAGGTCTACACAACCAGCTAGGACAGTATACGTGTGTGGGATTATATATTTATTTATTTATATATTTATTGGCCATACACCCTCAGTCCACCTTCACTGGGAAGAGCGGTGTGGCGCCATTCACAAGTCACATCACACTCGAATTCTTGAGCTCCAGGGATGCTTTTGCTTCAGACTCCCGAACAGGTGGGACTATGCTGGGGTGTGGGGCGGTCGTCTCCTGTCTCCACCGGCCTTGGCCTCCCAGAATGCTAGCATCAGAGTGGAGATCAACCGCCCCCAACCCCATAACTTCTTTGGGTGTGTATGGAGCTGTTCCCGGCGACAGATCGGTCCTCTCAAAGCCCAGTGGGTAGTCGGTGCTGAGAAGGGCGGGGACAGATCCTAGGAGTTCTTCCCTTCAACCTCGGCTTCGGTCAGGTCAGGTCAGGTCAGGTCAGGTCAGCGCCTCTGTGCTTGGCTGCTTAGCTCTTCTGTAAAACGGAATAGATCAGAAATAAATCGAAAACTTAACTGAGGGGCGGCGCCTGTGGCTCAGTCGGTAAGGCTCCAGCCACACAGACCGAGGTTGGCGCGTTCAAACCCGGCACCGGCTGAAATGCAACCAAAAAATAGCTGGGCATGGTGGCGGGCTATTTTTGTCCCAGCTACTCGGGAGCCTGAGGCAAGAGAATCGCTTAAGCCCAGGAGTTGGAAGTGGCTGTGAGCTGTGTGATGCCATGGCACTCTACCCGAAGGGTTTAAAGTGACACTCGGTCTCTACAAAAAAAAAAACAAAAAAAACACTTAATTCATTACTGAAGTTTATTTCTGGATTGGAAAGCGGCGGGTCGGGGAGAGGAAGAGTTTCTGTTCCAGGAAGGGTGCTACGTGTCTATTTACTTCTATATTAGATCAATTTTAACATTTATTAATTTATTTTTTGAATTTTTGAATTCAAAATCGAATTCATTTGAATTTTTTTTTTTTTTTTTTTTTGTTGAGGCAGACCTTCACTGAGTCACCCTCCGTAGATTGCCTTGGTGTGGTGTCACAGCTCTCAAGAACATCCAACTCTTGGGCGTGAACGATTGTCTGGCCTGAGCCTCCCAAGTACCTGGGACTGCATGAGCCCACCACAGCGCCAGGGTATTTTTGCTTTGTTGCAGTTGTCATTGTTGTGTAGCTTGTCAGACAGGGCTGGAATCCGCCAGCCTCCTCGGTGGATGTGGTTGTTGCCTTAACCACTGTGCTATGCACCACCCCCCCACGCCACGCCTGCCTATTTATTTATCTATTTATTTATTAAATATTTTCCTTCTTCTGCTGTGTTTGACTGGGGCCCGGTTTCAACCCGCCGCCTCTGGAACTTGGGGCCGGTGCCCTACTCCTCTGAGGAACAGGCACTGAACCACTTTTACTCTTTCATTTTCCTTCCTTCCTTCCTTCCTTCCATCGTTCCGTCCCAACCTTTCTCCTTCCCTCCATCCCTCCCTTCCTTCCTTCGTTCTTTCTTGTTTTTTTTCTTTCCAGTTTTTTGTCGGGGCTTGCTTTGAACCCGCCACCTCCGCAATATGCGGGCAGAGGGCGGGGGTGCCCGCAGGCGAACTCTTTCAACGAAATGGTTTTGAGGAGGGGGCAGTTTTTCTCGCCACCCACCTCCTCTGTATATGGGGCCGGCACCCTACTTCTTTCACCCACAGGCGCCACCCGTTAACTTGTATTCCTTTTCCTTTTTCTAGAGACAGAGTTTCCCTTTATTGCCCTGGGTAGAGTGCCGTGGCGTCACACAGCTCACAGCAACCTCCATCTCCTGGGCTTAGGCGATAATCCTGCCTCGGTCTCCCGAGTAGCTTGGATTACAGGCGGCCGCCAGAACGCCCGGCTCTTTTGTTGCATTTCGGCCTGGTCTGGGGTTGAACACACCACCCTCCGTATATGGTGCCGGCGCCTTGCTCACTGAGCCACAGGCCCCGCCCCCGTTATTTTCTATACTTAACAATAGCTTCCCCCCACACATACAGCTCTCCAGATACAGTGAAACCAGGTGTGGGAGAAGGATATTTAACTAAATTGAATTAGGTTGGGCGAAGTGTGGTGGCTCAGCCCTGTAATCGAAGCACTTTCGGGGGTCTAGGTGGGCGGATCGCTTCAACTCACTGAGTTGAGCTCCCGAAAATGGGTTCGTTTCTTTGCTTTCCAGTTCTAGCGGAGTCCGGGCTTGAACCAACACCCACGGTATAATACGGGGCCGGCGCCCTAATCCTTGAGCCAGGGGCTGCGCCCACGCACAGGCACAGGCGTTTCTGAGCTGAGAAAAACACCCGCTGAGGCCCCAGCTCTTGACCTCTTGTTGGTGGCCTCCGATTGGCTGCGTAGAGGGCCGGTCCTCGGTGTCTGCAGGTTGCTGACTTGTTCTGACTGCGTGTCCCAAGGCACCACTTTCGGGGTTTCTTTTTCCTTCTTTTATCCCTTGTTTCTCTCATTGCACATCTCACACTTGTGCTGGAACACATGATCATGACGCCTATGAACTACTAAAGGAGATGCTGCCACACACATCCCTCCGTCCTCCACTCCCTCTCCCCTTTCTTTCTCTCCTTCCCTCATAACATCCCCCCTCCCCTGGCCCCCGCACCTCCATATGAAACCCGGGAGCTAGCTAAGAGTGAGCACGCCGGGTTCTCCTGCCAGGCAGGCAGGCATGCATGACAGCCACGTAGAGCACATGTGGGTGTTAGGAAACTTGGGTGTGCCCGGTGCCCCGCCGATGACCAGACGTCCGTGGCAGACCTTAGACCGGGGATCCTGTCACCTTAGCGCCTGTTGGTAGACCAGATGTCTCTTCTGCGTGTTTTGGCCTAGTCAGTCCAGCAGGTGGCGGCCTTGTATAAGTTCTGGTTCCCCTGAGGCTCTGAGACTCGCCTCGCTCCTCCAAACCCCGTGTTCCTTCTTTCCTGTTCCTTTTCTCTCTCTCTCCCTCTCTCTATCTCTCTCCCTCACTCCCTCCCTTTCTCCCCCCTCTTCGTCTCTCTCCCCCTTCATTCTCACTCTCCCTTTATTTTGAAACGGTTCTTCTGACAATACGCACTGCTTGCCTCCTGTGTAACTACTAGAGCTAAAGAGCGAACTCGGCAGTGTGTGGGCCTAGGGGGTGTGTCATTCATATCAAAAAAAAAAAAAAAAAAAACTCTTCTTCATTCAGGTCTAAACAACCAGCTAGGACAGTATACGTGTGTGGGATTATATATTTATTTATTTATATATTTTTTGGCCATACACCCTCAGTCCACCTTCACTGGGAAGGAGGTGTGGCGCCATTCACAAGTCACAGCACACTCGAATTCTTGAGCTCCAGGGATGCTTTTGCTTCAGACTCCCGAACAGGTGGGACTATGCTGGGGTGTGGGGCGGTCGTCTCCTGTCTCCACCGGCCTCGGCCTCCCAGAATGCTAGCATCAGAGTGGAGATCAACCGCCCCCAACCCCATAACTTCTTTGGGTGTGTATGGAGCTGTTCCCGGCGACAGATCGGTCCTCTCAAAGCCCAGTGGGGAGGCGGTGCTGAGAAGGGCGGGGACAGATCCTAGGAGTTCTTCCCTTCAACCTCGGCTCCGGTCAGGTCAGGTCAGGTCAGGTCAGGTCAGCGCCTCTGTGCTTGGCTGCTTAGCTCTTCTGTGAAACGGAACAGATCAGAAATAAAGGTCGAAAACATAACTGAGGGGCGGCGCCTGTGGCTCAGTCGGTAAGGCTCCAGCCCCACAGACCGAGGGTGGCGCGTTCAAACCCGGCCCCGGCTGAAATGCAACCAAAAAATAGCTGGGCATGGTGGCGGGCTACTTTCGTCCCAGCTACTCGGGAGGCTGAGGCAAGAGAATCGCTTAGGCCCAGGAGTTGGATGTTGCTGTGAGCTGTGTGATGCCATGGCACTGTACCCGAAGGGTTTAATGTGACACTCGGTCTCTACAAAAAAAAAAAAAAAAAAAACACTTAATTCATTACTGAAGTTTATTTCTGGATTGGAAAGCGGCGGTTCGGAGAGAGGAAGAGTTTATGTTCCAGGAAGTGTGCTACGTGTCTATTAACTTCTATATTAGATCAATTTTAACATTTATTAATTTATTTTTTGAAATTTTGAATTCAAAATTGAATTCATTTGAATTTTTTTTTTTTTTTTTTTTTTTGGTGTGTCAGACCTTCACTGAGTCACCCTCCGTAGATTGCCTTGGTGTGGTGTCACAGCTCTCAAGAACCTCCAACTCTTGGGCGTGAACGATTGTCTGGCCTCAGCCTCCCAAGTACCTGGGACTGCATGAGCCCACCACAGCGCCAGGGTATTTTTGCTTTGTTGCAGTTGTCATTGTTGTGTAGCTTGTCAGACAGGGCTGGAATCCGCCAGCCTCCTCGGTGGATGTGATTGGTGCCTTAACCACTGTGCTATGCACCACCCCCCCCACGCCACGCCTGCCTATTTATTTATCTATTTATTTATTAAATATTTTCCTTCTTCTGCTGTGTTTGACTGGGGCCCGGTTTCAACCCGCCGCCTCTGGAACTTGGGGCCGGTGCCCTACTCCTCTGAGGAACAGGCACTGAACCACTTTTACTCTTTCATTTTCCTTCCTTCCTTCCTTCCTTCCATCGTTCCGTCCCAACCTTTCTCCTTCCCTCCATCCCTCCCTTCTTTCCTTCGTTCTTTCTTGTTTTTTTTCTTTCCAGTTTTTTGTCGGGGCTTGCTTTGAACCCGCCACCTCCGCAATATGCGGGCGGAGGGCGGGGGTGCCCGCAGGCGAACTCTTTCAACGAAATGGTTTTGAGGAGGGGGCAGTTTTTCTCGCCACCCACCTCCTCTGTATATGGGGCCGGCACCCTACTCCTTTCACCCACAGGCGCCACCCGTTAACTTGTATTCCTTTTCCTTTTTGTAGAGACAGAGTTTCCCTTTATTGCCCTCGGTAGAGTGCCGTGGCGTCACACAGCTCACAGCAACCTCCATCTCCTGGGCTTAGGCGATAATCCTGCCTCGGTCTCCCGAGTAGCTTGGATTACAGGCGGCCGCCAGAACGCCCGGCTCTTTTGTTGCATTTCGGCCTGGTCTGGGGTTGAACACACCACCCTCCGTATATAGGGCCGGCGCCTTGCTCACTGAGCCACAGGCCCCGCCCCCGTTATTTTCTATACTTAACAATAGCTTCCCCCCACACATACAGCTCTCCAGATACAGTGAAACCAGGTGTGGGAGAAGGATATTTAACTAAATCGAATTAGGTTGGGCGACGTGAGGTGGCTCAGGCCTGTAATCGAAGCACTTTGGGGGGTCTAGGTGGGCGGATCGCTTCAACTCACTGAGTTGAGCTCCCGAAAATGGGTTCGTTTCTTTGCTTTCCAGTTCTGGCGGAGTCCGGGCTTGAACCAACACCCACGGTATAATACGGGGCCGGCGCCCTCATCCTTGAGCCAGGGGCTGCGTCCACGCACAGGCACAGGCGTTACTGAGCTGAGAAAAACCCCCGCTGAGGCCCCAGCTCTTGACCTCTTGTTGGCGGCCGCCGATTGGCTGCGGAGAGGGCCGGTCCTCCGTGTCTGCAGGTTGCTGACTTGTTCTGACTGCGTGTCCCAAGGCACCACTTTCGGGGTTTCTTTTTCCTTCTTTTATCCCTAGTTTCTCTCATTGCACATCTCACACTTATGCTGGAACACATGATTATGACGCCTATGAACTACTAAAGGAGATGCTGCCACACACATCCCTCCGTCCTCCACTCCCTCTCCCCTTTCTTTCTCTCCTTCCCTCGTAACATCCCCCCTCCCCTGGCCCCCGCACCTGCATATGAAACCCGGGAGCTAGCTAAGAGTGAGCACGCCGGGTTCTCCTGCAAGGCAGGCAGGCATGCATGACACCCACGTAGAGCACATGTGGGTGTTAGGAAACTTGGGTGTGCACGGTGCCCCGCGGATGACCAGACGTCCGTGGCAGACCTTAGACCTGGGATCCTGTCATCTTATCGCCTGTTGGTCGACCAGATGTCTCTTCTGCGTGTTTTGGCCTAGTCAGTCCAGCAGGTGGCGGCCTTGTATAAGTTGTGGTTCCCCTGAGGCTCTGAGACTCGCCTCGCTCCTCCAAACCCCGTGTTCCTTCTTTCGTGTTCCTTTTCTCTCTCTCTCCCTCTCTCTATCTCTCTCCCTCTCTCCCTCCCTTTCTCCCCCCTCTCCGTCTCTCTCCCCCTTCATTCTCACTCTCCCTTTATTCTGAAACGGTTCTTCTGACAATACGCCCTGCTTGCCTCCTGTGTAACTACTAGAGCTAAAGAGCGAACTCGGCAGTGTGTGGGCCTAGGGGGTGTGTCATTCATATCAAAAAAAAGAAAAAAAAAACTCTTCTTCATTCAGGTCTACACAACCAGCTAGGACAGTATACGTGTGTGGGATTATATATTTATTTATTTATATATTTTTTGGCCATACACCCTCAGTCCACCTTCACTGGGAAGAGCGGTGTGGCGCCATTCACAAGTCACAGCACACTCGAATTCTTGAGCTCCAGGGATGCTTTTGCTTCAGACTCCCGAACAGGTGGGACTATGCTGGGGTGTGGGGCGGTCGTCTCCTGTCTCCACCGGCCTCGGCCTCCCAGAATGCTAGCATCAGAGTGGAGATCAACCGCCCCCAACCCCATAACTTCTTTGGGTGTGTATGGAGCTGTTCCCGGCGACAGATCGGTCCTCTCAAAGCCCAGTGGGTAGGCGGTGCTGAGAAGGGCGGGGACAGATCCTAGGAGTTCTTCCCTTCAACCTCGGCTTCGGTCAGGTCAGGTCAGGTCAGGTCAGGTCAGCGCCTCTGTGCTTGGCTGCTTAGCTCTTCTGTAAAACGGAACAGATCAGAAATAAAGGTCGAAAAATTAACTGAGGGGCGGCGCCTGTGGCTCAGTCGGTAAGGCTCCAGCCCCACAGACCGAGGTTGGCGCGTTCAAGCCCGGCACCGGCTGAAATGCAACCAAAAAATAGCTGGGCATGGTGGCGGGCTATTTTCGTCCCAGCTACTCGGGAGCCTGAGGCAAGAGAATCGCTTAAGCCCAGGAGTTGGAAGTGGCTGTGAGCTGTGTGATGCCATGGCACTCTACCCGAAGGGTTTAAAGTGACACTCGGTCTCTACAAAAAAAAAAAACAAAAAAACACTTAATTCATTACTGAAGTTTATTTCTGGATTGGAAAGCGGCGGATCGGGGAGAGGAAGAGTTTATGTTCCAGGAAGTGTGCTACGTGTCTATTAACTTCTATATTAGATCAATTTTAACATTTATTAATTTATTTTTTGAAATTTTGAATTCAAAATTGAATTCATTTGAATTTTTTTTTTTTTTTTTTTTTTTTTTTTGGTGAGGCAGACCTTCACTGAGTCACCCTCCGTAGATTGCCTTGGTGTGGTGTCACAGCTCTCAAGAACCTCCAACTCTTGGGCCTGAACGATTGTCTGGCCTCAGCCTCCCAAGTACCTGGGACTGCATGAGCCCACCACAGCGCCAGGGTATTTTTGCTTTGTTGCAGTTGTCATTGTTGTGTAGCTTGTCAGACAGGGCTGGAATCCGCCAGCCTCCTCGGTGGATGTGGTTGGTGCCTTAACCACTGTGCTATGCACCAACACCCCACGCCACGCCAGCCTATTTATTTATCTATTTATTTATTAAATATTTTCCTTCTTCTGCTGTGTTTGACTGGGGCCCGGTTTCAACCCGCCGCCTCTGGAACTTGGGGCCGGTGCCCTACTCCTCTGAGGAACAGGCATTGAACCACTTTTACTCTTTCATTTTCCTTCCTTCCTTCCTTCCTTCCTTAAATCGTTCCGTCCCATCCTTTCTCCTTCCCTCCATCCCTCCCTTTCTTCCTTCGTTCTTTCTTGTTTTTTTTCTTTCCAGTTTTTTGTCGGGGCTTGGTTTGAACCCGCCACCTCCGAAATATGCGGGCGGAGGGCGGGGGTGCCCGCAGGCGAACTCTTTCAACGAAATGGTTTTGAGGAGGGGGCAGTTTTTCTCGCCACCCACCTCCTCTGTATATGGGGCCGGCACCCTACTCCTTTCACCCACAGGCGCCACCCGTTAACTTGTATTCTTTTTCCTTTTTGTAGAGACAGAGTTTCCCTTTATTGCCCTCGGTAGAGTGCCGTGGCGTCACACAGCTCACAGCAACCTCCATCTCCTTGGCTTAGGCGATAATCCAGCCTCGGTCTCCCGAGTAGCTTGGATTACAGGCGGCCGCCAGAACGCCCGGCTATTTTGTTGCAGTTCGGCCTGGCCTGGGGTTGAACACACCACCCTCCGTATATGGGGCCGGCGCCTTGCTCACTGAGCCACAGGCCCCGCCCCCGTTATTTTCTATACTTAACAATAGCTTCCCCCCACACATACATCTCTCCAGATGCAGTGAAACCAGGTGTGGGAGAAGGATATTTAACTAAATCGAATTAGGTTGGGCGACGTGAGGTGGCTCAGGCCTGTAATCGAAGCACTTTGGGGGGTCTAGGTGGGCGGATCGCTTCAACTCACTGAGTTGAGCTCCCGAATATCGGTTCGTTTCTTTGCTTTCCAGTTCTGGCGGAGTCCGGGCTTGAACCAGAACCCACGGTATAATATGGGGCCGGCGCCCTAATCCTAGAGCCAGGGGCTGCGCCCACGCACAGGCACAGGCGTTTCTGAGCTGAGAAAAACCCCCACTGAGGCCCCAGCTCTTGACCTCTTGTTGGCGGCCTCCAATTGGCTGCGGATTGGGCCGGTCCTCCGTGTCTGCAGGTTGCTGACTTGTTCTGACTGCGTTTCCCAAGGCACCACTTTCGGGGTTTCTTTTGTCTTCTTTTATCCCTTGTTTCTCTCATCGCACATCTCACACTTGTGCTGGAACACATGATCATGACGCCTATGAACTACTAATGGAGATGCTGCCACACACATCCCTCCGTCCTCCACTCCCTCTCCCCTTTCTTTCTCTCCTTCCCTCGTAACATTCCCCCCTCCCCTGGCCCCCGCACCTGCATATGAAACACGGGAGCTAGCTAAGAATGAGCACGCCGGGTTCTCCTGCCAGGCAGGCAGGCATGCACGACACCCACGTAGAGCACATGTGGGTGTTAGGAAACTTGGGTGTGCACGGTGCCCCGCGGATGACCAGACGTCCGTGGCAGACCTTAGACCGGGGATCTTGTCACCTTAGCGCCTGTTGGTCGACCAGATGTCTCTTCTGCGTGTTTTGGCCTAGTCAGTCCAGCAGGTGGCGGCCTTGTATTAGTTCTGGTTCCCCTGGGGCTCTGAGACTCGCCTCGCTCCTCCAAACCCCGTGTTCCTTCTTTCGTGTTCGTTTTCTCTCTCTCTCCCTCTCTCTCTCTCTCTCCCTCTCTCCCTCCCTTTCTCCCTCCCTCCGTCTCTCTCCCCCTTCATTCTCACTCTCCCTTTATTCTGAAACGGTTCTTCTGACAATACGCACTGCTTGCCTCCTGTGTAACTACTAGAGCTAAAGAGCGAACTCGGCAGTGTGTGGGCCTAGTGGGTGTGTCATTCCTATCCAAAAAAAAAAAAACTCTTCTTCATTCAGGTCTACACAACCAGCTAGGACAGTATTCGTGTGTGGGATTATATATTTATTTATTTATATATTTTTTGGCCATACACCCTCAGTCCACCTTCACTGGGAAGAGCGGCGTGGCGCCGTTCACAAGTCACAGCACACTCGAATTCTTGAGCTCCAGGGATGCTTTTGCTTCAGACCTCTGAACAGGTGAGACTATGCTGGGGTGTGGGGCGGTCGTCTCCTGTCTCCACCGGCCTCGGCCTCCCAGAATGCTAGCATCAGAGTGGAGATCAACCGCCCCCAACCCCATAACTTCTTTGGGTGTGTATGGAGCTGTTCCCGGCGACAGATGGGTCCTCTCAAAGCCCAGTGGGGAGGCGGTGCTGAGAAGGGCGGGGACAGATCCTAGGAGTTCTTCCCTTCAACCTCGGCTCCGGTCAGGTCAGGTCAGCGCCTCTGTGCTTGGCAGCTTAGCTCTTCTGTAAAACGGAACAGATCAGAAATAAAGGTCGAAAACTTAACTGAGGGGCGGCGCTGTGGCTCAGTCGGTAAGGCTCCAGCCCCACAGACCGAGGGTGGCGCGTTCAAATCCGGCCCCGGCTGAAATGCAACCAAAAAATAGCTGGGCATGGTGGCGGGCTACTTTCGTCCCAGCTACTCGGGAGGCTGAGGCAAGAGAATCGCTTATGCCCAGGAGTTGGAAGTTGCTGTGAGCTGTGTGATGTAATGGCACTCTACCCGAAGGGTTTAAAGAGACACTCGGTCTCTACAAAAAAAAAAAAAAAAAAAACAATTCATTACTGATTTTTTTTTCTGGATTGGAAAGCGGGGGTTCGGGGAGAGGAAGTGTTTCTGTTACAGGAAGTGTGCTACGTGTCTATTTACTTCTTTATTAGATCAATTTTAACACTTATTAATTTATTTTTTGAATTTTTGAATTCAAAATTGAATTCATTTGAATTTTTTTTTTTCCTTTTTTTGGTTCGGCAGACCTTCACTGAGTCACACTCCGTAGATTGCCTTGGTGTGGTGTCACAGCTCTCAAGAACCTCCAACTCTTGGGCGTGAACGATTGTCTGGCCTCAGCCTTCCAAGTACCTGGGACTGCATGAGCCCACCACAGCGCCAGGGTATTTTTGCTTTGTTGCAGTTGTCATTGTTGTGTAGCTTGTCAGACAGGGCTGGAATCCGCCAGCCTCCTCGGTGGATGTGGTTGGTGCCTTAACCACTGTGCTATGCACCACCCCCCCACGCCACGCCAGCCTATTTATTTATCTATTTATTTATTAAATATTTTCCTTCTTCTGCTGTGTTTGACTGGGGCCCGGATTCAACCCGCCACCTCTGGAACTTGGGGCCGGTGCCCTACTCCTCTGAGGAACAGGCACTGAACCACTTTTACTCTTTCAGATTCCTTCCTTCCTTCCTTCCTTCCATCGTTCCGTCCCATCCTTTCTCCTTCCCTCCATCCCTCCCTTCCTTCCTTCGTTCTTTCTTGTTTGTTTTCTTTCCAGTTTTTTGTCGGGGCTTGGTTTGAACCCGCCACCTCCGAAATATGCGGGCGGAGGGCGGGGGTGCCCGCAGGCGAACTCTTTCAACGAAATGGTTTTGAGGAGGGGGCAGTTTTTCTCGCCACCCACCTCCTCTGTATATGGGGCCGGCACCCTACTCCTTTCACCCACAGGCGCCACCCGTTAACTTGCATTCTTTTTCCTTTTTGTAGAGACAGAGTTTCCCTTTATTGCCCTCGGTAGAGTGCCGTGGCGTCACACAGCTCACAGCAACCTCCATCTCCTGGGCTTAGGCGATAATCCTGCCTCGGTCTCCCGAGTAGCTTGGATTACAGGCGGCCGCCAGAACGCCCAGCTATTTTGTTGCAGTTCGGCCTGGCCTGGGGTTGAACACACCACCCTCCGTATATGGGGCCGGCGCCTTGCTCACTGAGCCACAGGCCCCGCCCCCGTTATTTTCTATACTTAATAATAGCTTCCTCCCACACATACATCTCTCCAGATACAGTGAAACCAGGTGTGGGAGAAGGATATTTAACTAAATCGAATTAGGTTGGGCGAGGTGAGGTGGCTCAGGCCTGTAATCGAAGCACTTTGGGGGGTCTAGGTGGGCGGATCGCTTCAACTCACTGAGTTGAGATCCCGAAAATGGGTTCGTTTCTTTGCTTTCCAGTTCTGGCGGAGTCCGGGCTTGAACCAACACCCACGGTATAATATGGGGCCGGCGCCCTAATCCTTGAGCCAGGGGCTGCGCCCACGCACAGGCACAGGCGTTTCTGAGCTGAGAAAAACCCCCGCTGAGGCCTCAGCTCTTGACCTCTTGTTGGCGGCCTCCCATTGGCTGCGGAGAGGGCCGGTCCTCCGTGTCTGCAGGTTGCTGACTTGTTCTGACTGCGTGTCCCAAGGCACCACTTTCGGGGTTTCTTTTTTCTTCTTTTATCCCTTGTTTCTCTCATGGCACATCTCACACTTGTGCTGGAACACATGATCATGACACCTATGAACTACTAAAGGAGATGCTGCCACACACATCCCTCCGTCCTCCACTCCCTCTCCCCTTTCTTTCTCTCCTTCCCTCGTAACATTCCCCCCTCCCCTGGCCCCCGCACCTGCATATGAAACACGGGAGCTAGCTAAGAATGAGCACGCCGGGTTCTCCTGCCAGGCAGGCTGGCATGCATGACACCCACGTAGAGCACATGTGGCTGTTAGGAAACTTGGGTGTGCACGGTGCCCCGCGGATGACCAGACGTCCGTGGAAGACCTTAGACCGGGGATCTTGTCACCTTAGCGCCTGTTGGTCGACCAGATGTCTCTTCTGCGTGTTTTGGCCTAGTCAGTCTGGCAGGTGGCGGTCTTGTATAAGTTCTGGTTCCCCTGGGGCTCTGAGACTCGCCTCGCTCCTCCAAACCCCGTGTTCCTTCTTTCCTGTTCGTTTTCTCTCTCTCTCCCTCTCTCCCTCCCTTTCTCCCCCCTCTCCGTCTCTCTCCCCCTTCATTCTCACTCTCCCTTTATTCTGAAACGGTTCTTCTGACAATACGCACTGCTTGCCTCCTGTGTAACTACTAGAGCTACAAAGCGAACTCGGCAGTGTGTGGGCCAAGCGGGTGTGTCATTCCTATCAAAAAAAAAGAAAAAAAACTCTTCTTCATTCAGGTCTACACAACCAGCTGGGACAGTATACGTGTGTGGGATTATATATTTATTTATTTATATATTTTTTGGCCATACACCCTCAGTCCACCTTCACTGGGAAGAGCGGCGTGGCGCCGTTCACAAGTCACAGCACCCTCGAATTCTTGAGCTCCAGGGATGCTTTTGCTTCAGACTCCCGAACAGGTGGGACTATGCTGGGGTGTGGGGCGGTCGTCTCCTGTCTCCACCGGCCTCGGCCTCCCAGAATGCTAGCATCAGAGTGGAGATCAACCGCCCCCAACCCCATAACTTCTTTGGGTGTGTATGGAGCTGTTCCCGGCGACAGATGGGTCCTCTCAAAGCCCAGTGGGGAGGCGGTGCTGAGAAGGGCGGGGACAGATCCTAGGAGTTCTTCCCTTCAACCTCGGCTCTGGTCAGGTCAGGTCAGCGCCTCTGTGCTTGGCAGCTTAGCTCTTCTGTAAAACGGAACAGATCAGAAATAAAGGTCGAAAACTTAACTGAGGGGCGGCGCTGTGGCTCAGTCGGTAAGGCTCCAGCCCCACAGACCGAGGGTGGCGCGTTCAAATCCGGCCCCGGCTGAAATGCAACCAAAAAATAGCTGGGCATGGTGGCGGGCTACTTTCGTCCCAGCTACTCGGGAGGCTGAGGCAAGAGAATCGCTTATGCCCAGGAGTTGGAAGTTGCTGTGAGCTGTGTGATGTCATGGCACTCTACCCGAAGGGTTTAAAGTGACACTCGGTCCCTACAAAAAAAAAAAAAAAAAAACAATTCATTACTGAAGTTTTTTTCTGGATTGGAAAGCGGGGGTTCGGGGAGAGGAAGAGTTTCTGTTACAGGAAGTGTGCTACGTGTCTATTTACTTCTTTATTAGATCAATTTTAACAGTTATTAATTTATTTTTTGAATTTTTGAATTCAAAATTGAATTCATTTGAATTTTTTTTTTTTTGTTTTTTTGGTTCGGCAGACCTTCACTGAGTCACACTCCGTAGATTGCCTTGGTGTGGTGTCACAGCTCTCAAGAACCTCCAACTCTTGGGCGTGAACGATTGTCTGGCCTCAGTCTCCCAAGTACCTGGGACTGCATGAGCCCACCACAGCGCCAGGGTATTTTTGCTTTGTTGCAGTTGTCATTGTTGTGTAGCTTGTCAGACAGGGCTGGAATCTGCCATCCTCCTCGGTGGATGTGGTTGGTGCCTTAACCACTGTGCTATGCACCACCCCCCCACGCCACGCCAGCCTATTTATTTATCTATTTATTTATTAAATATTTTCCTTCTTCTGCTGTTTTTGACTGGGGCCCGGATTCAACCCGCTGCCTCTGGAACTCCGGGCCGGTGCCCTACTCCTCTGAGGAACAGGCAGTGAACCACTTTTACTCTTTCAGATTCCTTCCTTCTTTCCTTCCTTCCATCGTTCCGTCCCATCCTTTCTCCCTCCCTCCATCCCTCCCTTCCTTCCTTCGTTCTTTCTTGTTTGTTTTCTTTCCAGTTTTTTGTCGGGGCTTGGTTTGAACCCGCCACCTCCGAAATATGCGGGCGGAGGGCGGGGGTGCCCGCAGGCGAACTCTTTCAACGAAATGGTTTTGAGGAGGGGGCAGTTTTTCTCGCCACCCACCTCCTCTGTATATGGGGCCGGCACCCTACTCCTTTCACCCACAGGCGCCACCCGTTAACTTGTATTCTTTTTCCTTTTTGTAGAGACAGAGTTTCCCTTTATTGCCCTCGGTAGAGTGCCGTGGCGTCACACAGCTCACAGCAACCTCCATCTCCTGGGCTTAGGCGATAATCCTGCCTCGGTCTCCCGAGTAGCTTGGATTACAGGCCGCCGCCAGAACGCCCGGCTATTTTGTTGCAGTTCGGCCTGGCCTGGGGTTGAACACACCACCCTCCGTATATGGGGCCGGCGCCTTTCTCACTGAGCCACATGCCCCGCCCCCGTTATTTTCTATACTTAACAATAGGTTCCCCCCACACATACATCTCTCCAGATACAGTGAAACCAGGTGTGGGAGAAGGATATTTAACTAAATCGAATTAGGTTGGGTGACGTGAGGTGGCTCAGGCCTGTAATCGAAGCACTTTGGGGGGTCTAGGTGGGCGGATCGCTTCAACTCACTGAGTTGAGATCCCGAAAATGGGTTCGTTTCTTTGCTTTCCAGTTCTGGCGGAGTCCGGGATTGAACCAACACCCACGGTATAATATGGGGCCGGCGCCCTAATTCTTGAGCCAGGGGCTGCGCCCACGCACAGGCACAGGCGTTTCTGAGCTGAGAAAAACCCCCGCTGAGGCCCCAGCTCTTGACCTCTTGTTGGCGGCCTCCCATTGGCTGCAGAGTGGGCCGGTCCTCCGTGTCTGCAGGTTGCTGACTTGTTCTGACTGCGTGTCCCAAGGCACCACTTTCGGGGTTTCTTTTGTCTTCTTTTATCCCTTGTTTCTCTCATCGCACATCTCACACTTGTGCTGGAACACATGATCATGACGCCTATGAACTACTAAAGGAGATACTGCCACACACATCCCTCCGTCCTCCACTCCCTCTCCCCTTTCTTTCTCTCCTTCCCTCGTAACATCCCCTCTCCCCTGGCCCCCGCACCTGCATATGAAACACGGGAGCTAGCTAAGAATGAGCACGCCGGGTTCTCCTGCCAGGTAGGCAGGCATGCATGACACCCACGTAGAGCACATGTGGGTGTTAGGAAACTTGGGTGTGCACGGTGCCCCGCGGATGACCAGACGTCCGTGGCAGACCTTAGACCGGGGATCTTGTCACCTTAGCGCCTGTTGGTCGACCAGATGTCTCTTCTGCGTGTTTTGGCCTAGTCAGTCCAGCAGGTGGCGGTCTTGTATAAGTTCTGGTTCCCCTGGGGCTCTGAGACTCGCCTCGCTCCTCCAAACCCCGTGTTCCTTCTTTCGTGTTCGTTTTCTCTCTCTCTCCCTCTCTCTCTCTCTCCCTCTCTCCCTCCCTTTCTCCCCGTTCTCCGTCTCTCTCCCCCTTCATTCTCACTCTCCCTTTATTCTGAAACGTTTCTTCTGACAATACGCACTGCTTGCCTCCTGTGTAACTACTAGAGCTACAGAGCGAACTCGGCAGTGTGTGGGCCAAGCGGGTGTGTCATTCCTATCAAAAAAAAAAAAACAAAACTCTTCTTCATTCAGGTCTACACAACCAGCTAGGACAGTATTCGTGTGTGGGATTATATATTTATTTATTTATATATTTTTTGGCCATACACCCTCAGTCCACCTTCACTGGGAAGAGCGGTGTGGCGCCGTTCACAAGTCACAGCACACTCGAATTCTTGAGCTCCAGGGATGCTTTTGCTTCAGACTCCCGAACATGTGGGACTATGCTGGGGTGTGGGGCGGTCGTCTCCTGTCTCCACCGGCCTCGGCCTCCCAGAATGCTAGCATCAGAGTGGAGATCAACCGCCCGTAACCTCAGAGAAATGCAAATCAAAACCACTTTGAGGTACCATCTAACTCCAGTAAGATTAGCCAACATAACAAAATCCCAAAACTACAGATGTTGATGTGGATGTGCAGAAAAGGGAACACTTCTGCACTGCTGGTGGGAGTACAAGCTAATACTTTCCTTTTGGAAAGAAGTCTGGAGAACACTCAGGGATCTAAAAATTGACCTGCCTTTGGATCCTGCAATTCCTCTGCTAGGAGTATATTCAAAAGACCAAAAATCACTTTACAAAAAAGATATTTGCACCAGATTATTCATTGCAGCTCAATTCATAATAGCCAAGTCATGGAAGTAGCCCAAGTGCCCATCAACCCATGAATGGATTAATAAAGTGTGGTATATGTATACCATGGAATGCAAACACTTTAGAGTCACAGAACTAGATGGTGCTTTTTTCATTAAGTAATTACAGAAAGAATCCTTAGCCATCCCTGTTTACTGCCCTAAAAGATCAATAGAGTTCGTGTATCAAACCAAACAGGAAGATATGTAAATTATAGTTGTACAGTTTAAAATTAGGCAACCTTAAGAGAAAGAAAGAACAGGCAAGAGTGAACAGATTGCTTCTAACCCACAAGCATAACTGAATTGATGGTACACAAGTTCTACAACAGCTGAATAAATGACAGTTAACATTTACCTGAAGCAATTTAAACATTTCTGTGTGGATCTTGTTACAAAATAAAAATTATTTATGTACTCTTATGCTGCACACAGCGCATTCAGACCATGAAGAAGTACTTTCATTTTTTAAAAAACTTGTTAAAGTAGACAATTTATATTTCCCAGTTTGATAATAGTCCCCCAAAATGTCAACCCCTAAGATAAAGATTAGTTCATTATATTGCTTTACTAAAAAATAAAAAATAAAAAATACATACAGGCTTATTATGTGTCTTTGGGGCATAAAAATATTATATCAAAGAAGATTCTGTGTGATAATTTTTGTTTTGGAGTATATATTACAACTATTTAAAATATGGTAGATCAAAGCCACTAAGCTGTCTATGTAACTATTAAACTTAGATTGGAAAAGGACAAAAATTTAAAGAAAAGAAAGAAAGAAAGGGACAAAAATTTAACTGGGAATATCTGGAAATATCTCCTAGAAGAAAAATTAGTATTTATTCACCTAAAGTAACTAAATTAATATTTGGGTCAGAATTCTTACCTTCAAATATGCTATTTTAAAAATCTTTGGTGCTGTTCCTGATTTGGCTTATTTCCTTCTGTGCCATCCTGAAATGTAATCTCTCCTTGACTGCAGGAGGCTATAATGTTTAGTAATCATACAAGTGCATATACTCTTTATTTCATTTTATAGAATAATGAGAGAGGGAAAAAAACTACCAATTTTCTGTATGTGATAAAACAATGTTTACCAATCACGAACCACCTAATTCATATTCCAAACCAGAGTAGACCCCAGGCAACGCTGTGAAGTCAGCCAAATCCGTCCACTCTGTCCTCCCCACCTCCCTTTCCAAAGTCTTTTTTCCTCCTGGCGCCAAGTGCCCTCCTGTTCTATCCAAGTGCTTCACAAAATTTAAAGCTCTATTTTGAGAAAAAATTTGGCCCTACCCAAAGGCACCGCTTAAGGCCCCCTCCATACCTAAGTGGATGGTACTCCACGTGGACATGAATATACAGTGACTGGATTTTTATAATGAAAAGGCACCTGCATATCTGTAACCTAAAACACATGGATTTCTTTTCAATCAGTAAAATAGGGTGTCAGGAACCAGGAACCAATTTGGAAATTCAGCCTCAAACTCACTGAGTTAAATGCATGTTTGAAAAACTGGATGTCGAAAGAAAGCTTCTAAGGGCCATGTCAAATATTTTTAGGCTTCCCAGACTCTAATTCTGTGTTGAGATAAATAAACTAAAAGAGCAGTAAAATAATTCTTTTAAAACCTACCACCATATAGAAATGAATTTACTATACATTATTAATTTTATTATAGAAAATAAAGATAAGAAATTCCATTTCAAGATTGTTTCTACACTATTTCAGAATCTTGATCTGGTAAGACATTGTCTATTGCCATAAATCCATCCCAGAATTTAGTCCTAGAGAAAGTCTACACATCCAGATCACCCTTCACTAATCAGACAGAACTAAATAACAAAAATTACGATACTCTTTTTGCTTGGTATGCTATGGAACTCAGTGTTACATCTTCCACTATGGTTTGGGCTTTGTCTACTTCTCCCTAGTTCTTTCAGGTTTGCTTCATGAATTTTGAACCTGTTAAATGTCACACATATATGTTAATTAATATTTAGTATCATTATAACTTCTTATTGAATTCCACTTTTTGTTGTTCATAAAGAATATTTAATGAGTTTTAATATTTTGTCTCATATTAATATAGTCACACCCATTTTTATACTTATTGTTTGCATGGTATATCTTTTTTCATCCTTTTGCTTTCCACCTGTTTGTCTTTTTCTATTTAAACTGCATTTCCTATGACAAGATTTTGTGGATCTTTGGTTTTTATATACAGTCTGATGAAATCTTCTTTTTAGTTGTAGTGTTTAATCTGCTTACAGTTAACATAATTGTTGATATGGCTGGGTTTAAGTTTATCACCTTTTTTTCTTTTTTTTTTAATTAAGTCTTTGTCCTTTATGTGCAAAGGCTTGAGGGTAAATAGTAACCTCATAAATTTTGTAAAGTATAGAATGTGAAGTATAAAATTGTAAGAACCTGGAAGGGTGAGGAAGCATGTGTAAAGGGTCAGGTGTGAACTGGTACAATAAACGGGCATTTGAAACCTCACATTTTAATAGAATTGTGTTTTCTTCTTTAAGAAATTACAAGGAGAAAAAGCCCATCATACATGACATTCACTCACTTTCATTTAACATAGCCTTCCTGGCATTTTCTTAGTTATTGTGCCAAGACATTTACATTCCACATTTACTAAGTTTCACATATACCCTTTTAAGATGCACCGCAGGTGTAATTCCACCAATCTCCTTCCCTCTCCCCACCTTCCCCCCTCCCTCCCTTCCTTTTCCCCCTCCCCCCTATTCTTAGGTTGTAACTGGGTTATAGCTTTCATGTGAAAGCCATAAATTAGTTTCATAGTAGGGTGGAGTACACTGGATACTTTTTCTTCCATTCTTGAGATACTTTACTAAGAAGAATATGTTCCAGCTCCATCCATGTAAACATGAAAGAGGTAAAGTCTCCATCTTTCTTTAAGGCTGCATAATATTCCATGGTGTACATATACCACAATTTATTAATCCATTTATGGATCGATGGGCACTTGTCACCCACTTTTATACATTTTTCAGTGCTCTTCTTTACAACTCATTTACTACATATAGATTCAGGATTCCTCCTCCTGTTATTTCCCTTTTAAAAAAATAATGTCTTTTAGTAAAAGGAGAACAATTTATATGATATGAAGAGAATACAGAGTATGGAAATAATGCCTTTTAGAATCTCCCACAGTATAGGTCTAACAAGGAAATATTTCGGCTTTTTTTTTATTTGAAAATAACTTTTTAATTTTTATTTTGAGGATATTTATGCTGGATATAGAATTCTGGGCTTACAGATTTTTTTTCCTTCAGCAATTTAATATTACCATCCAAAGCATCACTAATGTAATTCAACTTTCACTGTTCTGATAAGAGGTAAGCAGTGACTTTCACTTACACAGAAGTTGTCTTTTTTTCCTCCTGGCTGCTTTAGTTTCTTTTTATCTTTGCTTTCTAGCTTTTTTTTTTTTTAAAGGGTTTTTTTTTTTTTTTTTAATTTGGCCAGGGCTGGGTTTGAACCCGCCACCTCCAGCATGTGGGACTGGCGCCCTACCCGCTGAGCCACAGGCGCCGCCCTTTGCTTTCTAGCTTATGACAGGATGCCTATTTACAAATGTATATTTACACTGTTTGACATTTACTAAACTTCTTGAATCTGTAAATCAATGTTTTCCATCAAATTTGGGAAATGTGGGGCCATTAGTTTTTCAAATGTTGTTCACTCTCTTCTTCTTCTGGAAATCCTATTTTTTCATACAGGTCCCTGAGGTTTTTCTTCAAACTTTGTTCTATTTGGTCTGCAGATTGGATAATTTCTATTGATTTGTCTTCAAGTTCATTGACTCTTTCTTCTGCCATCTCTACTATGCACTTAAGATCATCCAATGAATTACTCATTACAGACATCATACTTTTCAGTTCTAAAGTTTCATATTGGTTCTTCTATTATTCTTTCTATTTCGCTCAACATTCTCTACATATTAAACTCACTGTGGCTATGTTTTCGTTTAGTGCTTTGAATATATTTTACTTTAGTTCTTTGTACCTTTTTTGGTATATTTTTATAATAGCTACTTTGCCGTCTTTGTTAAATCCAACATCTGGGCCATCTCAGGATTGGTTTCTGTTGAATTCTTTTTTTCTTTGCTTGACAATAGGTCCTGTTTTGCTATTTCCATATACACATTGCTGATGATACCCTGCAGAGAGTCTGGTTTCTGTTCTTTTTCTCTAAAGAGATTTTTGTTTTGTTTTGTTTTTCAAAATGTTAAGGGGGTACAAATGTTTTTGTTACATAGCATGAGTCAGGCTATAGACGAGTCCATCACACAAATACTGTTCATTGTACCCAATAGGCATTTTACACCTCTCCTTCCATGCCCCTCCCCCTTGGTTTCCAATGACTTTTGCTTCCCTCTGCTCCTGTGTGCCCTGTCAGGTAGTTCTGATTTATTAGAGAGTGCATGTGATTATTTTGGGGTAGGCAATTCAACTACCTGGAAGACCATCTTAAACTTAGGTACCTGGGTAAGACTTGCATTATAAAAGTTTTGCTAGGGCAGATCTGTAGAATGCCCAGGGAATTTCCCAAGTCCTTTTAAATTGCTGAGTTAGGATTCAGCATCCAAACTCCATCCTCCTTGAGGATCTCTATCAAGGATTGATGGTTTTAGAGGAGGTCTTACTCATGGTTATGTCCTTACTGCTAAGGCATGGCGTTTCTGGTCTTTCTGGTATCCCAGATTGGTGCCTAGACATCTCTTCATTCTGGTAAGGCCAGACCTTCAATGTCCTCTAGCCCTGCTCACCCTCCAGCATCTCTATTCTGTTCTCAACCTTATAGGCACCACAGTCGGAAAAGCAGCATGTGGTTTCTTCCTGCATGTGTACAGTTTAGCTCTTAATCCAATACTCATGAGCAACTATATGAAGACCTCTGCAGCCCTACCTCTGAGCAGTTCCCCTGGCTCCCCATCCTACAGATGGCCAATTCACCTGGCCCAAACTCAGGTCTTTGCCTCCTGGTCTCAGTAGGACCACTGTGCTCTTCTTGGAAACCAACTCATTGCTCCGCAGTTAAGAAACTACTCTCAGGTAGAAAACTGAGGCAATCATACAGCTCACTTTCCATATTGCACTGCCTGTACATAAAAACAGTAACCACCTAGGTGATGCCTGTGGCTCAATGGAGTAGGTCACCGGCCCCATATGCCAGAGGTGGCGGGTTCAAACCTAGCCCCAGCCAAAAAACTGCAAAAGGGAAGAAAAAAAAAACAGTATCTACATATATTTTGTCCAGTTTTAAAATTGATTAAGGTGAGTTATCTATCCAAGTACCAGTACTTCATCATGGCTAAGGGGGAAATGCCTCAGAGTTAAATCTAGTATTCAACTACCCTGTTTCCCTGAAAATAAGACATCCCCCCAAAATAAGACCTACTTACAGGAAAGATAAGACGTTCCCTGAAAATAAGACCTAGCGCGCCTTTGAGAGCACACCTTAAAATAAGACACTGTCTTATTTTCGGGGAAACAGGGTAGAGTAATTAACTCGACTTAATTTGCATCTCTAGCTCTCTTTCTACCTAAGTGGTTTCTTCTCATTCTTTACTATGGGAACTCCCTTTTTACCTATTATCCCATTGTAAGTAGTCTCAAATTGTTTTCATAAGTGGAAAATTACAATTACAAATAAATAACAACAACCCAATCTATATTTTACTACTTATCACATGAACTATTTTTAGTGATACACAGAACGGATGCCCCACACAATCTTTAGCCACAAAGAACTTATTTCCAAAGCAAAAAGCTCTATCTGTCATATTACCATAGAACAGACACCTATTTTTAGGTCAATGGCTTCAGAGCACTTTGTCTCAGTGTCGGGCTTTGTTTATTGCTCCACCACAGACCATGGTGGGAAGAAGAGGGACAGCAGGGAGTGTCCTGGCCCATCAAGCCAAGGACTGCAAAGGGTCACAAAGAACTCCTGTGGGAAACGTTTTATTTTATGCATCAAATATGAAGTAAGAGTAGACTAGGATTGAGAGAAAGAGAAGAGCAAAACAACACGTCAGCAACCTGTTTCACTGACATAGTTATCATTTCACCTTTACAAGAGATGGCAATCCCTGATTGATAGTTTGATTCACTCGCTGATGGATGTATTTCAACATTTCCATACTTCTGGAGAGCTACCAGAGGCTTCAAATACTAGTGTCCATATTAGAAATTATATCCACTTTACTAATATCAGAAATTGAACCAATGAGATACAATGCTAATTATTCATATAATCATTTATCATTTACATTCTGAGCACAAGGAATAAGCATAATTTTGCATAGAAAATTTCCAATTCCAATTCTTAGCAGACCACATCTTGAAAGACTATTCAAACATTAACTACAGATTGTTACTATACCCCCCAAAATGCTAGAGATTAATCACAGTCAAAGCAAACTTAAAATGCCTCTTTAAAACTACAAAGTGGACATAAACCTATGGCTTACTTCATAAATGATCACAGCAAAGGAAAATGTACAGGAGACTTAAGAATGTTTTTCTAGGCATAGTCTGGAAACATCAAAAGATTGCAACCCAGTGAAAACTCAAAACCCTGGATTTCTTTTTTTTTTTTTTTGTAGAGACAGAGTCTCACTTTATGGCCCTCGGTAGAGTGCCGTGGCCTCACACAGCTCACAGCAACCTCCAACTCCTGGGTCCAAGCGATTCTCTTGCCTCAGCCTCCCGAGCAGCTGGGACTACAGGTGCCCGCCACAACGCCCGGCTATTTTTTGGTTGCAGTTTGGCCTGGACCGAGTTTGAACCCGCCACCCTCTGTATATGGGGCCGGCGCCTTACCGACTGAGCCACAGGCGCCGCCCTGGATTTCTTTTTTATAATTGATGCATGGAAATCACCTTGGGACCTGCTAAATAAAATTTCCTTGGAGTAAGATGATTCTGAAGAAATTCAAGAGAATGAAATTTCCTTGATATAACATTATTCTGAGGAGATTTGAGAGACTCAGGGCATAATTCATATTTTAAGTATGTGTGAGAGACAACCCTCGAGAGTCCCTGCACCGCCACATAAAAGCCACTTTCCTGCAAGCATTCTTGAGGAAGCAATCTAAAGACAAGAAAGCAACCCGAATTCCCAGAGTAACCATCATGTTCTTGGTGCAGGATAGCTATTTCTCTGTTTGATTATGTGCTCCTAAAGGACTACAGAGTCTAGTTTCTGTCTTTCACTTGCTCTGACAATTGGCCATTACGGATACTTTTTTTAGGATTAACTTGTGCCGAAAGATGGAAAGAAAGGCATTTCATTAAGGCATTCAATTAAGATGTCAGAATATATCTTTTGTATCCCCCCAAATAAATGTTTGTTTCATCTTCTGAATACATATACCTGTGAAAGGTTGTACACAAGGGCAAACTCACACAAAACAGAGCTGTGGACAGGGGGGCGCGGATGACAGAGGGAGGGAGGGCATGAGGTGGGATCGCCCTAATGTGCACCTTGTGAGGGTGTATAACACGTTCCCTGGGTGAGGAGCTCCTCTACAAATGGAACGCACCCTGGAAGTGAGAACAACATAACCTAAAAATTGTACCCTCATATTAATTTGAATAAAGTTTAAAAAAAAGATAAAGATATGCAGTATTAATTTTGGGATTACTATATATTGTCAAAACCAAAAAAAGAACGTAAATTACTTTTTTCACTTAATCATAGTTATTTCCTGTCCCTCTAAAAGGACTTATTGGTCTATAAGCTTTTATTCATGCTTAAATATATAGATAAGTACAAAACATATACTATCAAATGTAAGTTATTACTATCATTAAGCTTTTATTGCTCTTGAACCTTCAACTGGCGTCAGTAATACTTTATAATTGCACTGAACATTAACAGGATAAAGCCTGGTGAATGGCTGATTTCATTTTCACTTATGAATATGAGACTTACGAATCTGCACCATAAAAGTTCAATAATGAGAGCTCTTTTCAGAAATACATCACATGATGCTTAATGCTAACTGAAAAATAAATTGATTCAAAACAAAAAAATTATCAAATCACATGACAAAACTTCTGCTATTGAAAAAGACAGGACCAAGCTGGGTACGGTGGCCTGTAAGCCCAGCATTTTGGGAGGCTGAGGTGGGAGAATTATTTGAGAGTAGGAGTTCAAAACCAGCCTGGGCAACATAGTTAGACCCTGTCTCTACAAATTTTTTTTTAATGTGCTAGGTAGAGTAGCACCTGTAGTCCCAGCTACTTAGGAGCCTGCGGCAGGAAGACTGCTTGGAGATTGAGGTTATAGTCAGCTATGATCTCTGCACTCTAGTCTCAGTGATAGAGCAAGAATCTGTCTAATAATAATAATAATATAATAATAATACAAAAATAAACACTAGGTGAAAAATCACTACTTTAGACTTTAAAATAAAAATCCAAAAAAGGCTATTTACTTCCACTTACTACTTTCTACAGAAAATCAAATTCAAGGTCACCAACAACCTCTATGTTGCTGAATCCTATGGACACTTCCCAGTTTTTACTTCACCTGATTTCTCCACACCTTTGACCTGCTGACTTCCTCACCCTTCTGGAAATGCTCCACTCCTTGGCCCCTGAATCCCCCCGTCCACCAATCCCAGGGTCTCCTGACTCCTACCTGTCTCTTCTCAGTGTCATTTGCAAATTCTTCTTCTGTCCCTCCTACAAATACTGGTACACCTCAGGGTTTAATGCATACCTCTGTTAACACTTTCTGCTGCACAGTGAAATCCTCCACTCCTGTTTGTCATCTGTGAAAGCATTCATTTGCATTGAGCTCTTTATTGTCACATATTGGACACTGCCATTTGAATATTCCAACATGTTGGACTCAATTATTGCTCTTAGTATGTTCCTTGTCAGAGTGAAGACGATCACCTTATACTCAGATCAGAAACCCGAACATTATCTCAACCCATCGCTTTCCTCAATTTCATTTCCAAACTCACAGGTTTTGAATCTCAAGCTTCCACCTGCGGTGCATCTTACAAGGGTACATGTGAAACTTAGTAAATGTAGAATGTAAATGTCTTAACACAATAACTAAGAAAGTGCCAGGAAGGCTATGTTAACCAGTGTGGTGAAAATGTGTCAAACGGTCCATAAAACCAGGGTATGGTGCCCCATGATCACATTAATGTACACAGCTATGATTTAATAAAATAAATAAATAAATAAAAAATAAAGCTTCCTAAGCACATGCACTGCTCTCCCTTTCCTCTGTCACCCCTCTGCTCAGCCCTTATCATTTCCCCCCAGATTACTGCCAACGGTCTCCCTCCTCCATTCCTGACTTTCTCCACCCAATTCTCTATACCCTACTCCCCAAATCATCTTCCTAAAGTACAAATCTGTCACATGAATTCCCTGCTGACACACCCTCAAGGCCCCAGTCCCTCGTATGGTCCATGAGACCATCAAAGTCTGACACGAGCTTTGTTCTCAGGCCCCCCACCTTCCATCTCCTCTCCGTCACACTAAACTTCTTCCAGTTATTAAAACTGCAATATCTCGGGCGGCGCCTGTGGCTCAAAGGGGTAGAGCGCTAGTCCCATATACCACAGGTGGTGGGTTCAAACCCAGCCCTGGCCAAAAACTGCAAAAAAAAAACAAAAACAAAAACTGCAGTATCTCTCTGTCCTCCAGGCCTTGCCATGTGCTGGTCCCTCTTTCTAGAGCACCTCTCTCTTTCCTGAGCCCTCCATTTCACACCTGCAATTAAGCATCTGTGGGTGTGAAGATGAAACTTAGCTAAGAAGAAACTTTGCCCCTCTCGCCTGCTCCCCGGCACCCTTTACACAGCCAACTGCAGTTCACCAAAACTCTAGGACTGGGACTTATTCAATAACGTATCTTTGGTGTCTACTTTGGTAAATATTTATCAAATTGTTGGATATTTATCAATTGTTGGTGTTTACTCCCTTTCCCAACTTTCGGGTACATATTTTTCAGAACTGTTCCTGGGAGATGACTCATCCAGTAAGTGACAGAGGAGTCACTGCCCACTGTAAAGAGTGGGTGAGTCTACTAGAGACCCCACCTGAGGTGCTGGATAGAGGCCTGTGAATGCCTCTCCAGCGGCAGGCGCTGGGGCACAACTGGAAATGTGAGACTCAAGGTCTTGCTTGAAATTTTTGAGCTCTAACAGCTCAAAGTTACACTTTGTATATCAAAGTTACACAGTCATTGTGACGGGGTGCAATATTAAAACACTAACAGTCAGTAGAGAAACACCATCAAATTTATTTTCCTGTCTTCAAGAAAGGTAGATCACCAAGGTCCTCTTTAAAAATATCTGTCCAAATATCTCTCTCCAGAAGAATCTATGCTTCTGACTGCAGACCAGACCCAGATTGATTTTCTATGAGTTACGCCTTTCCTGACGGGCAGGCAGATGATCAGAGGTTGACTTTACTCTTGGTCAATTTTCAAACACAAACTCAGGAGTTAAGTCATAACTCAGGCTTTTATTAACACAGTGAACCTGAGGCTGAGGCCCTAATGTTCACCAAGGACAAAAGACATGACTTGTAAGATATTACTAACTATATCCTCTTCAGAAGTATGAAAGTGTAACTTTATAGGTAAAAGGCTCAGTTCTACAGTTAGAGAAATCCAGATTCTAATCTCAGTTTACTATCTATATGATTTAGGGTAACTCAAACTCTCCAGGTTTTAATTTCCATATGAATGGCAATTCTTTGACAGTGTTTTCAATAGAATAATTGAACTAATATACACAAAGAGTTTAACATAATGCCTGCTACAAATATTAGCTACCTTAATTAGCTATTCATCCTTCTCTCTTATATGTTTTCTAAATCAGGCAGCGATTACTGGAGTTAGCAAGGGCAGAGGGAACATCTCTCAGTTTTGTAAGTTACGATGTTTGCATTAATTACTAGAGGATTACCCACCACAATAAGAGAACCAAACCACACTTCCATATTCCACTGGAGGGAATATGCAGTCCTCTTAGATGTCAAAACATTCATTTCATTATGATTCAAAGAGAAGAGAATGACCTGCCAAAACACCAACCACTAAGCTTCCCACAACACGTGGATGTCTCTGACAGGTGTCTCCATTCCAAACACTGACCAGGCCAGCAGCCGGAACAGATGGCCCAGCTGGCAACATAGGCCTTTTCATCCGCCTGCGGTTTCTCACAGGTGCTGGGAGAAGGCGAGATAACTCAGTGTTTTCTGTTGTTTTGATAACCTTAACTGCTGTCTTTCCCACAGGCCAATTTTATTTTGGACATATTTCTATTTTTTAATATTTGACAACTGAAGACACTGGTAGCAAAAATAAAAACGTTTTTCTGAAAACCGATCTCATACACACATAATCATACAGCTGGCTTCTTCCCAGCCATCATTAATTTCCTTTCCCTTGAGCCTTTTTTCTCACCCCCATTAAAGTGTAACCGTCATCAAAATATCACAAAATCTGCTTGTAAGCATTTTTCACAAGCTGGGTTTAATACCGGAGTGTGTTTAAATAAGACATTTCCCCTTTTCTAAAATGAAAAAAATGCAAAAATATAATCATTCTTCCTCATGGTAGCCACGGCAGAGCACACTTGCTCTTTGTCTGTGTAACTTCCAGATTAAAACAGATGGGCTGACTTAAGAAACAGGTAATTTTAACATCCACCTTCACAAGCAGAATGGTGGCATGGCACATTAAAGTAGAAAAGCTTACACGTTCTAGGTGTAATTTATTAGTAACTTTTCCTTAGAACTTGACAAAGGTTTAAAACACAGAATAGAATTTTATACACAGAAAACATCTCTTTTTAAAGATATTTTAGCTATTCCTTTATTTTTGGCTCATTTGTGATATAGCTCATGAATAACTGCCATTATGAAGCTGTTCCTTTAAACGTGAGAAAACTAAGGCACCAATAATTATAGGTTGTGTATACCTAATGTTCCTTTCATTAGCTGGAATCCAGTGTAAGAGCCCCTCCCTTATCATCATCATCGTCATCGTCACCAGGTACAGTGGTCAGGAGCACAGCTGTGTTAAGTGGGACCTAGGTTCAAATTCCTGTTCCTGACCTTCCTAGCCCTATGACCTGGAACAAGTTGCTCAACTTCTCTGAGCTTCCATGTCTTCATCCAGGAACCCGATAAGCACTCCATAAGGTACTTCTTATTATTTATCATTTACTTCTAACATAAATATAAAAGTATGCCAAGGCCTCCCCATCTTAAACAAACTAATTCTCTCCAACTTCATTTAACTACTGTTTGTTTTTCCTCCCTTCCATTTCCTTAATTACTATTAAGTGCTCAATCCATTACAGTCTGGTTTCTGCTTCTACTAAAACTGGTCTGACGGTGGCCACCAACTACCACTTCTCTGCCAAATCTAGTGGATGTACTCATTCCTCGTCTTCCTTTACCTCACTAGAGAGAGCATTGACCCTGTTGGTCAGGTTGTCCTTGTTAAAACTCTCGTCTCCTGTAATTCACGTGATTACCCTCTCTCCTGATTTTCTTCCTACCTTCTTGAGCCTGCTCCTTCTGAATTCCTGAAAACTCCTCTTCCTCACCTCCTGAACTGTTGGCATCATCAATGGAGGCAGAAAAAGAGCTTTCGGCTCTTGTTGGCTCAACAAACATGACCCTTTGTGATCTGGCCCCTGCTTGCTCTTGTAGACTCGGTCTCTCCAATTAATCACATTTCTATTTCTGCCCCTCTCTCCCAGTCCTTTTATGCCATCGACCTACTTCCAAATCCCTGCATGCACCCATTGTATCCTGCTTCTCAGCCTTCCAGAAGACACGTCTTTTTCTTAGGTTCTCTCTCCTCCCTCCACATTTTCTCTGTATTTAGCCTTCAAAACTCAGCTCAAGCATCACCTTCTTCTCAAGCTGTCTCAACAGGGGCTGAAAAAGTCATCTTTAATATTCTACCCTCAGCTGAGGTTTCATAAATAGAGACAGGCTTCCCTATAGAGCCCTGGCAAAATTACAGAATCATGAGGAAATAAAGAATTGTTATTGTTTTAAGCGGCCAAGTTTTGGGATGTTTGTTAGGCAGCAATAGATAGACAAAACACCCCAAACTCACTAGATTTTAAGTTCTTCAAAGGCAGACTCATGTTGCGTTGAATACTGTATTGAAAACAACAATTCTCTGGTTTATGAAGCCCCCATGAATGATTAGTCAACTAACCACCCAACCAACCAGTCAACTAATGAGCCAGTCCATCAGTCAAAGTGGTCTAAAGTTAGTCTTTTCCCTTTAATTTAATTAAATGTTTCTTTGAACGTGGAAGCCAACAAAATGGGGAAAAGGGAGAGATAAGGAGAAGAATGAATGCTAAGTAAATTCATGTCTCTGGAGGGACTTACCGACCTAAAGTTCTAGCTCTGATCTGCTCTTATCACTACAGTCTCACTTCTATTTCCTACTACATATTTCCATTGAAGTATGTCCCTCTCTCTTCTGCCAAACCTAAACTTTTTACAAACCTTTATACCAGGGTCCTATTTGATCTTTTTGGCTATGTTACGATCATTGTTCATTCTTGAAATCTCAGTCAGCTTTGATTTCTGCCTTCTTCTCCCTACAAATATATTCCACCTTATTATTAATTTAGACCAATTTGCCTTGGTAATTTTTTTCTTTTTTGGGCCAGGGCTGGGTTTGAACCCGCCACCTCCAGTATATGGGGCCAGTGCCCTACTCCTTTGAGCCACAGGCACTGCCCTGCCTTGGTAAATTTTTTTTGGTGATTCGTCCTTTCCTTTAAACTCCTTCTTCCCTCGTGCTAGCTTGGACTCACATTACCCCATTTCTGTATTAGTCAAATGTCTTATGATGATAATGCTGTATTGAGAGTCTTTTAGTTACATTTCCAAGTCCTGATATGTCTAATGAAGCCTTTTTGTAGATGAAACATTTAATTTCAGGGCAAATAGGTTAAAGAAAATGGTAATTATTTCAATTGTCATTACTCTTTCCCAAAATAAATATTATTTGTAACAGTGAAAGGAAATCAGTTTTAAAAATGATATCCATGAAGTGACTAAACATTAGAACCTATTATTTGACAAATCTTATTAATGAGCAGTGTCATAAGAATAGATGACAGATGATGACTCTAGTGAGGAAGCAATCTGAATTTGTTTTTGTTAGCCTGAAAGCCAACATGAAATAAATAGGCAAAAGAAAAGGGGACAAAACCCAAGCTGGAACCCCATCTCTTTTGTATACATCAGTTCAACCTTTGTTAATAGGATAGGGAATTCATTATTTATATCAAGAGGAAATGGACAAACATTTTACGCCTGATAAGATTTTTTTCTTTATGCGTCAAATTCTTTAAAGGATCCAACTGAAAGATAGTCTTCATCATGGGAAGTTTGGAGAAAGAATTTATCCATATGCTAAATCTATCAAAGCTATTTCATGATTCTGTACCAGCTGAAGCTAACCCCAATTACCCTTTTTTCAATCAAGGGATTATCTTTCATGTACACATTAATGCACATCTTGATTTTAAGCAACAGTGAGTTATTTGCTTTGTGAGAACATGAAAGTCATCTTGATATTAAGAACAGAAAAAAAAATTCATTCTAATTAAGTAAATCCCATAATGTTATAATCTTATCTAGGAAACAGCTACGAGATAAGAATAGCTGTTTGCAAACTAACAATTGAGTTAACAATTAAGGTCACCTAACCTTATCTATCCCTACTAAAATGTCCTATTTTTCAGTCATTGTAAGAATGTATCTTATCACCAATAATAATTCCATATCAAAAATGATTCTGCCTTCACAGCAGGTGCCACAAAGTATGTATTTTTAGAAAGCTTCCACCCTTGAATTCATTTACTAGCAATCTAGTGGTGATTTACAGTGGACAAGAGGAAATTAAGAATAGGAACAAATGAACACATGTCGTAGGACAACATACAAATAAAGGCAAAACAATAACAAGGCCAAGGTGAGAACCAGTGCAAGGTGATTTTCCACTTCACACAAATGTTTTTATATCCAGATTACTACTGAGGGATCTTTATTAAATTACAGAATACTTACTCCAAAATCTCTGCTTGTTCCCATCCTTGGGTCAATTTTGCCAATTTAATTTCCAAAGACAAAGCATGCCCACCTTGACAAAAGGCAGTTGCTGAAAGGGAGTTTGGGGGAATGTGGAAACCACCTCCTCTTCCAAATTCAGTATTTGGCACTCCAGACGGCCTCATAAATTACACCAATCTTGGTGTTGGCCAATTAAGTTACACAGAAGTTAGAATTAGTTGAATACCCTGCAGTGGGTCTTAAGTGAGTCAAGGTGACCAGAGGAAAGTTGCCTAAATGGTATACAGAGTGAAGATGTCTGTTCCTGGTACAGTAAACAAGACCAAACCAAAAAGATTTGCAAGAGAGAGGAAATAAGGTGCTAACTCAAATACTGGCAACTGAAAGGAAAATTATGTAAGGGACATCCAAAATGCTGAAAAGCAAAAGAAAAATGAATGGTGAATGCAGAATATGATTGTCTTAACACAATAACTAAGAAAATGCCAGGAATCCTATGTTAACCAGTGTGATGAAAATGTGTCGAACTGTTTATAAAACCAGTGCATGGTGCCCCATGATCGCATTAATGTACACAGCTATGATTTAATACTAATAAAAATAATAATAATAAAATGGCAAAAGAAAATGCAAAAAAAAAAAAAAAAGAAAAATTAATGGTGTAGCATGACCATGCTTTGTGGTCTACTCTGGCTGTGACAGATGGGATGGGAGGAAGGGACGGAGAACCGAGAGCTAGATGTTACATGAGTAAGAGGTTTCTGTGGTTAGACATGAGAACAATATAGTCTAGACAAGAAGGGCACTCGAGAATTGTCCCATGGAGAGGAGGGACTCTGCTTTTGCTCTAATTAAATTGTTTTGGTATGTTCATGGGTGTCACTGGTGGGAAGCAAGAAGAATGGCTGGATTTAATGAAGAAGCACCAGAATTGGGAAAGTTCTTCCATTTCCTTGCCTTAGCATTTGACATTTTCATAGGAGTTCTGGGGAGAATGTGCTCATCTCTCATTACTCATAGCCATAAAATGGCAAAGTAATAGGAACTAGTCCAGATGGTTCAGAGGAAAACTCTAACATGGATACACTGTGCTTCTTTCCTGCCAAAAGTTAGTGAAAAAACATTTACTCCCCTCAAATTGCTGGCATTTTCATTGCCTTATCCTGCCCCACAGAGGTTTTCTACTGCTTCAGATACCCCAGGACTCAAGAAGAGTTCTGAGCTCTTCTTCTGTTGTGGTCCCGAATCTCAAACTTTCTTCCCCCTATATAAAGTCTCGTGGCTCCCAAAATGACAGCTGGATCTGAGCTCTTCTATACTTGCTCTTTTAAGAAAAGATTATATAACCCGAGAACCTGGACTCAAATAAATATTTATGGGGTGAAGGTATGGAGAGACCCGGAGGGGAATCACAGAAATTGCTCTGCTCTCTCCACCTCACCAGATGTCTTCATTAGCCTCTTCTCTCAGATGGGGCTTGAGAATGGCCACCAAAAGCCATAGAAAATCCCAAAAGTGGAATCAGAAACTGCATTAGTGCTTATGTTTCCCTGATGTTATTATGCTTAAAACAACATCTGCCATTTCCTAATCCCGCCTAATCATTTAACAAGTTTTTTAAAGACCATCTATTTAGCATCTTGCTACAGATACAGCCTCAAAGTGTGGTAAAGAAGACCCCCTGGCAGAGTGACTACTAGCCTACTGTTGGCCTTTGTAGAAAGCAGAAAGTTATCTCCCATAGGCGAAGCCACATGGTACCCCAGCTTGGTGATCCTGGCAGACACAGTTCTGCACCAAAGCACAAGACCTGGTGAGCCAGCATGAGCCGGATGCCAGCCCCACTCCAGGAGGCTCTGTGTAAAGCACTAACTGCATGACTCTGCCCTCCCCCAGCCCTGCTCCCAGGCTCTGACCACTAGTAGCACATCTCTGCATGACTCCGACTGACCCTTCCTTATCAGTCTGGCTCTCTGGTCCTGGATCCCAGGAGCATCCCAACATCCTCACTTGGCCTGCTGGCCACTGCCCCCAACCTAAGACCTCAGCATGCTGAGGACTAATGAGTTACAGCTCCTTGTTCTGATCTTTTGTCATCCAGTTCTGCTTCTGACAAGAGAGAATACACAGAGGCCCAAACAGCCAATTATACAAACTTATGCTTATCAAAGCTGATAGCATCCAGAGCAGAGACACAGTTTACATTATCTTTTAACTATTCCAAGCACTGAGATCCCAGGCTGGTTTAGAATGTGAAAACAATCTATACTTCCTGTCATTTAAGTAAAACACTCTTGCTTTTCTGATGTCACACTTTTTGGAGGTGATGAGCTTTGCTGGCAGCTCTTGCGCTCTTTGGGAATGCTGGTAGCAAGATGATGGCCAATGCTACCACCGAGAGTGTTAATAGCAGAGGACTGAAGGCCAGAACACTTATTTCTCTTTGAGAATATTACCAACCACTTAATATGCAACTTATGAGCTAAAGTCCACAACTCATAGAAAGTGCGAAAAGCTTTATGAAATTTTATACTTTTTAGAGTCCTGAGGATTTAGTAGGCCTGGCATAGGAAACTGAAGGGCACCCTTCACATTTCAATCACTCTTGATAGAACCAGCTTAGACGGTGTCACAGGTTCCTTCAAAAGATTCTACATCCTTTCCAGGATTATCTCATTCCTTCCACTTGACAGAGACACATTATGGAGGTGGGGGAGGAGGGCAGAGACACTGAGGCAACAACAGGGGATGACACTCTAAAGACCAGGAAGGACCGCCGAATGAGTTCAGTTTTCTGTAGTTAGCTACAAAGACCCAAATACTTCCTCGTAGGAGAGAATAAGCAGCACCAACCCTAAAATCCTTGTTTAAAAGACTAGACTCTAGAAACATTTTCCCGGCCTCATCCAAGCAGGTAGACACAACACAGAATTTGTGCCAGGTAAAAGCATGACCTTTCCAAAACTGACTTAGCTGGCACTGCGAGTGAGGATGTCTCTGGGTTCCGGCCACATAGTTACCCCCAGTTCAATTCTCCTCCTGGCCAGTGACCTTTTGTTCACATCCTCCTCTCTTTTATGTTTCCTTGACTTCCTTCATTCGGGCCCTTCCCACGGAGCCTCCGTGGTTGTTTACAGCCTGCCTCTGGTTTTCCTCTCCTACATCCTTTATGTCTCCACCATTGACACTGCAGCTACTCCTGCTTTAAATCTGTCTAGGTGCTCAGGCCCTTGTTTTAATTGTTGGGGATTCATCGAGGGTAGGCACTCAGAACTTTTTAAAAATAATTTTCTTTCTAGTGCAGGGAGACTGTTATTTCTTTTCATTGCGACTGTGGCATGCTGTGTCCACTAAATGATAGGAGATATCTTTGGGATTCATGCCACAGCACCCTACTATGGGGAACACAAATGCCCTTTAGATACACGTCGTCAAGCTCACTATATACACGTAGAGAATTAAGCCCTGCAGAACATGAGGTGACCCTAGATATACAAGTGAGAAAACAAGTCCTATTGTTTGAAGCCTTTGAAATTTTGCACATATATATGATAGTACCGACTTACTTCCGAACAAACTCAAAGGGTGCAAGGCAGATGAAAAACATTTACTGAGAACATGTTATACCTTGGTAGGTTTTCCTCTATCATTTCATCCAGTTCCCACCACACCACGTAAGTATTAGGGAATTTGGGTAACATTTTTGAAGACCACAACCAGTTCTGCTCAGGTCTGAGTCTTTAGCTAAACAATTCTATAGGGCTAACACATCTGTAATATGTTGTAGCTTATGATTCATAATATATTTCATACATTTGAAAGAGCAATTACAGAGAGCATAACATCTAATTCAATCATTTAAAATATAATTTATAATACACTTGATAGCATAATTTTTATTTTAAAATATACTTTTACAGTATTTCTTATTTTAACATAGACTTCATAATATGCTTTTTTTTTTTTTTAAATATGGAACGCTTCACGAATTTGCGTGTCATCCTTGCGCAGGGGCCATGCTATTCTTCTCTGTATCATTCCAATTTTAGTATATGTGCTGCCGAAGTGAGCACCATAATATGCTTTTATAGTATACTTTTAATTTTTAAATATAGTTTAAAAACTTTTTTTCTATGTTATAATCTGATGAAGACTTACAACTATAGTCTTTCACCTCAAGCTGCCACTTCTATGGCCACATCTCAACGTGCTGTCATAAGTTTTCTCTGCAACACGCTGTAAACATAGGCCTGGCAAATCACAGTGGCTCTCGCCTATAATCCCGGCATTCTATGGGCCAAGGCAGGAGAAGCCCTTGAATTCAGAAGTTTGAGAACATCCCGAGCAAGTGAAAGATCCCGCCTCTACTAAATATTAAAAAAGTTAGCTGAGCTTTGGGGTGGGCACTGTAGTTTGAGCTACTCAGGAGGCTGAGACAGGAGGATTGCTTGAGCTCAGGAGTTTGAGGTTGCTATGAGCTATGATGATGCCACTGCACTGTGGCCTGGAAGACACAGTGAGACTCTGTCTCAAAAACAACAACAAAAACCTGCCCTTCCCACTGACACTGACCAGCACCCTTTCTTTTGCCTAGGGATTTGTTTCCTGCCAAAGCCCTGGGGGGGAAATGCCAACATGTCCATCTCAGGGAGAGACACTTTTCCTACCCTACAAAGATTTACAACTGTTATGGACCCATAATAATCAAAAATAAAAATCTTGAAACAACTCTTATATTAGTATGTGTTTTGATTATTTACAAGGTAATTTAAGATTTTAATTTTTTAAATTTCTGGGACCACGCCATTCTGTAAAAATTTAAGTTAGAGGCTCAGCATCCATAGCTCAGTGGTTTGGGTGCCAGCCACATGTACCAGGGCTGGTGAGTTCAAACCCGGCCTGGGCCTGTAAACAATGATGACAACTACTACAAAAATATATCCAGGCATTGTGAGGGGTGCCTATAGTCCCAGCTACTTGGGAAGCTGAGGCAAGAGAATCACTTCAGCTCAAGAGTTTGAGGTTGCTGTGAGCTGTGACGCACGGCACTCTACTGAGGGTGACATAATGAGACTCTGTCTCAAAAATAAAAAAAAATAAGTTAGATAACATTTTTTGTTTTTATAAAAATGCCCCTTAGAAATTAACATATTCAGTTTTTTAAGTGATTTCAATTTGCCAAATTTCTGTAGTCCTTCAAGTCTATAATTCATTTTGCTTATTTTTTTTCATGCACTAGCATATAAACTAGGTAGTGTCTAGTTTAAAGCTAAAATTACTAGGTCTTCCCAGCATAATACTGCCTTTTCTAGTACAGACTCATATTTCAGGGTGTCCCAAAAGTTGTCCCTGATGTTGCAATACATAAAAAAAAAGGGAAATTAAAGCTAAATGTACCTTTATTTACAAAATATTCATTACTAAATTTTACAAGGAAGTAAGAATTTTCCTTTACAAAGAAAGTCAACATGTAGAGAATATTTTGTAAAATCTTGTAATGAATATTTTGCATCATCAGTAAAGGTACACTTAGCTACAGTTTCCCATTTTTGTCTATGTCTGGTGATTTTAGGGGTGACTTTTGGGACACCTGGGTATTATTCTCAGATGGAGATCACTTTAGGAACTACCTGTATGCCTGCCGGAATAACATTTCAGAACATACCTGTCATCAATCCCTATGACATATTTAGATATGTAACAGGAAACTGATGGCTTAGCCAAAGGAGTCTTTAGTTCTGAGCCCAACATATACATTTTGAATTTTGAAATAGAAGAGAGTGGACCTGGGATGGATTTCTATGGTTGAACATGTAGAAAGAGTCTTAAAAGGGCCAGAAAGAATTCTCTGTGTAGCCCAAATATAAGGGCAAAGGAGAAAACATTTTGCACAAGGAAAAGAGACAAAAATGAAGATTTCTCTTTCTTGCTTCCAAAAGCTGATTCACAGGTTACTCTGTATGAGGGTGGAATACAGACACGCTGGCACTCAGCCAGAGAGAGGCAGAACCCCCAGAAATTCCTCTAGGATGCAGAGCCCTCAAGTGGTGCCACAAGCTTGGACGCTCAGGAATCTGAGTATCCAGACTAAGACTCTGTGTCTTTTTATGTCCATGTCCAGTTCTAACACTCGACTCTCTTTGTATGGTAATTTCTGCAAGGAAATAAAATTCTTGTCACTTCCTCGTTGCATGAAAACAACTAGAGAAACACAAAACTGCCTTGCAGCATGAATACTGAGAGGCCACTCGTGAAGCCTTGAAATGTGTGTTGTTCCAATTTGCATGTTAGCCACATTGCAGGCTGTTACATGACTTTGTTCTTTGAGGAGGCTTACTAGTCACTGAAACTGAATGTTAACTCTTACATGCCAAAGACCATTCTAATGTATAAGGAAGGTGGACATAAACACGCGCACACTTAAGCAACCACACGGTGTCAGGGACCTCTTATGGCAGTGAGTGCTTTTCAAATTCTTTCTACGGATTTTATTTATCTTTTCAAAGAACCAACTTGTTGTTTCATTAAATTAAATTCTGATTTAATTTTGGTTATTTCTTTTTTTAATTTTTTTAATTTTTATTATTTATTTATTTAATTTTTTTTATTAAATCATAACTGTATACATTGATATGATCATGGGGCATCATACACTCGCTTCATAAACCATTTGACACATTCTTATCACAGTGGTTAACATAGCCTTTCCGGTGTTATCTCAGTTACTGTGCCAAAACATTTACATTCTACATTTACCAAGTTTCACAAATACCCCTGTAATATGCACCACAGGTGTGATCCCACCGATCCCCCTCCCTCTACCCACCCCCACTTTCCCACTTCCCCCTATTGTTAAGTTGTAACTGGGTTATAGCTTTCATGTGAGAGCCCCAAATTAGTTTCATAGTAGGGCTGAGTACATTGGGTACTTTTTCTTCCATTCTTGGGTTACTTTACTAAGAATATGTTCCAGCTCCATCCATGTAAACATGAAGGAGGTAAAGTCTCCATCTTTCTTTAAGGCTGCATAGTATTCCATGGTATACATATACCACAATTTATTAATCCATTCGTGGATCGATGGGTACTTGGGCTTTTTCCATGACTTAGCTATTATGAATTGGGCTGCAATAAACATTCTGGTACAAATATCTTTGTTATGTTGTGATTTTTGGTCTTCTGGGTATATGCCCAGCAGAGGAATTACAGGATTGAATGGCAGCTGGGATTGGACTGCTCTTCCTTTTCCATTTCTTTAAGATGATTCATTAGGTTATTGACATGCTCTCTTTCTGTTTTTCAGATGTAGGCATCTAATGGGATAAATTTCCCTCGTAGGACTGCTTTTGCTGGTCCCACAAGTTTTGGTAGCTTGAGCCTTCATTGCTGTTATATTCAATCGTTGTTGTTAATGATTTCTTTTTTTTTTTTTTTTATTCTTCCTTGACCCAACTGTCATTCAGCATAATGTTGTTTAATTTCCATGTCTTTGTGTGGGGATGACAATTTTTGTTGGAGTTGAGTTCCACGTTTATAGCCTTGTGGTCTGAGAAAATCAAGGTAAAATTTCAATTCCTTTGATTTTGTTGAGGTTTGATTTGTGTCCTAGGATATAGTCTATTTTGGAGAATGTTCCATGGGCCGACGAGAAGAACGTATATTCTTTGGCTCTGGGATAGAGAGTTCTGTATATGTCTATCAAGCACAGTTGTTCAGGGGTCACATTTAAGTCACTTGTATCTTTGTTTAGTTTCTGTTTAGAGGATCTTGTCCAGCTCTGTAAGAGGAGTAATACAACCATCCAGAGCAGAGAATACAGTTTTTATTTTGCAACCAAGGACACAGAAAACTTTGTCACAACATGGTTTAAGCATTAACTACAGAATATTACATAGCTCCCCAAGGTTGCAGATTAGTAAGACAGAGGGATGCATAGGGTGAATCAGTAAATTGGCTGATTTCCTCATCATCAGAAGAGTAGATGACCAAAATGAATTAAACAATCATGCAGCACTGTTTCTCCTTTCTTTTCTTGGAAGAGAAACTACTCTCAGGTATGGATGAGGTCTGAATACAAGAGAATAAATTATAACTTATTTAAATTTCCACTTCAATAACTCTTACCAAACTTTCAGTGTGTTAAATGTAAGGTGTCCAACCTTTTTCCTTTTCTGCTGCACACTGGAAGAACAAGAGATTTCTTGGGCCACACATTAAATACACAAACACTAAAGAAAGCTGAATAAAAGAAAAGGTCTATGCATACTTTTTGCAATAACCAAAACCACAAATAAGCAAAACAGTTCTCAAATAACCTGAATGTGGTTCCCAGGACGCAGGTTGGACACCCTTGATTGTATGAACAACAATCAAAATTTCCCTGCTAAAAATTTGTCATTATGCATTTTAGCTTCTTTCTTTCTTTCTTTCTTTTTTTTTTTGGAGACAGAGTTGTACTCTGTTGTCCTCGGTGGAGTGCTGTGGCATCTTAGCTCACAGCAACCTCAAACTTCTAGGCTTAAGACATTCTCCTGACTCAGACTCCAGAGTAACTGGGACTACAGGTACCCCTCCATGACATCCACCTAGGTTTTCTACTTTTTTTTTTTTTTTTAGTAGAGACAGGGTCTCACTCCTGCTCAGGCTGGTCTCAAACTCCTTAGCTCAAACAATCCACCTGCCTTGGCCTCCACAGACTGCTAGGATTTTATCTTATTTCAAGAGAAATTATTAAAAATAGTCTTCATTGTAATAATCTATGAAACCATAGTTTGTCTACCACCTTCTTATTTCTTGAATAATTCGTAACTTTCTTATTTACAAAATTTCTAAATTCTATGAGATTTTTTGACCTACAATATAACCTT
Organism: Nycticebus coucang; assembly: GCF_027406575.1. NCBI lineage: Eukaryota > Metazoa > Chordata > Mammalia > Primates > Lorisidae > Nycticebus > Nycticebus coucang. Next base: position 86,422,722 of record NC_069785.1, read on the forward strand.
CACTGCTGTAAGATTTTGAAAAAAAAAGTTTTAATAACATATACATTCATAAACAAGTAACTGAAGTTTTACTTTTTGCCCATGACTAAAAGACATCCAAACAAAAGCAATTTTAAAACACTTAGATTTTCTTGTGTACTAAATACATGACATACCCATTCCCTCATTAGTTTAAATTTTTAAATTAAAAATAGATTTAAAAGCATGCTAAGTGGTAATAAAAATGTTAACTTTTAAAAGATGGCTTGACATATGTGTTTTCATATACTTTCAAAGAATTCCTGCCTGCCCATTCAAGACTTTTTTGCTTCTTTGTTAATCTCCAGCTCCCCATTTCAGGTGCTCCAGCCTTAACTCTAATAAGCAGAAAAACACAGAGGAGGTTGTGGCCCGATTTCAGAAGAAAAATGTCAGGCTGAGAAAGCCCATGAAATTATTGGGATCAAGAGAAAAGCAAATTAATGAAGCCTCAAATTTGGTGTGTAAGCAGCACAGGAGCAAAAAGCAGCTGATGTGTTCAGTACCTACAGTGACAGAAACTGTGTCTTTAATGTAATGGCCTGACCCACTGTCGTAAGCCCTGCAATGCCAAAAATCACACAGGCTCACCCCACCCATGCTCTGCTCTGGCTCCACAATGTAATCTTCATGTAGTGTGTTTGTTTGCTTATTTATTTATTTGACGGAAGAACTTCATCTGTAAACTGTCTTGACTAACATCAACTTGGCAACAACTCATCAGTTAAGTAACTGTTAACAGATTCTTCAAGATATGACTGCTACACTGATACTTTATCTTCCTGTTAATTAGTAATTATGCACTGGCAAGAAAAAGTGTTTCTTTTCAATTATCCCAGAATTCAGTGATTATTTAAACTTGACTAGTACATCCTCTGGGCAAATTGTGTTTGATAATCCTTATTAAAATATACATAGTGGTTGTTGACTTGTAACAAGAGAAAAAAAAGTGGTAGTTCAAAGGGTATTAGATATAGCACAAGGCAAACAGGGGCCCATTAAAATTTCCCCAACTGCTCTAATGAGAATGCCGAGGGTCATTTCTGCCTTGTTTACCATCTGTTTGGTTTCTGGCATGTGCCTCTGGTGAGAAGGGAGTGCCCCAAAGCCCTTTTGGCTTATCACAGTGTCATCCAGGGTCTGAAGTAATTTTGGCCTTTCATAAAGTGGCGCTTTCATAAAGTCAGACACTTACACATGTGGAATGAAAAACTTATTAAGTGTGAAAATGATGCTACCTGACGAAAAGCATCCTGATTTTTGTTGTTGTTGTTGCAGTTTGGCCGGGGCTGGGTTTGAACTCACCACCCTCCGTATCTGGGGCCAGCACCCCACTCACTGAGCCACAGGCACCACCCAGCATCCTGATTTTTAAAAACAGGGAAGCAATGTTTAAAAAGGAACTTTACAAAACATCGTATATTAAATTCTGTGTCTGCTTTCCAATCACCCAAAGGTTTTCATGATTTTATGATAATGAAAAACAGCTACTTTTCAATAATTAGGCTCTCATTAAAAAAAGGATTTGCCTTGAGTCATGTGATGGTATGCTAGACAGGACACAGGAAGCGATAACCACAAAAGAAAAAGTTGATAAATTAGAATTTCTCATAGTCATCACATAGTAACATTGAGGGGAAAAAAAGAGACAAGCCATGAGCGGGAAATACATTCGCAAAACATAAATCTGGTAGAAGACTATAGCCACGTCCTCCTATACAACTCAATAAAAACACAACTCTGTCTTTTAAGACGGGTGTAAGATTTGGCAGACTTTGACAAAAGTGGCTGATAAGCACATGAAAAAGTGTTCAACACCAATCGGCATCTGGGAAATGCAAATTAAAACAACAGCGAGATGCCGCCACACACTCACAAAAATGGCCAAAATTAGAAACAGACTGTGTTGAAGATGCAGAGAAATTGTGACTTTCACGCTCTGTTGGTGAGAGTGTAATATGGGATAACTGTTTTGAAAAAAACATCTCATAGCGTCTCATAAAAGAAAAACCCAAACCACCACTAGGTTTTTACCCAACGAAAATGAAACAGGTATTCATAAAAAGGCTTGCAGAATGTTCATAGCAGCTGTGTGCACAATAGCCAAAAATCAGAAACAACCCAGGTATCCAGTACAAGGAAAATGTAAAAACAAACACAGGAATACCACACAGTAATAAAAAATTGTAAAAACTACTGATACATACAACATGGATAAATCTCAAAAACGTCATGTTGAGTGAGAGAACCTCACTCATCTGAAGGTCTAGAACTGGCGAATTAATCTATGGACAATCAAAACAGCGCTGCCTCTGGGAAGCAGGGTGAGAGTTGACAGAGAAGAGGCATGAGGGAAACAGGAGGTGACGGTAACATCCTATGTTTTTTATAGGGGTTTACACAGCTGTGTACATTTGTGAAATCTCATCTCATATACCCTTAAAATGTGTGCAGATCATTGTATATATAAACGTTACCAACACAATGGGTGTTGTATGATTCTTTCAATTTTGATATTTGTTTAAAAATTATAATGATGTGTTAAAAAGTAGATTGATATGACTTTAATCAAATCCCTACTAAATTCCTTTTAAAAATAACATGAGTTCACTAGGTGAATCGCTACATATAATGTAAAGCCACATAAATGTAACTGTTGACAAAGCATCAGTTCATTTTGTCACATCGGCCTTGCGATAGGAGAGCAGGTACCACTGCTTTTGTGTTCAATATCTGTCCTTCTACCAGTGTGCCAACCTGGTGTTCGCTTATATGGGTATGCATGTGGTATGTGCCCCTCAACCTGTTTATCCCATTTGAACCTGATATTATCGTAATGTAATCTCATCAAATGGTATACAAATTGATGAAAAATGAATACAGGCAGTTCCCAGCTTATGAGAGAGGTTCTGTAGGTCTGCCCTTAAGCTGAATTTGTATATAAGTTTACAACAGGTAAATTTGCTCTTACATAGTACTTGTAATAGTCTCTGTTCATAAGTGTGAGTTATACACCAATTAGATGTTTATAACTTGGGGACTCACTCTAATAGCCTCCATTCTCATAAGTGCAAGGTGTACTTAAAGTGGATGTTTGTAACTTGGGGACTGCCTGTATGCATAAGAAAAGGAGTTTTTGTTCATATATAAACTAACTTGAATGTTTCAGGCAGACGTGACAAAAAGAAGCTAAAGAAACGTTGCTTTAGATTATGATGAAAAGGGTACCAGTTAAAGATTGCAAAACAAAAAATCATAAATATCTAGAATTCTGTACTCAGACTTCTTCACAAGTCTGTTTATGTTTCTGCTCCATTTTAAAGAAACGAAAAGTAGGTAAGTGGTTTATGTAACAAAACAAAACCCTAGTGGCGTGCCAATCACTGGGCCCACATTTAAAGAACAGTTCTTAGATAAACTTTGAAAAGGGTAACTTTATTACCAACCATCCTATTTGATACCCAAACGGGTTAGGCAGGAACTAAATCTGGAGGGCGGTTCCTAGGGGACGGGGACCAATCAGGGGCAGGGGCTGCAGGAAACCACAGAACACCTGTCAGTCACGTATCTCAATCTCCTGGTAACATCCACACTTCCCTTAACCCCTGTCCAGAACTAGCCCAATAAAAGGAAACCACCTGAGAGTCCTTAATTTCTTTCTCTGCTCTTAGAGATTGACCCATTCTCTCTCCACTTTGTATAACTTCCTTCTTTTTGACAATAAAAGCTGTTTGTGTGGAACTGCTTCCTGTCTGAGCTCATTCCCTCCACCAGCTCTGCTTGTGATGCTTCCAAGCAAGGAGCCAAAGACCCAGGACAACAGTGCACCAAGAGCCCAGACCGGACAAACCCACACAAGTACTCTGTTACCTATCCCTAGCCACTTCCTTTCCTCCCCACGGGATTCACCTTTTAACAAACTAATGAAACTGTTGCTTAATTATTCATAGAAAAATCAATATCAAGCATGTCTAACCGATTTGTTTTAACTCCCTCACTCCTAGTACTGATCAAGTCAAATAACAGAGTTCCTGTATTTTTTTTTTTACATAATTTAGTACGGATACGAATGTGTAAGTATTTGGAGAAGCAAGGTCAATTTTTAAACTCCGTGTGTGTGTATTTGTATACATATTTCAATTATACTCTAACCATTAAATATTATGCAAAACATAATTTTAATTACAGCATTCTATTCCTGAATGCTAACTTAATATATTTCCGTATTTAGAAAATTTTCAAAATCTTATCATAAATAGTGCCTAGTGAACAATCGTGTACATCGAATTGTCTGTGTTTGTTTTTTTAAATTTATAATAGATGTCCAAAGGTAAAAGAACAGAGTCAAAATATATAAACATTTTAATGGTTCTTTTTAGGTACCATCAGTTTGCTTTTTAGGTAACCAATATACATACACATCAATAATAAATACCTATTCTATTTTCTAGCACTAATACTAGTTATTAAATATGCAGAATATTAAACATCTTTGCCAAGTTAAAAAAAATGTACCTCTTACTGTTATGTATGTTTATTAGTAAGTTGAATATTTTGTTCACATATATTGAACATTTGTCTTTCTTTTTTTTGTAAATGGTCTGAGTTTTTTATACTTTTCTATTAAGACATAGGTTACTGGTTTCATTGTACAAAGGCTTAATAATCCCTTTACACCTACGGCAAGATGTTTGTTCATTTTATTAATTTTTTAATACACAAGCAATACTTTTTCATTGCCAGAAATTTTTTTAAAAAAGAAGAAAACTATTAGACACTATGAGATTTTCCAAGTTGTCCTGCACAAAACTAGTTC